>NC_092820.1:54279246-54609246 GCF_023375885.2 Dermacentor andersoni
GCAGTACGGGAACAGGAGTGTGTTCGCGTTGTCGGTTATAGACGGGCGGGGGGGGGCTTTGCTCCTCGGCCTCGGTCAGAGCGGCCACCGCGAGTATAGCAGAGCAAATTGCGGTTGCGCTGGCCTTGTGTGACCCAGAGCGTTGCTACATTTACACTGATTCGAGAGACGCAATCAGAGCTTTTGAGTCGGGTAACCTCGCACGAGAAGCGGCCTCTATTTTAGAGAAAAGGACTTGCCCCGGTTGTCATTATATCACGTGGTTCCCCGCACACATGGGGACGAACGTTCTCGAGGGCTTCCCAAACCTCAACGAGCTTGCCCACGACCGTGCGCGAGAACTCACGCGCCGCGACGGTATAAAGTTCGTTGTCTGTCTGTCTGTCTGTCTGTCTACTGTTTACCCGACACCCAACCTCGCATATCTACACGCTGCTGCCTGCTGTCACACAAGAAGTAGAGAATATTCCCGCTATGCTGCCGCGCGAACCCATCTGGCACGTCACAGCGCTGATGGGCGACTATCCGATTCGCAATTATTTCAAGAGCACCGTTCTCACCACAGCCACCGCAACCTCTCTTTTACTCCGGGATTTTTATACTTCTCTGGACTCCATATTGTTGTCCAAGTCTTTCAGAAAAACATTTGTCACGTTACAGCGGACCTTACAATGATTTACGGCAACTTAGTGACCTCAGTTATCACATTGTGCCACTGGACAGTTTTTCACCATCGACCCTGCAAAGAAAAAGCTGTTAATTTGAAGAAAATTTACAGAAATTTTCTGCACCATAAAATAAACCTTCCGTGAATGCTCTATGACAGAAGGCTGTTAAAGAAAACAGAAATTTTCGATTCTCCTTGATCTCTAGCCTATAAACCGGGTGAAAACTAAAATATTACCTTTTTAAATAATTGTAATGCCGCAAAAAACGGTAAAATATAATTTGAGAGTTTTTTTCACTTCATACGCGCCATTTTTGCATATGCTACGCGTGACGCGCTGTTTGAGGTATTGCTTTGGTGTCCAGTGCCACAATCAAGATGGCTGCTCTTCGAGTCAGCACATGTCGGCACTGCTCCGTTTCTTCTTTCGAAAATCGTAAGAGGTGAGTGGTTTTCTTTTCAAGTACATTACAAACACTGCACGACTTCTTCTTTCACCCAATATTTTCTGCTTGTTCGTGACACAGAACAGGACTACAATGTTGCCGATAAAGAAAATTCCGGAGGGAAGCGAAAAAATTTAGCAACTACTCGTTCCGACATTTCAGCATACGTTGCGCTTTGTGAGGTAACGTTGGATTTGGGTATTAAATTTAGCTTTGGTTTTTTGCTATAGCATACGTAAGGGCTGACCATGTGACTTGAGAAATGTATTGTTGTCTATTCTTGCCTTTTCGGAATGTAGTTTTTGCTGTGGCGGCAAGAAAGAAAAAAAAATAGCATGTGGGAGTTCTCGACAAAGCTCACTCAGCGACGTTACCTCTTAGCTACGATCAAGTGTTTAGTTTGTTGAAGTGATCGGGAAGTGTGACTCTTTTTTTCTGTTGTGTAATATTTTAAATGTTTTGATGCTGGCATATGCAACCCGTTGCATATGAGGGCACACGGTATCCACTACTGATGTTGTTGCTTTGTTTGCTTTGTGTTTTAGTGCGTTACCAACGGGAAATAATTTTGCCTGGCCACAACTAAGTGGCTTCATTTTGAAAATAGTTAGCGGGAACACTGCACTGTGTGGCTTTGTGTACTATCTGCGCATTTTAAAAGCACACCGCGGAAAGAGCTAGTACCCGTGCCGCGAAGATAGGCAGTCATCAAGCTCGAGGCGAAAGGGAATCGCTCGCATGTCGTCTCCTAACATCGCTTTCTGAGTCTGACAAATAATAATTACATGTATGAGTGATGGGCCGCAAAAATTAAAAGCAAATGCTGAAAATTTTCGTAAACTGAAGTGCAGCAACACATTTAGTAAAAGAATTGAGAAGGCTGCATGTGTCATTGTTTCACGTAACTAATACTATACAGTAAACGTAATGTGTCCGCCGCTTCAAATAATCAGGACTATTTTCTCTCTTTTGCCATTCTGCTGGATATCGTTATGAAAATACCTGACGCGTGATTTGTTCTGTGTCTGCGCATTCCGCGAGTGGACGCAAGGGGAACTGAGGCAGGAAGCGCGGCAGCGAGCGGGGGGCAACTTAGACTCCGCGAACAGGTGGGTACTACGTCTATTGTGTGTGTGCGTGGGGGGAAGGGCATGCACATTTTCTTCTATGGTGAGTGCTGTTTGTTTCCAACTGTATACTGTGCCACGGGCTGGCCACTTACTAATATTCTGCAGTTACACGAATCGAAATTGTCATCTGTCTGGAATAAACATTATATGGAGATGGCTTCCCAGACGGTGCTGACATACGCACACACTGCAGGGCTTTGTTCACCACTCTTCCCCAAAAAAGTATTGTACTAACGCGCGTTACTGAGCTTTGTACAATCATGCTACTGCCATATGTATGTTAAAGCACCATTGTCTTTTTCTCCAGTTCAGTCGCAGCATGACACCCTGAGAGAGGAACCAAGGTGCAGTGCCCAAGCAAGCAACACGGCCTTGCACCAAAAGTTGTCTCCAGGATCAGGTGTCTCCATAACCAAGACTGATTTTAAATCAAAAGTTTCAGCAACGTAATGCTGATGCCGCTTTGTGTTCTTTATTCATCAGCATTATAGGGCCCTATAACGTAAAACTATTCCAATGTGTTTTTATTCCACTCTCCTGAAGTCAAATTTCTGTAACCACCGACGCAAGCACCGGGCGGTCACCCCAGGGTTCTCTGAACAGACCAATCAAACGCTCTCCTCGTTCATAGGAGGTCGCTTTTGTTTGCTTGAAAAACGAAATGACTGCCTACACTGAGCGGCTTACCTTATCTAATTCGCTGAAATGATGCGAGGAGCACGCTCAAGTGGGGAGGGATTTGATGGGGCCGAGCCACTGCACTGAAAATTGATAACGGCGTGAAGAGGATGGTGCCGGCGTCTTTGACTGGTCCGCTTTCCCTTACTTAACTTGCGGAGGCTGGTAGAAAATCGTGGCGGCACGCCACGGAAGGTTAAGAATGCCGCTAAAACGGATCCTCAGCAAAGAAGGAATTGGCAGAAAGATGGCGTAAACGTGCCGAAAGGCCTCGAAAACGTTACACGGCCTCGCTAAAAGTGTTATTATACACAAATAAACCCATGCTCTCGGGCAAGTGTGAGCTAATAGGGCCTGAGCGATCGGCGGCAAGCATCTTTTATTCCTTTCGGAACGGGGCAGCCTGCGGCTATTGAGAAGAAAATTCACTTTTGTTCGGCATATTAATGCGTTTAACGCGTACACGTCACTTTGACGCGGTGAGTTATTGCGGCTTTGTGACGTCGCGTGACCGGCAGGTGAAGTGGGTGCAACCCGAAAACTTTTGGCCAATAGCCGGGGGCTAATGGTGAAGAGGCGTCGAATCGAAAACAACTATTGTTTCTTTTGTTCGGTAGAATCATGCGTAATCAGTGCGTGCACGTCATATCAGATGGGAAGCTATCGCAGTTTTCGTGACGTCGCGTGACAGACAGATAAAGTGGGTGTGGTGCAAAAAGATTTTGACCAATCGTGGAAGGCTGATTGCAGAATTGGAATAGAAATGCTTGGAATAGTTTTTCGTTATAGCGCCCATGCTTTGATGTATAGGCTGGTTCTGTTGTACTGTAGTAAAAAGTTCGCTGTTCCTCTTTTGCTTTCATGCGGCCTATTTGGCCGTCAATTCTTCTTGCTTTTAAATAAAACACTTTTCTATTATTGTATGGACCAAAGTGTAGCGTGGCTGGCTCTTCTTGTAGCATCACTTACCGCAGTGTTAGTGATGCCACCTGCCCTTTCTTACGTATTACTCCATGAAATATCTGGTTCTTTGTTTTATATAAAAAATACAGCCTTCGCGGTGGCTAAGCGGCTATTATGTTGCGCTGTTAAGCACGAGGTCGTGGGATTGAATCCCGGCCGCGGCGGCCGAATTTCGATTGGGGCGCAAGGCAAAAACACCTTTCTACAGTGCAATAAGAGTACGTTAAAGATCTCCTGGTGATGAAAATGAATCCGGAGTCTCCTACTACGGCGTGCCTCATAATAAAATCGTGGTTTTCGCACGTAACACACCAGAATTCATTCATAAAAAAACAAGCGTTAGAGCGCAATTAGATGAAACATTTTTCAGGTGAGGAGAGTTATGCTATTTTGCGACACAGCTGCGATGGTTAAATCAATATCTGACTGTACAGAACATTTCCTTTTTACATCAAAAAGTATTCGAGTCTATCTGCATTTTGAAAATACGCACATATCTTCAATGTGCACTTCACAATATCTGCACACTGTGACGTAATGCACACCTACCATGATGCCTCAATACATACTGCGCACCAATCTTGATGCTATTGTCAGTCGAAAATTTGTGAATGAATACAAGCCGGCACAAATCAGGGGTGTTCTATAATTTAGCCATCACTGTCTATAAAACGCAAAGACGTGCGTATTCATTTACTTCGCTTGCGTTGCTTTGAAAGGGCGCGCACCTTTTCCTGTTCTTCCATCTCTACGTATGCGCGTTATCCATAGCAATCGGAAGCTTATCAATAGTGAGGGAAACTTACCTTTAAGCTGTTATAACATCTGGAGGAAAAGCGATGCTGCTTCTTTTCTGAACCTAGTTAGTATTAGTATTCCTCTTTTCATATTTATCTTTCCAACGTTGTTCTGATGCAAAATAAAACCACAGGTCATTTCTTCCTACAATGTCCTAAATTAGAAATTACTTCTTACAGACACTGAGAGAAACAGTCTTGACTATACTTAACAGCAGTGCAAGAAAACAGAGTAAAATGGAGACACACACGAGCGCTACGCGTGATCTTTGTCTTTTTGCGCTGCAGTTGAACATTTTCAGCTTTGAGCCCAGAGCCTAATTTTTGTTTTGAGGCCAGCTGCATATTTGCGTGATATTTGTTATTTTGTAGTGATTATGTGATGCGTGATAGAAAAGTCAAGCTTGAAAGAAGTTCATGTGAAATTGGAGGATAGAAGTGATAAACAGTGGTCGAACAAGAAATATAGGCTGCAGTCAACATTTATGCAAAGAAAGTTCTCTTCGCGAGGGCGGCAACTGCCCTCAAAAAGAAAAATGCCCTTTCAGAGCGTTGGCTTCAGCGACAGTCCTGGTTCGCCCATTATTCATCACGAAAGAAAATTGTCTTTACACATCACACTTCTGTACAGTGGAACAGAAAAATAAGTGAAAAGAATAAGTGGGTGGGAAAACGACGCCGCGGTAGCTCAATTGGTAGAGCATCGCACGCGAAATACGAGGCTTGTGGGTTCGGTTCCTACCTGCGGGAAGTTGCTTTTTCATCCCCTTTAATTTCCAATAATTTATAGTTTCTTTATTTCATTTATAAAAGCACAAGTAATTTTCCTTATGTTGTCCTCGGTGTCAGTGTTGGCTTCTTCTGATATGACTGAATAAAAATCGGGCCCCTCGGTTAACCCCCTTTCTTCTCGTTGATTACATAACGAGGGTCTCGAATCCGGCAACATTGATGCCTTCAGGTAGCATATGAGGGTTTATTGACCAGTTGCCTTCACCCAAAATAATCCCGTTCTCGAGACGCCTGTGGCAAAAAGGATCTTCCCCGTCCGCCGCCAAGGTCCGTGAGTGGTGGCGCTGGCTAACACTCCCAGGGTTCTACTAGGAGAAATAAGTACCCAAGAAAGTGGATGGGAAAATGACGCCGCGGTAGCGCAATTGGTAGAGCATCGCACGCGAAATGCGAAGGTTGTGGGTTCGGTTCCCACCTGCGGCAAGTTGTTCTTTCATCCACTTTAATTCCCATTAATTTATTGTTCGTTTATTTCTTTTATTAAAGCACAAGTAATTTCCCCTATGTTGTCTTTGGTGTCACTGTTTCTTGGCTTCTTCTGATAGGTCTGAATTATGTCACACCTCGATTCGCCAAACCTTTACAGGTTCGCTTGAGAAGCTTTTTTTATTAATTTGTTTATGCATTCTTCTATACTATTTGTTTCGTATTGAAATCATGTCAGGAAATAGTTCTGCATTTCCTCTCCAGTATTTACACTGTATGTATTTTATCATGGAAATCTTTTTATTATGATCCTTCGCTTTTCTTCTGAACTGATTTTTTTTTCAACGTACTGCGCCACGGATCTGTATATGAAGATAGAGAAAACCTTCAAGCGGCTACACGGGGATTTTAGTGCTCTACTCCTTAGCCCTGTGTATGTAAAAGCATGCCTAGAATTTATTCTCACACTCAGGCGAAACCTTAACTTCTGTCGCCTGTCTGTAGTCGTACTTTCTGGTAGCCTTGGGAAGGGGATCACGAGGCCGAATTCGGACCACTGCTCATGGCCGAAGGCGAGGAGGGCGGCATATTTGGCCGTAAGGCCATTATTGGTCCTACTACTACAATTATTTCCCTTTGTACTACAGATTATTGGCGCAAGCACAGTGAAGTGTGGATGAGCAAGGTGATGAAGTTGTGGTGCGCACTCCGTATGTCTTGAGCCAAGACCCCAGTCCGGGTTGCCTCCTTTCACTAGGGAACACGAACAAAAATAAGAGTTGAGGTTGCCCCGTTTCCCTGGTCTTCTGCTAGATGCCGTTCCGACTCCACTTAGAACAAGCAGTAGCATTTGGTGATTCACACCGAGATTCACACGTATGCTAGCGGTGTGGTACTTGCCACCAGTCTCGTCGAGCTCCAAGACGGCTTTGCCAACTGCGCTGTCGTATATACCAGCCGTATCTTAACGAAGGCAAAATCAAACTACTCTGGGATGGAACAAGAATGTTTGGGGATTGTTTGGGCAATCGGAAAATTTCGTACTAACCTTTATGAGCGCCAATTTGACGTTGTGTCTAACCACCATGCTTTATGCTGGTTATCTTCTTTCAAAAACTCCACTGGCCATCTCGCTCATTGGCCTTCACGCCTTCGGAGTATGGCATACGTCTCATTTACCCCTCTGCTCACAAACCATTAGAGGCGGATGTCCTAGCCCGTTCTCCGCTGCTTTATCACATTGTTTGCTGGCCAACTTCCTCTTTCGATTTGTCATCTCACCTTAAACGACATGCCGACCGCGCAGCGTAAAGATCAATGTATGTGTAATACTTGTTGGGGGGCTAGTTGGTGCATGTTTCCAGAGGAGGGTTGTAGCGCCTGCCCTGTCTCGCTTGCTGTGTGTTGTTTTTTTCGATGCTACAACCCTCTTCTGGCATCAATGCATCTCTTCAGCGCTCGACTTCCTGTCTCACCGCTCACCTGAGTCCCTCACACGCCCTTCATCGTCTAGCACAGCACTTTGCCATCCGACAAGACCTGCTGTATTGACGTAATTGCCTTGCCGACTGCTGTTGATTGCTCCTAGTTAGTCCCTGTCACCTTCACTCAGACATCTGCGCACCTTTTCACATAGCTACCAATGCGGCAACGCCGGCGCCCCATCTTTGTATTCGATACTGCTGGTTAGGCACGTACCAATAAGTTCGCCAGTACGTTCAGTCACGCGCTGTGTGGCAACATCGCAAAACCTCTCGTCAGATTTCCGCAGGTCCCCTGCAATCTTTAACATGCACTGCCCTACCATTCGACAGTGGTGAAATTGATAATTACGGCGCGCTTCCAAGCACTCCAAATGGCAACCGGAGGATAATTGTTGCCGTAGACAACCTCACACGGTACGTCGAAAGATATACAGTGCTGCCTTTCACCGCGAAAAGCGTCGTTTGCTTTCTTCTTTGCCACTTAATTCTGCGACATGGTGCACCACGAGAATTATTAGTGACCGCGGCCGCGTCTTTCTCTCCCATGCCATCTAGGTATTCCTGAAGAGACGCAACATCGTTCATCGCAACACATCCACGTACCATCCTAATACAAATGACGTAGCGGAACGCTTAAATTGTACGCATCACGACGTGCACGACCGGGTTCTTCCTTTTGTAACTTGCGCTTATAAATCTGTGCACTAGGCTGCCAATGGTTTTTCTCCATTCTTGCCTGTGGACGAGAACCTTGTTGCTGTATGGACACCTAACTGACCTACCGGACCGACGCTTCTGAAGTTACACCTGTATTAGAAGCGGCTGATTACCTAATAATGTCGCCATCTGGCTCGCTCGTTCACCACCGAAGATCAACGTTGCCACATATCTTGCCACGACGCATCTGCCTGTACTGCCTGCTATTCCACCGGAAAGCTTCTTTCGCTTATGGTCTTGACCACTCCTCCTAGCCTATCCACTAAGTTTCTGTCAAACTACCACGACGCTACCACGTACTGCAGCAAAAATGACCTGTGAACTAGGTAATCAAGCCGATTGGGCCGTTTCTCAATCACTTTTGCCGATGGCGTGAAACAGTGCTAGTAGCACGGTTTGAACCATGATGACCCGCCGATGCTTCCTTTTTCGAGAGTTGCCAGGACGTCTCCTTTTCAGGTGGGGAGTGTTTGTGTTGGAGATTATCGGCTCCAACATTGTGAAAAGTAGGAGGGGAAGGCGACCAAGCCGTGGTGCGCGCATGGTCAGTGTTTAGCTGGGACTGCCCTGTTTTCGTGGTTTTCTTTGACGTCCCCAGCATACTCTACTAAGGAGAACGTGCACCGGCACCTTCTTTCTACGGTTCCACTCACGTCTTTCTTTTCTTGTTTCACAATTTCTGCGAGGGTTAGGAGGCTAGGTGACAAAACAAAAAAGAAAATCAACTAAGCTAAACAGCAGAAATTATACAACAATATACGAAACACATTAAACAAGGCCTGAGTAACAACGTTCGCGTCGTATTTTGATAGTATCTGTCAATGTTTTACCGCCATCTTCACACATACGACGATGAACCAGCTATACTAACAGCGCATGTCTTTTCAGGAAATACATATAAACCAAATGTGCGAAAGTTTAACTGCGTCTCTGAACAATTTAAGTGGGTGCTACCTCGCAACTGCTTTACGAAATGTGAAACAAAATGTTGTAGATATGTCTTATTTTCTCACGAAATATTACAGTAATATTATTTTGAATCTTTCACCTGCAGTTTTTTGGAAATGGCTGTGACATAATGTTGGGCTGCGCAAAGAAACTCGGAACAGAAGATATGCGTGTAAGTGTTTTTTGTTTGCAGTTTTTGGTATACGAATCTTACATTGAAAAAGTGAATACATAATTTTTAGTGCTCCACTTCTCCCCAGTTCTTGTGTGATCTAAGACATTGCTGCTCCTGGCTAATAAACTGTCATAGTATCAGCCAAGCATGTACTCGTTTACAATTTGTGCTTTTGCAAATACACAATTCTCAAGAACAATTTTCTTTTCAACTGCAGCAAGTTTCCAAATGCAGTTTGCCTATTTTCTGGTCCAACAACGTGAGTCTTTTATTCTGTTTTTTTTTTCTATTAATAAGTTAGATAAGCCAACAAGCACAGTTTCAACCACTCGAAAGTTGCAAGTAGAGAGGAGCGTTATACTTTGCTAATATATAATGTTACCATTTTTTGAAAAACGCGCCGACCTACTGCAGAATACAGCCGTATGTTAACGACTTAAATGATAACAAAGGTGCAAGTTATGATATACTTAGCTTCAATTTCACCGACATTCGTGCAGTAAGATTGAAGCTGGATATATTTCTTTTCTGCATGGGCCTTCTTAAAGATCGTGCGGTTTGATGTTCTCAGATAATGGATGCAAGTATTAGGTCATAATAGATGGAAAAGTCAATATTTATGTTCATGTAGAGTACACAGTCAATATATTCTTTTACCTAACTCATTACATAAAAGTGAAAGCTGTTATACATGTCCTACAAGGATAGCGAACATATCAGCAGATATCTATTTTGTCGTTCCTAACCCGTACGTAGAGAATCGGTACCGTACTTTTTTACATTGAACTAATCTCTGATCAGCTTCCTCTTTAAACGCTCGCATAAATTGCTCAGCAAAAAAAAAAGAGGTTTGAACGATTCTGGCACGGAGGATGGGCTCAGCTCGTTAAGCGCAAAGTTATAAAAAGACGAATGCGGACGCAAGCTCCTACAGCGCTTCTTGTTTTTCTTGGTGGACTCATAAAAACTTCGGCTATACGTTGCACCGCGTTCCTTCCGGATAGCGTATTAGTTTGTGCTTGTGGTGTACCTACACACACACACACACACACACACACACACACACACACACACACACACACACACACACACACACACACACATATATATATATATATATATATATATATATATATATATATATGTGTGTGTGTGTGTGTGTGTGAGCAAATTAGTTCTCGTAAGCTTGCTTTATACGATTGTCCGAATCATTTGCGTGAAACAATATGCCATATTTCTTACAAGGTTCTTTCTTCATTTATCTGCCTTCCATAAAAGGTTAAAGGGCCTTTGAAGAACCACTAGAATAAACTATAATGAACTGCAGAACTATCATAACGCTCGTAACTGTAACATAATATACGTTTGACGCCGCTACAGACTTGAGAAATTAATGAATTTAGCGAAAACCAAGTCGAAATATGCCGTCCAATAAAATGTTTGCGTTTGGCTGAGAAGTCGTTTGCTTGATGGATGCGTAAATACATTCTCCTACCGCCCTTTAGAAATTCAGCCTCATCGGGACAAACTCACAAAAAGCGCAAGACAAGAAAGACCGCGGATATTTTCCGATATGGCAAACGCCCCTCACAAAAACATACATTGGTATACCACGTAAGTCTGCGGTCAGAAACCAGCGGAAATAGCATCAGTGGTGCTGTAAACTATTATTTTGTTTTACTTAAAGTCAGAGGCGTCCTCAACGAAATTCTGCATAATAAAAGACTCTAAACTTTGACTTCACTGCAGTATTTTATACTTACAAGCAAATAGTGAGACCAATTATTTTGAGAAGGGAGGAGGGTAACTCTAATTTTGGTGCACTTGCTTTTTCTCAATGTTATGTTGACATTGCTTGAAAGCTGATGGGCGTGCTCTTCCTTGTGTTTCCGCTATATTCGTTACAGAATGCGACGGGTGTGTTTACACAAGAAGAAATGGAGTGTATCAAAAACGCAGCTGTAAGTACACCGATATATTTAAGGGCACACTGGTTGCAGCTGTTATAAAGCTCAGTTGAAATTACAGTCCAGTAATCGGGTCAAGTGCATGGTTGCACAATAATTAGGAGCGCGATGAATGATAAATTGGCAGGTCCACGCTGTGAGAGTGTTTTGAAACATAGTAGTTCCTGACAGTAGTAGGTCTCTGGAGCACGGTAAAGACGCCATTTTGAATATACAGCATACTTCATCCTACCGACACAGCGTCTAACGTTCAGTTTGCGGCGTATGTTTAAAGCGAAATTCGTTTTCCCGCTTCCTTCGGCTTCTCACCTGCTTTGGCTGCTGTGGCTTTCTTGCAGGGCCTCTGAGAGAGTGGTTGAGAGCATGCATATTCTACACGGTAGGAGCGCATGAGAGGAGAAAGCTGCATGTGATGATGATGCGGGTAAAGGCCTCAGACACGCACAAGCGCTCAGTGAACACAGATGGACTTTATACCGCACCAAAACAGGAATGAACGATTATCTGACACGTACATTACACTGAGCAAAGAAAATAAGCAGAGGGAATCTGTGATGATGCTCAGTGTTGCCATTTAGCAATAGTGTCACCTAATTAATTAATTATCGAATAATAATTAATTATTTATTAATAATTAATTAATTAATTAATTAATTAATAATTAATTAATATTAATAATTACTTAATCGAATAAGGACAAAAATGTTCAAATTTGTGTTCCGCGATTTTTTATCAGTGGCGCGACAGAAATATTGGCCACATATTAATGACTTCCAAGTTGGAAAAGAACCATGGTGAAGCAATGGCAGCCTTCACAGGATTCACAGTGTGGTCACAAAGGGCGTTATTCTTTAGAAAACTAATTGAATTGGGCCCTAAAGCTCAGGGTTCAGCACTTTTACTAGATGCGTTCGATCGACGGGTACTTACAATCATTATTGTGAGGTTTATAACGCGGCACATAAATATGATAGGTCGATTGGAGAAATGCATAAACATACGAGAGGTTGGGCTCGTTCACACGAGCCTGAACACACATATTTATCACATGGATTTTGCACAAACAATGACTCGGACAAGCTTTATGGTAGGCTATGGAATAGTATCATGTTATTTGACTTGCAATAAGTGCCATGTAACTGTCATCATTACATGGCGAGCTTGTGTGTATTGCAGAATTTTGCTGTGCTTTCACGGGTGCCGAGAACTAGAAAATGCTCAGGAATAATGTGCGTGTCGAGAAAGAGCAAATGCACAGGCATAAGGTGGGACCAAGTGTCTTTGCGCACTAAAAAAGCGAGATAACTTGTGGTTTTTTCAGGCACACTCTATTTAGAACCGCACAATCTGCGCTTAAAGGCTAAATTTCAGCTATCATCGTTCATGGTTATGTAAGTACAACGGCATAGTAATAGCTGCGCTACATACTTCCGGAAACTTCGTTGTTTATTCCTCACTCACACGCGCCCTAGGCAAAGGTAATATGTTTCGCTGAACCAAGTGCGCCATGTTAGCATATATTAGGGTGATCGAAAGAGCCTACGTAAGCTAAGGTTTACTAATAAGTTTTAGCGACACTGTTAGCGACGTTGCTACACATTTTAGCGGCAATGTAGTGAATTTTCTGCCTCCCTTTGCCAGCACGCTCACAAGCAATTGTGCAACACTGTGAAGCTGCTGCCCTGCAAGGCTTCTGTAGCGCAGAAATCAACATCAGACGGAGGCGCGATTATGACACCCACTCAAGGCTCATCGAACCAAACCTGTGCGACCACCGCAACTGCAGTGGGTGGAGACCGGGTCGGATGCCCGGCATTGTAAAAGCCGATGACGCTGGCTTCAGTAGGACCATCCGGCACAGACGCATGCCGGCTCCGCAGAAACAGGTCACTCCCAGGCTATACGCCTGGCTCAGAACGAGACTGCGCTGCCCTTCAGCTCGCCCGAAAGCACAAGCATAGGAGGACAGTAAAGGTTACTCGGCGTGCCCAGGAGTGAAATCCGAGCCAAATCAGCTCGAGCTCGTCACGGGGCCGACCGTCCAGCGCGAGTTACAGCCTTGTCAATATCGTTCACTTCCCCGCACTGCCAGAGTGCCGCAACTGCCCCCCCCCCCCCCCCCGACGTTAAAGCGGATTAAGGGCGCTGTAACGTAAAACTATTCCAAACTTTTCTATTCCAATTCTGCAATCAGTCCTCCGCGATTGGTCAAAAACTTTTTTGCCTGTCTGTCACGCGACGTCATGAAAACCTTGATAGCTCCCCATCTGATATGACGTGTACACAATGATTATGCATGGTTTGACCGAACAAAACAAAAATACTTATTTCCGATTCGATGTTTTTCGCCATTAGCCCTCGGCTATTGGTCAAAAGTTTTCGGGCTGCACCCACTTCACCTGCCTGTCACGAGACGCCACAAAACCGAAAAAGCCCACCGCTTCAAAGTGACGGTGACGTGTAAGCGTTGAAGATGTATTAATATGCCGAACAAAATTGAATTTTCTTCTGAATAGCCGCAGGCTGCCCCGTTCCGAAAGGAATGGCTTCCGCCGATGGCTCAGGCACTGGCTACTCGCACCTGCCAGAGAGCATGGGTTTATTTGCGTATAATAAACTTTTTGCGTGCCCGTGTAACGTTTTCGAGCACTTTCGGCACGTTTACGACCTCGTTCTGCCAACTCTTCTTTGCTGACAATCCGTTTTAGCGTCATTCTTAAGCTTCCGTTGCATGCCACCGCAACTTTCGACCAGCCACCGCAAGCTAAGTAAGGGAAAGCGGACCAGTCAAAGACGCCGGCACCACCCTCTTCATCCGGTTATCGATGTTCAGTGCAGTGGTTCGGCCCCATCGAATCTCTGTCCACTTGAGCTTGCTCCTCCCCTCTTGCCAGCCTATTAGATGAGACAAGCCGCTCAGTGTAGGCAATGTTATCCGTTTTTCAAGCAAATAAAAGTGACCTCCTATGAACGTGTAGAGCTTTTGATTGGTCTGTTCAGATAACCCTGCGGGTGACCGCCCGATGCTTGCGTCGTCGGTTACGCAAAAGTGACGTCAGGAGATTGGAATAAAAACATATTGAAATAGTTTTACGTTATAGGGCTCCATGTATACGCACTACCAAGTTCAATGTCATCGAAGCCAAGACATAATTTATGCTGGTTTGGTCCCATTCGCACCTGTGGCGAGTATCATCTCCAACCAATCTGCTTTGCCGAATGCCATTTCAAGCCGACATGTACTCATTATTACAGGAGAGCCAATAATGTTTATTCCATCCTTGCCTATTGTGTTTCGTGTATGGTAATTTTATTGTCCACAGACAATCATTATCTTGCAGTAGTAGTAGTAGTATAAAACTTTTATTCACATTCAATTTGATCACATTGAGGTCCAGTGGGTGGGTCCCTCAGCCCAGGGCCCCACTGGCGATCGCGGCACGCCGGGCTCGGTCGAGAAGGGCCAATTGGTCCTCCCGCACCGTGCTGGCTAGCCACACCTCCCACTGCCTACTGTTGGAGTTTTGCCCCATAAGGGGTGATTGGATTTCTTGTGGCCGACTCTGGCACGACCATGTGATATGGTCAAGAGATGGCCGCCCCCCGCACCAACGGCAAGTGTTGCGATACCGGGTATGGTGTATGTGGTGTAGTAGGAGTAGGTGTGGGTATGTACGGGTTTGTAGTCGGCGCCTGTCCCGCATTTGCGCTGAGTCCAAGGATGTGTCTGGAAAGCTATACCATTGCCTTCCTCGTCTCTGTGCCTCCAAGATATATTTTGCTGTGATCGGAGATTCTACAAGAGTGCGTTCCGTCACTCGGATGCTATAATCTCAAGCGAGGTGGTCCGCCCTCTCGTTACCCCTCACTCCGGCGCGCGCCGGACAACACGTAATAGCGTGGTGTTCCATGAGATTTCTTCCTAGGATTTTGATGGTGAGTTTGGGCAGGGTGCTTGCCATGAAAAGGCGACATGCCGACTGCGAGTCGGTTAGTATTAACGCAGAACGTGCTCTATTTTCAGCGTCACGTATAGCCAGAGCCACCGCAGTAGCCTCTGCTGTGGCCACCGACCCTGTTCTGACTGTTGCGGAAATAGTAGTTTGTGCGTTTGTGGCTACCACAGTGAAACTTTTGCTATCCTGTTTGCACGCGTCCGTGTAATAAACCTCTGGATTTCTACCGAACCTGCGTTCGAGTGTCCTGGCCCGTGCAAGGCGCCGTTGTCTGTGGTATTTCTCGCTCATGTTTTTAGGGATTGGGGACACAGAGCTCTGATCTCGTATGTTCGGTGGGAGGAGTTCTGTTTGGTCGTTACAATGTGCCGGTCTGAGTGGATACCCTAATCGACGGAGAAGTGTTCGACCTTGCTCCGTGGAATTGAGCCTTTCTCGTTGTGCAATCAGTGTTGCAGCCACGAGTTCTTCAAATGCGTCGCTAATACCCATTGCATTAAAAAGGGTCGTGCTAGTGCAAATCGGTAGACCAAGCGCCGCCTTATAAGCTGTGCGTATAAGGGCGTTTATTTTAGTTTCCTCTGAGTTTGATACTTTTTCGAAAGGAAGGCCAAAGGTTAGACGGCTTATGATAAATGCCTGTACGAGCCTTATGGTGTCATCCTCCTTGAAGCCTTTTCTGTTTCTTGCTACTCTGTTTATCATCCTAGACACGCTGTTAACCGTTTTCCGGAGATTTGCGATCGTGTGCCCTACTGCTCCATTTTCCTGTATCCATAGTCCGAGTATCCTAGCTTTAGATACTTATTGTATTGTTTGACCTCCCAGAGCAAGCTTTACCGGAAGTCTATCGTCCTTGCAGACCTTCTCAAAGCATCGCCTCGGCCCCTTCTCATCGTTTTTACACGCTTTTAGTTCAGCTCAATCTATACTTGGCGGCTTCGCGTTGCAGAGCCCACAGTGTACTCACTGGCCGTGTGACCTTATTGTTATATGAACATGTTTAGCCTGTAACGTTTGCTGACCTGCAGTACTGCTCGAGGAAGCAAGCATTTTCACCGGAGACAAGGTCTGGCCGTCTGTGCCTGATACAGATTTCGCAAAGTAGATGAACTTTTCATGGTAGTGGCATTCATCTGACAAATTGCACCTTCGTCTGACAACCGTGAAATGTCTGGGTCATTTGGATGACAGGCTCCTTCAATGTTTTTGAGTACCACATTATATACTGTATCTCGCATGCACTAAAATCGCGCTACAACCGATAAAACAGGTGTGTCTAAATAGACCGTAGCACAGGGCAAGTAGTAAATCAAGTGGTCCAGCAAGTACAGCGGGCATATTGTTGCCGTCATAATTGCCTTCGGCACCAAATTTAGCAACACTTTACAGTATTACAACAAACGTCTCCTAATAAAGACACCAGTGTTGATCCGAAGAAATCTTTCCCCATTGGCATTTTCCGACGTCGCATCCTGTCTCCGATTCCAGCGATGTGAAGTTAACCACAGGAATTGGTTTTGCCACTTGAAAGCCTCACCTATCCACCGTTATCTCCTGTCAGGTTTTCCTTCTGAAAAGGAGTGAACATTTATGGTGCAGTTACATCGTCTTCTAAAAAATTCACCGCTTCGTTCATTTTTCGGGGGTCACCCGTATCCAGCATCATT
The DNA here is from genome assembly GCF_023375885.2 of Dermacentor andersoni. Taxonomy (NCBI): domain Eukaryota; kingdom Metazoa; phylum Arthropoda; class Arachnida; order Ixodida; family Ixodidae; genus Dermacentor; species Dermacentor andersoni. Next base: position 54,296,063 of record NC_092820.1, read on the forward strand.
AGTTTTAGTCCCAGACTTACAATTGTTAACTCGATGTCCGCCTTATATGAGCATAAAACACCCGTTGAATATATTCGGTGTCTTCGTTGGTAAGTCTGCCTTGCGAGTTGGCTATGACGTGAACTCATTGGAAGATATTTCTTGCCACAGATTCGTTAAGCTTTGTGCCTCATGAAAAGAAAGAGCATTCTTTTTGCGTCTCGCAACTCCTACCTTTAGGAAGCACCCGCATTTATTACACCAGCATCTCAGAAACTGCTCAGCAATTGCCACCTACCTTCGAGAGTTGAACCTTTTGTAAACTTAGGTAATCTGAAGCCAGCTATAGAATTAGCAGAATATTCGTCCTATACACTTCCTTCTTGGAGCGTGCCCTGCGAAACCTTTCCTTCTACCTTTCAGCTGCGTACTTAAAACACTGGCATGGCGTATACTTTGGCTGCACGCAGTTTAGGTGTTGAACCGACACTCCATGTGACAGTAAAAACCTGCCCCATTAAGGACAGACTGAGGAACAGGACTGAGGAACTGAGAAAATTATAGCCTTTCGGTCGTATCTTGCCACACAACAGTAATCCTCATCTGTATTGCCCGCATTTCCTTTCTTTAACGCTGCGAGACCGGTACTTCCCAGTTACGCTCGGCATGCGCGTTATCAGCCCGACAGAGCATTCTCAAGAAGAAAGTAGCAAGCGCAGTATTTTCATGAAAGGAAACTCTAGTAAGACAGGTGACGACTACTGCTGTATGGCAAATATAGACCCCAAATGGTTTACATTTGTTTAAGAGTGTATGACCAGCAATTATAAGAGAAGGTATACCTTGTACAGTAGCCGCCTCTTCCTAGAGCATGACATTGAACTTTAACATTCACGCTTAAGCCTCTTGGCGAAGGCTGTTTTTATCTGACTTAGAGCTTGTGCACCACCACTATCACGGGCACTTCACCGCGAAATTAAAATGCCGTAAGTTCTCATCAAACTCACTTCAGAAAGCGGAGCTTGTTTCGTATCTCGTAAAGCGCCAATTCCATGTGTACTGTGTTAATTAGGCGTGTGCTGCTCGCAAAAGGATGCTTCACGATGCGGAGGTTACTTTGATACTTACGACGTCTTCAGAGTAAGTAGAGGGAATTGAATATAAGAGGTAGAGCGAGGAAGTAGAGAATGGGTATACTTACGAAAAAAAGTGCATAACATGCTTGCACACTTTTGTTGTTGGCATCTGGCATACATGGAAGAGCACTAAAGAGGATAAATCTGAAGTCAGAAAGCACGCCTCATTTTGCGTCTCTTAAGTAAAACTAGTCTATTATTTCTGAAGAAAATAAACAGTGCGCTAATTTGTCCATGCAGGCAGTTGATGCTGGGCTTGCAGACGAAAGGCCATAATAAGGCACAAATATGACATGCCAAAAGGATGCAAGCGGCCGTCATGCAAATTTGCAGTTCTGCGTAACACCTTCCCGTTTCAGGCATAGACTGCGCTTACCTTCTCGATGGCTGTGAACAATGGCGCGAATCAAGGAACGAAACAAGCACGTCTAATTGTGCGCTCTGTCTACTGCGCACACCAACACAACTCATTTACTCAAAGTAACGTTTGTGATCACAAAGCTACTTTCGAATTGCACCAAGCGTTGAACGAATTAAATATTAGCCGTATGCATCACCGTCAATTACTGTCAATCAACGCACCCAGCGAAGAACGTTTTGCTTACCGATTCACATAGTGTATGGGAGCTACAGGATTCTTAGCTTGATGCACAATTAGTATTTACACCAGCATTCTTATGTGTTTAACTGCATGAGCAAAATGTTTAAGTAAAGGTGGTTAACAAGAGGAGACTTCAAGATTAGTGCGCAGCTCCTCCCCTTATTGTGCCTGTGATCTCGGTTGTGGGTTTGTTTCCTGGTATACATCTTTAGCGAACGCCCCATAGTCATGCCGCTCTCCAACCAAATATATCTGGACAATGCCATAATATATTACCATATATTCATGTTTTGCAGGAATGTGCCCAGAACGCAATTCCGAACGTTGCTGTCGCGAAGCTGGTTTTGTCGTACTTCCGGAGGATGCTTGGTTAGAAATTTTATGGTTAGCCTTGTTTCGGCCGAAACAACGTTTCTAACATGACTGTTGTGTAAAACTGAAGCCCTGAATAAATGGTTTCCAATGCTGTGGAGTTGAAACTTATGCCTACGCGCTTCGTTTCAGTAATTTAGGAGGCTATCAACAAAGTACACATTATTCGTAAAAAAACATCGAAACAGCAATAAAGCTTACAATGGACGAACGAAAGAATGTGTATATAAAACAAGCACAACAAAGCTAAATATGTGGCGGAAATTGTTAGATTCATTAGTAATTGTGTTCAAAATTGCCGGTGCTAGGAAATTTGCTAGTGGTACTAGGTAAAAAGTATGAAGTGGCAAATGAAGTGCTACCTTTAATGTAAAACACACAGGCGTCATGCCGCAAGCAGTATTTGCGGATTCCACCCTGCTTTTATGGAGATGTCAAAAGGAAAAACCTGATTCTTGGGTAACAAACACCGAATTCTCTTAGGCTACAGAGGACAGGTGAAAGTAACTGACTAATACTTCCAGTAGCTTCAAATCGGCATCGCCACAAGATAAAGAAATCTACTGTGCGATCTGACAGCTGCTTGGTTTTATAGAACCTATAGAATTGTATTTATAGTTATAGAATACAATTCTACAGAATTATAGTTACAGAATTGTATAGAACGAATGCGTCTGTTCGCGAAATACTCAGATGAATAATCCGTACACCCATACACACACGCACAGAAACATGTATATATATATATATATATATATATATATATATATATATATATATATATATATATATATATATGGGAATGTTCAATCGCCAAGCATTTTTAGATGAGGGGCACCACTTTGCTGTTGTCTTTCGTTTCTTTATCTTAATACACCAGAGAGTACCACGAAGTTGGGGGGGCGGCTTTACACAAGCACAAGTTTATCCGACGGCTGTCTAGTCTTTTGTACTTCTGCGTGCTACAGCGATTCTCTTCCCTCTCTCTCTCTCTCTATCTCTCTCTCTCTCTCTCTATACATATAAATATATATATATATATATATATATATATAACAATACTGGCAACACTCTGGTAAGGGTCCTTTAGAAGAAAAAGAACATGTGAAACTCGGAATACATCGAAATCAAGCGGCGCACTCGCACAGCAAGTCATCCAGAGTTTCTTGCAATTGAGACAGGTCAGTCTGTCCCACAACACACATAAGTAACTTGTTCTACATTTCAATTGGGTTGGAGAAGAAGGAGTACCTGAACGTATCAGTGTGGGAGCGGTGTAAGCTTAGATAGATTGTTTATGGTGAGTTCTGGAGCTCAGTTTGCCAGGTGCCAGTATGTATGCTTCCTTCCTAATATTTATTGGGCCTTGGAGTATTTGGAATCATGATTTCAATCGATGTTTTGTCTACACGTTTCTAAAGGTCCAGTTTAGAAAAACGCAGCATTTGTGTGACTATATCAGTCCTTCGATTTCGGGAACATATGAAGCACACCCCGTACCTCTGAATTTTCTCTAATTGTTTCTTCAAATAACTCTGTTGTGGGCTCGATACACCTGACGCGTGTTCAAGAAGTGGCTTACAAAAGTTTTGTAAGCGGTCAGTCTTACATCGCACGTAGCACCCTCCAATTTTTTTCGCAGGAAAAATAACCTCGTGTATGCCTCTGAACAAATATCACCGATATGTATGCTCCACGATAAGTTTACCGTTATTGTTATTCCTAGGTGTCTAAACTGACTAGTATGTTTCAAACACTTGGCACCAATAGTATATGGAAACAAAAGACGGCCCCTTTTTTGTGGTGATATATGTATGCTGATTTAGAATAATTTATTTCCATATTCCATGTCATATATATATATATATATATATATATATATATATATATATATATATATATATATATATATATATATATATATATATATTTATATATATATATATATATATATATATATATATATATATATATATATATATACATATATATATATATATATATATATATATATATACATATATATATATATATAAACGAGAAGAAAGGGGGTCGTGGCCTTGTTGATGTGTTTGAACTCTTGGCTGAAGTTGGTTAGCGTAACCTCCGTTTTCCTTCCGTGGCGTCGAGCGATCCCTCTTGCGACGCAAATTTCACGGTGGAGCAGTAGATTTTGGTTGCCCGCGATAACGCCTTCTACGCCGGTAGGTGTTTCGGTGACGACGGAAATAATAATGCTGGAGCGCGGCGGCTTGCTCAATTAATCTTCGAGCACACTCAAGGCATGGTGACTACGAGAGCTCTCCGGCGGTATCGCTTGGTCTTCCGACAGCGTTATCGATTTGGACTCCAGGTCGATGATTGCGCCGTGTTGGTTCAGGCAGTCCATGCCGAGAATGACGTCTCGTGAGCACTGTTGGAGGATGACAAAGGTGGCAGGATAAGTCCGGTCATTAAAGGTAATTCTTGCCATGCAGATTCCAGTCGGCGTAATGAGGTGTCCTCCAGCGGTCCGAATTTGAGGGCCTTCCCATGCGGTCTTAACTTTCTTCAACTGGGCGGCGATGGGTCCAATCTTGACGGAGTAATGGGCTCCTGTGTCTACTAAGGCGGTGACTGCGTGGCCGTCGAGAAGCACGTCGAGGTCGGTGGTTCTTTGTCTTGCGTTACAGCTAGGCCTTGGCGTCGGATCATGGCTGCGTCGCGTTGACCTATGGCTGATACGTGGCGTCATCAGGTGGTCTTTCGTGGGCGTATTTTGTGCTTCCAGTCTTCGTCGGTACGGCGGCGTGTCGTCAAGGCAGTCTCTTCGTAGCCTTCGTAGGCGGCGGAGGATCTTCGTCAGTTCGATGAACAGCAACCACACCTCTATCGGTTGCTTCTTTTCGTTTTCCGGATAAGGGCTCGCAGAGCGGCCCCGTGCTGGGCCAGTGCATGGACGACGCTGCGGCGACAGGTAGCGGCCTGGTGACGCCAACCAGGACGGCTGTCGAGGGCTCCCCTGAGTAGCCGCGAGGTAGTCGGCGATGTCACAAGGGTGTTCACCTTCCAGAGGGCGCGGTACGTTGACGGCAAACCCTCGCAACCCCAGGTCGAGGTATGGGCATCGGCGGAACACATGGTCAGCTTCGCCGCAGTGGTAGCAGAGCGGACTGTGGTCGGGGGCTCCCCAAATGTCCGTCTTCCTCGCGTAGCTACGCTGGGCGACGGGTGGGCGTGCTGGCGGCGGCGGCGGTGGTGAACGACGGAATTGCGGCGTTACAGAGCCCTGGCGTTGTCGCGGAGTGGGACCTTGACGGCGGGCGACGGCGGCGTATGTCATCGCTTCCGGCTGAGGTTGCGTTGATCGTGGTTGCACCTCAGGGACTCCAAGTGATCGCTGAACCTCTTCTTTGACGATTTCAGCGATTGAATCGACTTGGGATTGCGACCTTGGGTAGAACTTCTGTAGCTCCTCCCGTACGACGGCTCCGATAGTCTTGCGTAGATCGTCCGTGGCCAGTGATTGAATTCCGGAGTAGTTTGTAGAGTTCATGCGGCGGTCGAGTTGCCGGTTTCGCATCTCGAGTGTTTTCTCGATTCTGGTGGCCTCACCAAGAAACGCGTCGACGGTCTTAGGTGGACTTCGTACCATTCCGGCAAAATGTTCCTCCTTTAAACCACGCATTAGTAGGCGGACTTTCTTCTCCTCGGGCATTTCAGGGTCGGCGTGACGGATTAGAGGGCTCATTTCTTCCGCAAGGTTGGCAAGGTTCTCCTTAGGTAGCTGCAATCGGGCGTCCAGCATAGCTTCGGCTCTTTCCTTGCCCAAGATGCTCGCAAAGGTGCGCAGGAAGCCGCTACGGAACTGGTCCCATGTTGTCATGGTCGACTCCCGGTTCTCAAACCACGTTCTGGCGGCGCCTTCTAATGCGAAGTATACATGCCGCAGCTTGTCGTTGGAGTCCCAGTTGTTGAAAGTCGCGATTCGTTCGTAGGTCTCAAGCCAGGATTCCGGGTCTTCAGTAGCTGCTCCATGAAAGGTTGGTGGCTCCCGAGGTGGGTGCAGGATAACGGGGGACACTGAGGAAGACATTGGGCTTGTCTTGGCCACGATCTTCTTCGTCGTCTCAGGTAGAAGTCTGTGCTCTGGGTGCAGTCCTTGCTGTCGGCGGCTAGCACGCTGGTCTTGGGCGATGTTGGTTTTGTCCTCGGGTTCGGACTTGGATCGCGGCTTTGCGGGGGCGTTCGGTACATGAACGCACAAACACCTCCACCAGATGTCACGTGGTGGTGACGTTGAAGAACACACTAGCAATACTGTGAAAGACAAAACTAACTTTTATTGGGCGAACCTGTGCCCACAAAAGAGGGTACACTTATAGCGCAACGATAGCGAAGAACACGGTCGGCGATCGTCGAAAATCTGATCAGCCGGTAAAGCCTGTCACCTTTTATACAGCAGTCATCGAATGTTCCAGACTAATCGCTGGGACCCGCGTGCCTTCCACAATATACTACACAATTCGCGTCACACGATGAAATCAGATAACGCAAGGTTCGGCGACAACAGACAGTGGATGGAAGCATAGATAGAGAAAAAAGGTTCGAATAGATTTCGTTCTTAAGAAGATTACAAGAAATACTTGTCACTGAGATATGTCTATAATTAGGAGACTGTTTTGGATGACAGTTCGGCGACAGTGCACAGGGAACACGGACTTAATTTTTTCCTGTTACACTGCAGTCCCTGGCACGGATCAACTGCTGTGAAGGGCCGATTCGTCCAGCAAAGACGGCTGCTATCTCATCATCTTCGGTCGTCGTTCGGGTGGCTACCTAGCGCATGCGTGCTCCATAGAGAAGTTGGCTACGACGGCGGCGCCACACCAGCGTATTTAAGGAGGACGACAGCGAGCTGCGACTACAGTTCGGCGACACTGCACAGGGAACACGGACTTCATTTTTTCCTGTTACACTGCAGTCCCTGCCAGGGATCAACTGCTGTGAAGGGCCGATTCGTCCAGCAAAGACGGCTGCTATCTCATCATCTTCGGTCGTCGTTGGGGTGGCCACCTGGCGCATGCGTGCTCCATAGAGAAGTTGGCTACGACGGCGGCGCCACACCAGCGTATTTAAGGAGGACGACAGCGAGCTGCGACTACAGTTCGGCGACAGTGCACAGGGAACACGGACTTAATTTTTCCCTGTTACACTGCAGTCCCTGCCAGGGATCAACTGCTGTGAAGGGCCGATTCGTCCAGCAAAGACGGCTGCTATCTCATCATCTTCGGTCGTCGTTCGGGTGGCTACCTGGCGCATGCGTGCTCCATAGAGAAGTTGGCTACGACGGCGGCGCCACACCAGCGTATTTAAGGAGGACGACAGCGAGCTGCGACTACAGTTCGGCGACAGTGCACAGGGAACACGGACTTAATTTTTTCCTGTTAGACTGCAGTCCCTGCCACGGATCAACTGCTGTGAAGGGCCGATTCGTCCAGCAAAGACGGCTGCTATCTCATCATCTTCGGTCGTCGTTCGGGTGGCTACCTGGCGCATGCGTGCTCCATAGAGAAGTTGGCTACGACGGCGGCGCCACACCAGCGTATTTAAGGAGGACGACAGCGAGCTCCGACTACAGTTCGGCGACAGTGCACAGGGAACACGGATTTATTTTTTTCCTGTTACACTGCAGTCCCTGCCACGGATCAACTGCTGTGAAGGGCCGATTCGTCCAGCAAAGACGGCTGCTATCTCATCATCTTCGGTCGTCGTTGGGGTGGCTACCTCGCGCATGCGTGCTCCATAGAGAAGTTGGCTACGACGGCGGCGCCACACCAGCGTATTTAAGGAGGACGACAGCGAGCTGCGACTGCAGTTCGGCGACAGTGCACAGGGAACACGGATTTAATTTTTTCCTGTTACACTGCAGTCCCTGCCACGGATCAACTGCTGTGAAGGGCCGATTCGTCCAGCAAAGACGGCTGCTATCTCATCATCTTCGGTCGTCGTTCGGGTGGCTACCTGGCGCATGCGTGCTCCATAGAGAAGTTGGCTGCGACGGCGGCGCCACACCAGCGTATTTAAGGAGGACGACAGCGAGCTGCGACTACAGTTCGGTGACAGTGCACAGGGAACACGGACTTAATTTTTTCCTGTTACACTGCAGTACCTGCCAGGGATCAACTGCTGTGAAGGGCCGATTCGTCCAGCAAAGACGGCTGCTATCTCATCATCTTCGGTCGTCGTTCTGGTGGCTAACTGGCGCATGCGTGCTCCATAGAGAAGTTGGCTACGACGGCGGCGCCACACCAGCGTATTTAAGGAGGACGACAGCGAGCTGCGACTACAGTTCGGCGACAGTGCACAGGGAACACGGATTTAATTTTTTCCTGTTACACTGCAGTCCCTGCCACGGATCAACTGCTGTGAAGGGCCGATTCGTCCAGCAAAGACGGCTGCTATCTCATCATCTTCGGTCGTCGTTGGGGTGGCTACCTCGCGCATGCGTGCTCCATAGAGAAGTTGGCTACGACGGCGGCGCCACACCAGCGTATTTAAGGAGGACGACAGCGAGCTGCGACTACAGTTCGGTGACAGTGCACAGGGAACACGGACTTAATTTTTTCCTGTTACACTGCAGTACCTGCCAGGGATCAACTGCTTTGAAGGGCCGATTCGTCCAGCAAAGACGGCTGCTATCTCATCATCTTCGGTCGTCGTTCGGGTGGCTACCTGGCGCATGCGTGCTCCATAGAGAAGTTGGCTACGACGGCGGCGCCACACCAGCGTATTTAAGGAGGACGACAGCGAGCTGCGACTACAGTTCGGCGACAGTGCACAGGGAACACGGATTTAATTTTTTCCTGTTACACTGCAGTCCCTGCCACGGATCAACTGCTGTGAAGGGCCGATTCGTCCAGCAAAGACGGCTGCTATCTCATCATCTTCGGTCGTCGTTGGGGTGGCTACCTGGCGCATGCGTGCTCCATAGAGAAGTTGGCTACGACGGCGGCGCCACACCAGCGTATTTAAGGAGGACGACAGCGAGCTGCGACTACAGTTCGGTGACAGTGCACAGGGAACACGGACTTAATTTTTTCCTGTTACACTGCAGTACCTGCCAGGGATCAACTGCTGTGAAGGGCCGATTCGTCCAGCAAAGTCGGCTGCTATCTCATCACCTTCGGTCGTCGTTCGGGTGGCTACCTGGCGAATGCGTGCTCCATAGAGAAGTTGGCTACGACGGCGGCGCCACACCAGCGTATTTAAGGAGGACGACAGCGAGCTGCGACTACAGTTCGGCGACAGTGCACAGGGAACACGGATTTAATTTTTTTCTGTTACACTGCAGTCCCTGCCACGGATCAGCTGCTGTGAAAGGCCGATTCGTCCAGCAAAGACGGCTGCTATCTCATCATCTTCGGTCGTCGTTCGGGTGGCTACCTGGCGCATGCGTGCTCCATAGAGAAGTTGGCTACGACGGCGGCGCCACACCAGCGTATTTAAGGAGGACGACAGCGAGCTGCGACTACAGTTCGGCGACAGTGCACAGGGAACACGGATTTAATTTTTTCCTGTTACACTGCAGTCCCTGCCACGGATCAACTGCTGCGAAGGGCCGATTCGTCCAGCAAAGACGGCTGCTATCTCATCATCTTCGGTCGTCGTTCGGGTGGCTACCTGGCGCATGCGTGCTCCATAGAGAAGTTGGCTGCGACGGCGGCGCCACACCAGCGTATTTAAGGAGGACGACAGCGAGCTGCGACTACAGTTCGGTGACAGTGCACAGGGAACACGGACTTAATTTTTTCCTGTTACACTGCAGTACCTGCCAGGGATCAACTGCTGTGAAGGGCCGATTCGTCCAGCAAAGACGGCTGCTATCTCATCATCTTCGGTCGTCGTTCTGGTGGCTACCTGGCGCATGCGTGCTCCATAGAGAAGTTGGCTACGACGGCGGCGCCACACCAGCGTATTTAAGGAGGACGACAGCGAGCTGCGACTACAGTTCGGCGACAGTGCACAGGGAACACGGATTTAATTTTTTCCTGTTACACTGCAGTCCCTGCCACGGATCAACTGCTGTGAAGGGCCGATTCGTCCAGCAAAGACGGCTGCTATCTCATCATCTTCGGTCGTCGTTCGGGTGGCTACCTGGCGCATGCGTGCTCCATAGAGAAGTTGGCTACGACGGCGGCGCCACACCAGCGTATTTAAGGAGGACGACAGCGAGCTGCGACTACAGTTCGGCGACAGTGCACAGGGAACACGGATTTAATTTTTTTCTGTTACACTGCAGTCCCTGCCACGGATCAACTGCTGTGAAAGGCCGATTCGTCCAGCAAAGACGGCTGCTATCTCATCATCTTCGGTCGTCGTTCGGGTGGCTACCTGGCGCATGCGTGCTCCATAGAGAAGTTGGCTACGACGGCGGCGCCACACCAGCGTATTTAAGGAGGACGACAGCGAGCTGCGACTACAGTTCGGCGACAGTGCACAGGGAACACGGATTTAATTTTTTTCTGTTACACTGCAGTCCCTGCCACGGATCAACTGCTGTGAAAGGCCGATTCGTCCAGCAAAGACGGCTGCTATCTCATCATCTTCGGTCGTCGTTGGGGTGGCTACCTGGCGCATGCGTGCTCCATAGAGAAGTTGGCTACGACGGCGGCGCCACACCAGCGTATTTAAGGAGGACGACAGCGAGCTGCGACTACAGTTCGGCGACAGTGCACAGGGAACACGGATTTAATTTTTTTCTGTTACACTGCAGTCCCTGCCACGGATCAACTGCTGTGAAAGGCCGATTCGTCCAGTAAAGACGGCTGCTATCTCATCATCTTCGGTCGTCGTTCAGGTGGCTACCTGGCGCATGCGTGCTCCATAGAGAAGTTGGCTACGACGGCGGCGCCACACCAGCGTATTTAAGGAGGACGACAGCGAGCTGCGACTACAGTTCGGCGACAGTGCACAGGGAACACGGATTTAATTTTTTCCTGTTACACTGCAGTCCCTGCCACGGATCAACTGCTGTGAAGGGCCGATTCGTCCAGCAAAGACGGCTGCTATCTCATCATCTTCGGTCGTCGTTGGGGTGGCTACCTGGCGCATGCGTGCTCCATAGAGAAGTTGGCTACGACGGCGGCGCCACACCAGCGTATTTAAGGAGGACGACAGCGAGCTGCGACTACAGTTCGGTGACAGTGCACAGGGAACACGGACTTAATTTTTTCCTGTTACACTGCAGTACCTGCCAGGGATCAACTGCTGTGAAGGGCCGATTCGTCCAGCAAAGTCGGCTGCTATCTCATCATCTTCGGTCGTCGTTCGGGTGGCTACCTGGCGCATGCGTGCTCCATAGAGAAGTTGGCTACGACGGCGGCGCCACACCAGCGTATTTAAGGAGGACGACAGCGAGCTGCGACTACAGTTCGGTGACAGTGCACAGGGAACACGGACTTAATTTTTTCCTGTTACACTGCAGTACCTGCCAGGGATCAACTGCTGTGAAGGGCCGATTCGTCCAGCAAAGTCGGCTGCTATCTCATCATCTTCGGTCGTCGTTCGGGTGGCTACCTGGCGCATGCGTGCTCCATAGAGAAGTTGGCTACGACGGCGGCGCCACACCAGCGTATTTAAGGAGGACGACAGCGAGCTGCGACTACAGTTCGGCGACAGTGCACAGGGAACACGGATTTAATTTTTTCCTGTTACACTGCAGTCCCTGCCACGGATCAACTGCTGTGAAGGGCCGATTCGTCCAGCAAAGACGGCTGCTATCTCATCATCTTCGGTCGTCGTTGGGGTGGCTACCTGGCGCATGCGTGCTCCATAGAGAAGTTGGCTACGACGGCGGCGCCACACCAGCGTATTTAAGGAGGACGACAGCGAGCTGCGACTACAGTTCGGTGACAGTGCACAGGGAACACGGACTTAATTTTTTCCTGTTACACTGCAGTACCTGCCAGGGATCAACTGCTGTGAAGGGCCGATTCGTCCAGCAAAGTCGGCTGCTATCTCATCACCTTCGGTCGTCGTTCGGGTGGCTACCTGGCGAATGCGTGCTCCATAGAGAAGTTGGCTACGACGGCGGCGCCACACCAGCGTATTTAAGGAGGACGACAGCGAGCTGCGACTACAGTTCGGCGACAGTGCACAGGGAACACGGATTTAATTTTTTTCTGTTACACTGCAGTCCCTGCCACGGATCAACTGCTGTGAAAGGCCGATTCGTCCAGCAAAGACGGCTGCTATCTCATCATCTTCGGTCGTCGTTCGGGTGGCTACCTGGCGCATGCGTGCTCCATAGAGAAGTTGGCTACGACGGCGGCGCCACACCAGCGTATTTAAGGAGGACGACAGCGAGCTGCGACTACAGTTCGGCGACAGTGCACAGGGAACACGGATTTAATTTTTTCCTGTTACACTGCAGTCCCTGCCACGGATCAACTGCTGTGAAGGGCCGATTCGTCCAGCAAAGACGGCTGCTATCTCATCATCTTCGGTCGTCGTTCGGGTGGCTACCTGGCGCATGCGTGCTCCATAGAGAAGTTGGCTGCGACGGCGGCGCCACACCAGCGTATTTAAGGAGGACGACAGCGAGCTGCGACTACAGTTCGGTGACAGTGCACAGGGAACACGGACTTAATTTTTTCCTGTTACACTGCAGTACCTGCCAGGGATCAACTGCTGTGAAGGGCCGATTCGTCCAGCAAAGACGGCTGCTATCTCATCATCTTCGGTCGTCGTTCTGGTGGCTACCTGGCGCATGCGTGCTCCATAGAGAAGTTGGCTACGACGGCGGCGCCACACCAGCGTATTTAAGGAGGACGACAGCGAGCTGCGACTACAGTTCGGCGACAGTGCACAGGGAACACGGATTTAATTTTTTCCTGTTACACTGGAGTCCCTGCCACGGATCAACTGCTGTGAAGGGCCGATTCGTCCAGCAAAGACGGCTGCTATCTCATCATCTTCGGTCGTCGTTGGGGTGGCTACCTCGCGCATGCGTGCTCCATAGAGAAGTTGGCTACGACGGCGGCGCCACACCAGCGTATTTAAGGAGGACGACAGCGAGCTGCGACTACAGTTCGGTGACAGTGAACAGGGAACACGGACTTAATTTTTTCCTGTTACACTGCAGTACCTGCCAGGGATCAACTGCTTTGAAGGGCCGATTCGTCCAGCAAAGACGGCTGCTATCTCATCATCTTCGGTCGTCGTTCGGGTGGCTACCTGGCGCATGCGTGCTCCATAGAGAAGTTGGCTACGACGGCGGCGCCACACCAGCGTATTTAAGGAGGACGACAGCGAGCTGCGACTACAGTTCGGCGACAGTGCACAGGGAACACGGATTTAATTTTTTTCTGTTACACTGCAGTCCCTGCCACGGATCAACTGCTGTGAAAGGCCGATTCGTCCAGCAAAGACGGCTGCTATCTCATCATCTTCGGTCGTCGTTCGGGTGGCTACCTGGCGCATGCGTGCTCCATAGAGAAGTTGGCTACGACGGCGGCGCCACACCAGCGTATTTAAGGAGGACGACAGCGAGCTGCGACTACAGTTCGGCGACAGTGCACAGGGAACACGGATTTAATTTTTTTCTGTTACACTGCAGTCCCTGCCACGGATCAACTGCTGTGAAAGGCCGATTCGTCCAGCAAAGACGGCTGCTATCTCATCATCTTCGGTCGTCGTTGGGGTGGCTACCTGGCGCATGCGTGCTCCATAGAGAAGTTGGCTACGACGGCGGCGCCACACCAGCGTATTTAAGGAGGACGACAGCGAGCTGCGACTACAGTTCGGCGACAGTGCACAGGGAACACGGATTTAATTTTTTTCTGTTACACTGCAGTCCCTGCCACGGATCAACTGCTGTGAAAGGCCGATTCGTCCAGTAAAGACGGCTGCTATCTCATCATCTTCGGTCGTCGTTCGGGTGGCTACCTGGCGCATGCGTGCTCCATAGAGAAGTTGGCTACGACGGCGGCGCCACACCAGCGTATTTAAGGAGGACGACAGCGAGCTGCGACTACAGTTCGGCGACAGTGCACAGGGAACACGGATTTAATTTTTTCCTGTTACACTGCAGTCCCTGCCACGGATCAACTGCTGTGAAGGGCCGATTCGTCCAGCAAAGACGGCTGCTATCTCATCATCTTCGGTCGTCGTTGGGGTGGCTACCTGGCGCATGCGTGCTCCATAGAGAAGTTGGCTACGACGGCGGCGCCACACCAGCGTATTTAAGGAGGACGACAGCGAGCTGCGACTACAGTTCGGTGACAGTGCACAGGGAACACGGACTTAATTTTTTCCTGTTACACTGCAGTACCTGCCAGGGATCAACTGCTGTGAAGGGCCGATTCGTCCAGCAAAGTCGGCTGCTATCTCATCATCTTCGGTCGTCGTTCGGGTGGCTACCTGGCGCATGCGTGCTCCATAGAGAAGTTGGCTACGACGGCGGCGCCACACCAGCGTATTTAAGGAGGACGACAGCGAGCTGCGACTACAGTTCGGCGACAGTGCACAGGGAACACGGATTTAATTTTTTTCTGTTACACTGCAGTCCCTGCCACGGATCAACTGCTGTGAAAGGCCGATTCGTCCAGCAAAGACGGCTGCTATCTCATCATCTTCGGTCGTCGTTCGGGTGGCTACCTGGCGCATGCGTGCTCCATAGAGAAGTTGGCTACGACGGCGGCGCCACACCAGCGTATTTAAGGAGGACGACAGCGAGCTGCGACTACAGTTCGGCGACAGTGCACAGGGAACACGGATTTAATTTTTTTCTGTTACACTGCAGTCCCTGCCACGGATCAACTGCTGTGAAAGGCCGATTCGTCCAGCAAAGACGGCTGCTATCTCATCATCTTCGGTCGTCGTTGGGGTGGCTACCTGGCGCATGCGTGCTCCATAGAGAAGTTGGCTACGACGGCGGCGCCACACCAGCGTATTTAAGGAGGACGACAGCGAGCTGCGACTACAGTTCGGCGACAGTGCACAGGGAACACGGATTTAATTTTTTTCTGTTACACTGCAGTCCCTGCCACGGATCAACTGCTGTGAAAGGCCGATTCGTCCAGTAAAGACGGCTGCTATCTCATCATCTTCGGTCGTCGTTCGGGTGGCTACCTGGCGCATGCGTGCTCCATAGAGAAGTTGGCTACGACGGCGGCGCCACACCAGCGTATTTAAGGAGGACGACAGTGCACAGGGAACACGGATTTAATTTTTTCCTGTTACACTGCAGTCCCTGCCACGGATCAACTGCTGTGAAGGGCCGATTCGTCCAGCAAAGACGGCTGCTATCTCATCATCTTCGGTCGTCGTTGGGGTGGCTACCTGGCGCATGCGTGCTCCATAGAGAAGTTGGCTACGACGGCGGCGCCACACCAGCGCATTTAAGGAGGACGACAGCGAGCTGCGACTACAGTTCGGTGACAGTGCACAGGGAACACGGACTTAATTTTTTCCTGTTACACTGCAGTACCTGCCAGGGATCAACTGCTGTGAAGGGCCGATTCGTCCAGCAAAGTCGGCTGCTATCTCATCATCTTCGGTCGTCGTTCGGGTGGCTACCTGGCGCATGCGTGCTCCATAGAGAAGTTGGCTACGACGGCGGCGCCACACCAGCGTATTTAAGGAGGACGACAGCGAGCTGCGACTACAGTTCGGCGACAGTGCACAGGGAACACGGATTTAATTTTTTTCTGTTACACTGCAGTCCCTGCCACGGATCAACTGCTGTGAAAGGCCGATTCGTCCAGCAAAGACGGCTGCTATCTCATCATCCTCGGTCGTCGTTCGGGTGGCTACCTGGCGCATGCGTGCTCCATAGAGAAGTTGGCTACGACGGCGGCGCCACACCAGCGTATTTAAGGAGGACGACAGCGAGCTGCGACTACAGTTTGGCGACAGTGCACAGGGAACACGGACTTAATTTTCTCCTGTTACACTGCAGGTGAGGCTACTTGCTATCCTCAAACAAATCCTTACTATCCTTGCACTGTTGCCGAACACAACGTGCGCCACGAGTGTATTGTTACTCGTTGATCGAGAGCCTACCGTGCACTGTCCTTGTATCCTTACCCTTCTTCTCTTAGCTGCCCGCTTTCGACCTAGATATGACTAAGGACGCCAAAGATTTTTTTAAGGCCCTTGATGACTTGAAGCGCGAACTTCCGGCTGACCTAAGGGTTTTGAAAGAAAGTGTGAAATTCTGCAGTGACACATGTGATGGTGTAAATGATATCAAGCAAGAGTTGAAGGAATTGCGAAAAGAATTTCAAGGGTTAGTGAAAATAAATGAAGAACTTGCAGCCGAGAACCGCAAATTGAGCAACAGAGTAGAAGAACTGGAACAGCATCAGAGATCTAACGATCTGGAAATCAAGGGTGTGCCAACAGAAGGAGATGCTACAGAGGTCGTTAAGAAAATTGGCGTCTTCTTGGGCGAGCCAATCGTTGACACAGATATTGACGTTTGTCATCGCGTCCCTGTACACAACTCGGAGGAGAAAAACATAGTGGTTCGTTTTGTACAGCGTACGAAGCGAAATGTAATCCTGCAAAAAAGCAAAAAAAAACAAAGGATAACTACGAAAGACCTTGACTACGGAGGAGAAGCTTCTCCAGTATATGTAAATGAACATTTGACCATCTTAAACAAAAGGCTTCTGGGGGCTGCAGTCGCCAAGAAAAAGTCTGCGGGATGGAAGTTCGTGTGGTGCTCTGGAGGGAAAATTCTTGCTCGAAAAGACGAGGGCTCGGTTGCTATCAGAATTGCTAAACAGTCTGATCTGGAGAACATAAACTAAGGATAATGGTGCACCCACCTGTTCGACACACTTTAGAAAAATGATGGCAGGACAAAATGATTGCCAGTACTACGATTGCCATACTTTTAATCAAAAGCACAGGTCAAAGAAAAGACAAGTTTCAGTTATACATATAAACATGCGAAGCCTAAAAAAACAAAGTGGATAGTCTTGAAATACTTCTTCAGTCCCTACACATTAAGTTTTCTGCAATAGTATTAACAGAAACTTGGCTAACAAACACAGACACGGCACCGCACCTTCCTGGTTACAAGTGCGTAAGCCTTAGTAGGGATATAAAAAGGGGCGGTGGTATAGCAATTTTTATAAAGGAGAGTGTACAGTATGAAGTGCTGAGCGACCTGACTAGATGCGATCAAGTTACTGAAAGCCTGTTGGTCAAATTGTCGAACGTCACTGCTGGCCCGATCTACAGACCGCCCGCAGGCAAATCTGTGGAATTTATCGACTTCATCGACAATGCTCTTCCCGCTTTACAGACTATAACAAAATCATTTATGCTTCTTGGTGACGTCAATATAGACACCATATCAGATAGTCCTTTCGCAAGAGACTTTCATGACATACTAAATTCCTATGCCTGTTCTAATCTGATATCACTGCCAACCAGGGTCACAGTAGATACTGCCACGTGTCTTGATGTGTGTGTTACCAACATAGATGATGCAAATGTTACGGCTGGTGTTCTCAGATATGACATCAGCGGTCACTTGCCAGTGTTCTGCTTGGGCTTTCCTTCCGAGAAAAATTAAGTTTTTCCTCAAGAAAAAATGTTGTATCGAGCAATAACTAATGAAACCTTGATGACGTTTCAAAACTGTATAGCAGAAGCGAACTGGGATGATGTGTTCAAGCAACGCAACGCCACACTGGCTTACCAGGTCTTTTTGATGAAATTTCAGCATTGCTACGATTTGGCCTTTCCGCTCCGAGAAAGTGCCCAGAAAAGTAAACGGATTAGAAAACCATGGGTTACTAGGGAGCTGTACAAAAGAATAAAAGAGAAAAACCGAAAATTTTAAAGGTTCTTAAAACCCGAGATCCATGCGTACTGTATGAATTCAAACAACTGAGAAACCAATTGAACTCGGATCTAAAATACGGAAAGTCCAATTTCATTTCATTTCATTTCATTTTATTACCTTAAAGGCTCCAATAAATGGAGCGTTACATAAGGGGTGGCAAGAATAAAAATACATAGTCACAATAACAGGAAGTTTTTTACATTTTCGATGAACTTGGATGGGCACATAATGACAGCAACGTCGTTAGGAAGGCCGTTCCAGTCTGCAGCTCTGCGAAGAAAAAAAGAATTTAAAAACGTGACAGTGCGTGAGCGTGGACGGGCAACCTGTAGCTGATGGCTGGTGCGGTGAGATATGCGTGTAGGAGGAAGGATATAAGGTGCGATGCGCATAGGGCTATGAAAGAATTTGTGAAATAAAGATAGGCTGGCAATGCGACGACGGAGCGATAAGGGGGATAATGCGGATGCAGTTTTTAAGGAGGAAACGCTGATGTCAAAGGAATATGACGAGTGGATGAAACAAGCGGCGCGATTTTGCACAGATTCAAGATTATTAATTAGGTATGCCTGATGAGGATTCCAAACTAAATTCCAGGACGTTCAAAATGACAGCAAAAAGACATGGGAGCTACTAAATAACATATTAGCAAGAAATCAAGCTGACTGTGGTGTGAAGGAAATCTGCATTGACAATGTGCTTCTAACTGGGAACAATTTAGTAGAAGCAATGAATCTGCATTTCGTCAAAGTAGGTGTTTATTCAGGACGGCATGCCACTTCCAGTGACTGCGTACATATAAATAGCTTGATGGAGTCAATCATGCTTGCCCCTACAACGTCTCATGAAATTGAAACAATAATAGGAAATCTAAAAAATCAAGTCGCTTGTGGAGACGACGGGATGAAAGTTTTGCCTATTAAGCATGTGGTATACTTGATAAGCCCCATATTATCGCATATAATAAATCAGATGCTTCTTAGTGGAGATTTTCCAGACGATTTGAAGATCGCAAAAGTTACACCTGTCTACAAAGGCGGTGGTGAGACCAACATTAATAATTATAGGCCCATTTCAGTTCTGACAGTGTTTTCAAAGGTATTTGAATACGTCATCAATCACAGGCTAAGCGGTTTCTTTAATAAACACCGAGTAATAACAGAAGCTCAGTACGGCTTTCAAGCAAACAAATCAGCAGAGATTGCTCTTCTTGACATAAAGGATAAGATAATCGAAAATATAGAAAAAAACTTGCTCACTCTTGGCTTATTTATAGATTTCAGCAAAGCCTTCGAAACTGTTCAACATAATATATTGTTAAGAAAATTAGAAAAATATGGTATTAGAGGAGTAGCAATAAAACTAATCCGGAGTTATCTAGAGAAACATTATCAATATGTACGTGTTAACAATTGGTCCTCCAGCAAACTCGAAGTACAACAGGGTGTTCCCCAGGGCTCTATTCTGGGACCCCTACTTTTTCTTATCTACATAAATGATATTATAGCAATACATGGATCCCCGCAATTAATAATGTATGCAGACGATACTAATGTTTTTTTCACCGGAGAAACCATGCAATGTTTAGAGAGGTCTGTTAATGACTACTTATTACAGTTATCTGCATGGCTTCAAAGAAATCGCTTGAGTCTAAATATAAATAAAACAAAGTACGTAATTTTTAAGCCAATTAATAAACATGACTGCTACCCGGTTAACATTAGATTTGAAGGACGCTTGCTGGAGCAGGTTACTGAACAAAAGTTTTTAGGTGTCTGGTTTAACCACAACCTCTCATGGAATACTCACGTTATTCAACTCAAATCAAACCTTTCTCGCACCATTGGGTGCATTTATAAAGTACAACATCTAATACCCAAACGTTTAAGCAGGCACTATACTATTCACTGGTTTACTCTAGAATGAGCTATGGAATCTTGACTTGGGGAACAACAACAGCTACTAACTACTACAAACTTAATGTATTACAAAAGCAAATTTTGCGCATACTGGAAAATTTTAAAGGCAACAAGCAGTTATTGAGAACACAGCCGTTATTTATCAAATATAACATGTTGAAGGCTGACCAGGTGTACTACTTTAAGCTATTGCAATGGATCAATAAGTACAAGTTACATATTTCCGCAGTGCCCAGCTCAAGTTCATACAGTACCCGAAACCCAAAACAAAAAATGCCGCAAGTTAGAACCAACTATGGAAGGCAAGGATTATCTTTTCAGATAACCAATGCTCTAAACAGAAGAGATATGCAAGTCGACTTTAATAAAGGTGTACATACATTTAAGAAATACTGTAGGAAGTTTCTTGTGAATAGTGACATTATGTTTTCATTTGTGTAAATTACCTCAAAAAGCGCGCTTTGTTCTCCCTTGCCATGCTCCTCTCAGCTACTGCAATTTTGATACACGGCTGTGAAATTGTGCTTGGTTTCTGTGTCTTGGTTTTTGTGATGAGTGCCATGGCTATGAATGATGTTGTTGAACGTGCTGACTGATAACTGAATTGCTGTGTTCTGTATTTACGTTGCAGACATTAGGTTGCGCATGTAAATATTTTGTTCCAATTATTTGCTGACTTCATATTCGAGCAGTGACTAGTCTCCCTTTTAATATTGCCCACTGTCTGAACCTATGATGTCTGTCTGGCTGAACTTTGTTGATGTATTTTGTCGGTGTATTTTGTGCAAGGGGGCCGGGGCCCTTGTCAGGCGCTCTGTCGCCTTTAGCCTCGGCCCCCTCTTAGACTGTGTCTGAGGAAACAATAAAGAAAGAAAGAAAGAAAGAAAGAAAAACATGGACCATGTTCCCTGCATTCCAATCTGTAGCAATGATGCGCTTTCAAAATATTGAGTACACGCTGCAGTACGCTGCAGTGTTTTTAAGCATTAAACTGATTTCGTCAGTGCCGCAGTAAGACGACACTCGTCTTACTGTGGAATTGCGTTGTTCCAGCAAGTCCTGGATCAACTTCAATGTTCCTGCGAACTCAATGGTAAGCGGCTACAGAAGAAAAAAATGCGTTTGAGAATGTCCGGTGTAAAAGTAACGTAAATGCCGGTTAAGGCACTCGCAAGTGCATTGTTTAGAACGGGACTGCAATATTAACTTTTTATAAAGTTGCCATCAGCGTCTGAAAGGGATATATAATTTTTCTCCTCAGGCCTAATCATCATGCAAAACATCGTTGGCTTTGCTGAAACAAGTGAACGTCGTAATACGCTATTTAAAAAATGTGCTTAGCTTTTCTTATCGCCGTTAGCTCACCTAGACCCAATACTGTCACTTGAATAGAATATGGGTGTACTTGGAATTTGGAACAAGTTTTTTAGTACATCATGCAGCTCCTTGCTGAATGCAGTTGCAGTGCCTGGCGGTTGATAACAAGCCCAAAATGGACCACTTCGGCAATTTATATAGACACGCACACAAATAAATTTCAAGTTTGTGCTGGCTACAACAGTATTACATACTATGTTATCGGCGACAGCAGCCAAGACCGCGCCTCCTATATTTTTCTTCACGATTGCGACAGTGAACCACGTAGTTTATTTCGGAAAGATATAGACCATCACTGAGGAATAATTTAGACAGGCAGAGTTGTGTGAACAAATTCACATAAGCAGCGCAGCGGTCGAATTAATAGCGAGATGTCTCTAAAAGCCAGGCGGCATTTCCCTTTTTGACTCAGTGAGCGATATATCCATAGGAAGGCTTCTAGTGTCAGAAGATGAGCCAGCCTCACTCCACTCGCTGCCAACTCACTTCACAGACAATATTGGTGGCAGGCAAGTAACTGTATCATTTACTGTTAATATAGTGTTGATTCCACTTTATAAAGAAAGGATGCCCACTGTGCATACTATACTTGTGCAGCTTTCGCCTGATGTCATCCCAATTTTGCAAAAACTTGCATGACGCACACACCAGATGTTTTCAGCTTATTCCCGGAAACAAAGACAGCTCTTCGAGTTTCGAAGCTAAACAACTTACGGTAATAGGCCTGCATTTGCCCGAGGTAAAACAACCGAGTGTGCGTGCAGGAGATATGCGGCTGTCATTCTTCTTTATTGTGTATTTAAGGTTTTGCTTTGAAGAGAGGAATTTTTTGTTCAGTTTGCGACCTAGTTTCCGCAGCATATTTGATTATTCCGTGAAATGCAAAGTGATCACTGCGCGATGAGTGTTCAAGATCATGGAGCCGTTGGCTTAACTATGCAACCTGCGGTATTGTGCTGTCAACTTGTTGCAGTTCTGAGGAAGTAATATATTTTTAAAGGGCTGACATTCTCTTGTCGGGAACAGTAATCTGCTTCTTAATATAAATTATGGCTCTTTAACCTTGGCAAGAGTTGTCTTAACCTCTAAGGACAATAAATACATCTTTAAATGTAAAGTCATAATTGAACACAGCAGTCCCTTGAAACGATGGCTAAGGTAATCTTTAGGTGTTCCTGGGTTGAGCGCTACATCGCCAGAAATTACCAATTTTCATACCACGAAGATTCTACAAGTCAAGCAAACCAGTACTAGCGAGCAAATATGGCTAGACGTTTTACAAAAAAAAGTAGCTAGTGCGTTGGGCTGCTAAGCACGAGGTCGCGGGATCGAATCTGGGCCCCGGCGGCCGCCCTTCGATGGGGGCAAAATGCGAAAACACCCGTGTACTTTTATTTAGGGGCACGTTAAAAAACTCAAAGTGATCCAAACTTCCGGAGCCCTCCACTACCGTATTCCTCATAATTAGGTCGTGATTTGGCACGTAAAATCGCATAATTTAATTTTAAATTATGCGAAAATTCTGCTGGAGTTGTGTAAGTATGTGGAAGCAATGTGCCGCTTGCTCATCTCCATGCAGCCCGGTGTCATTATCAATCGGATAAAACTTGATCCAACTGCTATAACCCCTTATCAACACTGATCAGTGGTAATCAACATTATTAGACTGGATCCCGCCCACATCAACCCTTATTGGTCGTTATCAAACTTATCGCCATCAATCCGATCCATATCAACAATTGCCTGTCCTTAACAACATTGTCGTACCCATCAGACGGTGATCAAGGCTCATGAGTTCTTATCAACCTGATCGGACTTGATCCGACCCTTTCAACCCTTACTGGTCCTTGTAAACCATATCAGGATTGCTCCATTCATTATGAGCCTTTATCGCTCTTTAGTACCTTCTCAATCCGCGTCGAACCATTATCAAC
Organism: Dermacentor andersoni; assembly: GCF_023375885.2. NCBI lineage: Eukaryota > Metazoa > Arthropoda > Arachnida > Ixodida > Ixodidae > Dermacentor > Dermacentor andersoni. The sequence goes on from NC_092820.1 coordinate 54,319,225, forward strand.
CGCGATGAGGCCATAAAACCCCTCTTCCCTGGTTATCAACTTTCTGAATTCATTGCCTGCTTATTTGTCTGCGTTGCTCTGAGCTATAGCATTTCGGTGGGTGAATATTCCGCCACAGAAGGCGCATCCCGCCGCCACCGAAATATATGGGGGATGCGGCGTGTTTGGCCATAAATTTTCACGAACTCGGAATCTTCCTAATGTCTTATAATAGCCGGCTCTTCATGTGGTCCTAGAGATGGCTCTTATTCCACCATTACAACATACCTCAACAAAGCCTTCATAAAAACTGCTCTCATTCGAGAGTTGTTTCAAACCTGTGTACAACACGTTCATATGTTTCAGATATTAACCTTCTGCAAGCGTGGGTGTTCAGCCCAGTGAGCAAAACACTCTGCTTCTGGATGTGAGGTTATAGGTTCAAAGATCACCACCGCCAACGTTCTTTATTTCAAATTTATTCTGTTTTTACACCGAACCAGTTTATGGCTAGGGTTTCGTGCATTTTTATTCTGCCTGTGCAAAGACCATAAGACGATGCCGGAGATGGTGCCACACCACGCCGACCGCGTTGGAAGTGAAGCAGGCTTCAAGCACTCTACGAAGCTGCAAAATAACTTTAATATCTTAGGTCCAAATAGAACACGGATCACGTATTAAGCTGCTAAGAACAGACACTGCACCTTGACCCACGTCGGCCACGTATACATTAGCGCCACCCTCTCTTTTTCGGCGTCCTAAGCGCTCGCGCGCATAAGTTCCTTTCCTTCTGTTCCTCCTGTGGTCGTGGTCCCATCGAAACGTCACATGCCTCTAGTCTTCTCCGGCTCCTCAGAGCGGCAACCCCATCGTCAAGTAGATAATAAAGGTTTCTCAAAGATTTGCAGGTGTGCAGCCTTCTTCCGCCATGTATATGTTCACACTGCCTTCCCATTGCCGGCGTGCCAAGGGTTTGCGTACCTAGTTTTCTTTCCTTCCACTGTCTTGTGGAGGCCCCATGATCGCCAGAGAGCGAAAACCAATCGCTCCAGAGGGCGAAAAATAAATGTCGCGTGTTCCAGCATGAGGGGTGTGTGTGGTACTAATGGTCGTATACTTCAATTCGTGTATTTTTGTGCTGGGGGCGCTCAACACGGCTAAATATTTTATCTACAGCTGTACAGAAAATAACCAAGAAACACAGTTATCTATTTTCTTTTACAAAATAGGTAATCAATTGTTTTTATCGGACTTCTATTGTTGAAGTGCTTTATTACTTGAATAAAGGCTTTAAGAGCTCACTCATGCTTGATAAGCACCTGCTCATCGGTATCGATTGCAGTGCGGGCCGCTTTTCGATTCAAATTCTACAGCGGTTATATTTGCCAATGCAGTGGTTGTTTTGGTTGAGCAGCATCACGCAGGTTCATTTCAAGTAGATAACAATAATAAAATCACAGCCAATCTCCCTGGAAATATTATAGGCACGGTGGTCGGCCGCGCTGCTCCGCTCCGAACTCTAAAACCAACTTTGGGCCGTCCAGTGAGCCATAGATGCCTTACAAAGCCTCGCAATGGCCATCTATGTGGCGCCAGGCCCGACCGCCGGATTCGAAATAAAGTTATCTCACTCGCTCAGTTTATCCGTCCAACATTAGATACCCGCCACCAAGCGAACGTGTTTAAGTTCGGTGAATTTTATCAGCTCCGCAGTTTCACTGCAATAACGGCTGCACGGCTTCCATCATTAGTAATTTGCTGCGTCTGGCCGCGTAATGAAGTGTTGCTTGCACAAAATGTGTTCACTAATCGCTGGAAGTGAGCACATGCTCTTTAGAGACTATCCACGAAAGCGGATCAACCTTGCAGCCTCTAGTGTATGCAGCAGTGAATAAAAAAAAAACTACTTCAGAATCCCAAGTTTCAACTTATTTGCTTGCGAGGCGGATAAAGCAGATTCCTGTAGTCATTTCTTGAAAACTACAAAATAATAATACTTTTAAAATTATTGCGCTTCAAAGGCTATTCCAACGAGGCTCTCGTAATTTTGCCTCATTGCTGAAACTCTTAGCACGGAGTTCAGCATAAATAATAAATAGTTTGGCTGTTTCTGCAAAAATGGTCCATATTTCAGAGTTCGACTGAAGCACTTCACGCTAGGAATGAACATAGCGGAATAAAACGAACACACGCCAAGGGGTAAACTGTATTGAAATAAATGTTGACGTTTCGGGGCCCATACGGATCTCTCGATCACAATAAAAGCAAACGCGGTAGCTCTTGCTTAAGTTAAATAAGAGTCAGCGCGTTTGCTTTCACTGTGATCCAGGGACCCGTATGCGTCCCGAAACGTCGTTTTCTTTTAGTACACTTTACCTCTTGGCGCGTGTTCGTTTTATTCGACTATAAATGGTACACTGTGGTAAGTTGACTACACATTAGTGGCAAACGTAATTACGGTGATGCAGTTAGAAGAATTGCATTTGAGACATAATAAATGACTGTGTTTAATATCTAGAATGTGGCAGAAAAGACTTTGATTTAACCGAGGCTTCAGTAAGCGCAGCCTACACAGAGACACCATTGAAAGAACTGCACACGCAATACAGTGTTGTGTGTATATGTGCGCGGGCTTTTCTCTCATGGAGCATTTTGTGCACTTTTCTTATCCACACATGAATCACCAGTTTTCACAATTTTTCGCTTGCATGTTTATCATGGCTTCAAGAAATGGCTATCATGGGTATCAAGAAATGGTTATCATGGCTATCAAGAAATGAAATAAATGCGCTTGTTAACTGATGGATGATGGAAACGGCTTAAGCTCTGTCAAAGTCTGAAAATGCAGAAAAAAGTAAAACGTTGCTTCAAAACTTTATGGTTGACAGAAACAAGCACAGCGTTATGTTGAGATATTCAGTAGTTAATTTCATGACCATAACCTGAATCAGCCATGTCTGCGCCTATAAATGCTTCTACTAGAATAGCGTTCAGTCGCGTTGAATTGTGCATGATATGTTTTAGGCCGAGAGACGACCAGAAGTTAAATAGATCATTATCACATGTAGTACCCAGATATGATAAGCACATCGAAGGCCAATGAATACCAGGGCCGTTGAGGCCACTGAGGAAGTCAAAATTTGAAGCGGTGAGATTGCATTTCTTTAGAAGTTGCTCAAAAAGATTCAGCAAAACGAGAACAAGGTGAAAGCAGGAGCCAGCATTTTGACAAGTGGACTTGTCTTCTTCAAGGCCTTAACGAAAACAAGACAACTTGTCGAAACGTTGGCTCCAGTTTTCACCTTGTTCTCGTTTTGCTCATCGTCTTGAATTTCCATCTCCCGCATTCCCCGTGTTTGCCCTCAAAAAGATTCAGCAATTCGAAGCAACTATTGGGGGGGAGGGGCAGGCAGTAGAGCAGACATACTGTCAAAAACTACTTTGCAATGCGTATCCTACAATAGTGCGATTCAGTTTAGACGGCAGCACAAGTTATAATGATCCGAACATCCGACCAAAATAACAACGCAAAGCGGCCTCCTCTCTGTCTAAGGAATGTTTTCTAACAATGATGCAATCTGGTACTGTTATTTGAGATTGACAAATTCCTTCCCGTAACCAACTTTTTGAGATAGCCGTGATATGCGGGTTGTATAGGTATGAGCAAACAACTGACAAGAAATGAGGGAATTCATTAGTCACACATTTGGCATTAAAAGTTAAAGCAACGAGATTTTCGGGAAGGAGCAAACATCGTCAACAAGAGTATGTGGAGTTCGATACAGTAGCGATTGGTGTGTGATCACGATTACCAGATGCTTCACCAAGACATCACCAAACTGAATCCCTGATATAACGAAGATTATAAATAAAAACATGATCAAAACGTAACTTTACAGTTCACCCATTATTCCCATGCAATAAAGAAGCTTCTCATTAATTTTTTTTTCGAATGCTTGAACTCTAGTCGAAGGCTTTTTTGTGAGTTAAGGTTATGACTCTTGCTATAAAAGCATTTTTAAGCACTATAAGTTCACCACTAAAATTTAACGCTTTAATCACAACAAGATGAGGAAGGTAATTACACACTCTGCCAAATCTGTGGAACTGCTCAATGCGTTGCCAATAAAGACCACGTCGCTCCTGTACCACATCAGAAATTTTGGAGCGTTAGATCACAAGTCTCACCGGGATCCTCCTAAAAACCGTGTAGGTCGTTGTTATTGCGTCTTGAACAGTTTTACAAATCATCGTTCGTTGCAATTAGACAACTTTTTTTTAGATGCGACAAGCTTGCATGCACGTCCTGGTGCATAACTGTGGATAATCCCGATTCGAGAGCAGTTTTGATTCACACAGCTCCGCTGAATCAAAAAGAAAGTGCAATATTCTCAATTTCAGAAATGTCACAGGATATCTGTTTCAGATTCGCCAACATATTGATTCATACTTGTACAAGCACCAGGTTTTCAGGGGTTGCTAGAATTGTCTCAACCGGAGTCTCATGAGCCGTACTATAATCATCAAGTGATCTGGCAGGGCGACAGAAAGATTTACCTGTAGTTTTTGTATATTTAGAAGCACACGTGCGCTTAGGAAGGGCCGAGTTCCGCTCGACGTCACTGCTCAAGAGAAGCTGAGACAATCTAACGAATGTAAGCATTCGACGGAAGCATTGACACTGCGTGTGAATAGCAGCAACATCAAAAAGAGGTCGTTAGATAAAAAACAATCCGCATTATTGCAGTAAAATGCCGGCACCAGCAAAAAGCACCAATAAGATGTCATTCCTTGGCTGTTGCCGTAGTGCCCACTATCAGGCTGGACTGTGCACAGATATTTCAAGGTGCCGAACGCTGACGACACAGGGAAGAGACTATTTTTGATCAGATCATCCGGTATGGCGGTGGCAACATGTAGCGGGACAATGCACGCCACAGCAGACAAGCCATAGCTATCGCACACGTAAGCTATAGGGCTGATATGAAGCCCTTGTTCTATGATCATCTCGTGCCATTGCCGTGGTTCTTTTTTAAAATTTCACTCGATGGACCATTGATATAGCCCCTCTTCAAACCCGGAAGGCGAGACGAGCATGGAGCCATCACTTCAGTGTACAAATGCATCATACGCCACTCTTCAAGGTTTTATGAGTTACTACGCTTCAGGCTCGCCTGTAATAAGGTTTCGCCTAATGCAAATTTGGGCAGAGAGTTCATTTGCCGAGGAAGTGCACTGCACATGATTTTCTCTTACGTGTAATTGATGCAATACGTTATGGCCGTATATGTTAGGACAATGTTCACAGATTCCAAAATACCGCAATGGTTTTATTTGAATATTATGCCATTATATTGGTGTTAGGCTTTCTTAATTAGCAATTGTGCGTTGCGTTACGCCCTTCCTTGATCTCAGACACATAAAATATGCACGAGCAAAGGAGCCTTAATTCCGGAAACATCAGAGCTGCTCCCTAGAATTTTGCGGCACAAATTATTGTGGCTTAACGTACCGATGATATTGTTCCTTTTGAATGTCTGGTATGGGTTGGCTGTTGGATGTTTCTGCGAATTATGTATTTAGAATGGCTCTGAAGTTTATGTGTCGTGGCCATCTGCTTTCACTCACTTCTTCAGTTCCGCAACATTTCACGCGGCTGCACAGTCCTGCTTATACATTTTGAAATACAACCAACGCTTTGTGCAAAGGCTAAATTATCGCAAAAGAAAGCGGTGTCATAAAAATACATATATTTTTAATTTTCTAGACAAATTATCTTGCACGGGATTTCTGACGGCAACATAGAGACGATGATGCCACATTTATGTCCGACAAATAAGCTGTGATAGCTAGCATGCAGGCGATGCTCCTGCGGCGGCACGCAAAAGAAAAATTATTTGAGAAAGGAAACGACATAACATACACAGATCAAATTAATAGGGAACCGAAACTCCTGTCGATCCACCTGAAGTCGCAGTGTGTTGGAAGCAAAATTATAGCAGCCTTGTACAACCAGAAAGCACCGGACTTGAGCGGAGAAATTCACTGGAGGATTGATTAACTCGCACCCTAAATTATGTTTATATAGTCACACAAGCGCGGTGATCACCCTTTGCATGCGCCTTTCCCTGCAGCGCCTTTACGCTACCTTTCTGAATGGCAAATCCGGCTAGAATGATCGCAGCGACGGAAAGAGGAACATCACAAGCACCAGTGGGCTGCCGGTAGCAATAAGATTAGATCCACACAGCATCGTATGACAAAGAGTTTCCAGAAAGATTTGCCTTACGACTGTAACGATTCCGACCATATCATGGCTGCATGAATACTAAAAACATAGAGACGTCAAAAGCCAATCATTCATAGTCAGCAGGACCGTTATACGGCGAGATGGAACATCGCAGATTACCTTGTGTTTAAACAGCCGCATTTCCGCTCCCTCCGCCTATCGACTCGCTTGTCTCGTACAGACTCAACGCAAAACAGCGTGGTCTTGCCACTAAGAGTTTTCACCTCGTTGTTTCAAGTATCGTGCATGTTAAATATGGTATCTGCTTGGTTCCTCCTTATCTGTTTGATCTTGCCATCCTCCGGAGATATTCGGGATTGTGACCCTGACCCTAGAGATGGTACTTCTTTATTACTCTGAACTTCGTAACACATTCACATCTCATTTGTGAGCCCCCGTAAAGAAAATATGTGTGGCCCATCATTGATTAAGTAATATTTGTTCTTCAATTTTCCAGCCATAATATACGCTCACCAGTTAGCTGGCGCTGTGAAGCACTTCATGACGAACTGCATGGGCATTGTGAATTGCTTTAAGCATCGGCCGTCCATCAATGCCCTAATCGAGGTAAGAAGGTTATTATTTGGTATTGAGCTAAGCCCTCTAGAAGCCCTCGAGAACTGCACAACGTAGAGCCATAGAGGCTGAGAAAAAATTCGATATAGAAAAATAATGATTCACTGATAATCATTTTATTTGTTGCCTTCTCATAGGGACTTTGGGAACCCTAATTTTCAACATTAAGAATTGTATTTTTTTGACGCAGATGGACGTTTTCAGAAATTTCAATCAATCGCTTGTATTTACCGTAAATATTGAAAATATTAACTCGGATGTTTTGTTATATTTAGGGTGAGCCTGTGTGCAACATCCTCGACATAAGCTAAATGAAGTTCAGCTGCAAATTCCATGTTATACATGCTGCATCATGAGGCCTGGGGCCCTGTAATGTAAAACTATTCCAATATGTTTTTGTTCCAATCTCCTGACGTCATACTTGCGTAAGCGCCGATGCAAGCATCGGGCGGTCACCCGCAGGGTTGTCTCAACAGACCAATCAAACGCTCTTCTCCTTCATAGGAGGTCACTTATGTTTGCTTGAAAAACGAATAATATTGCCTATACTGAGCGGCTTCTCTTATATAATTGGCTTACAAGAGGCGAGGAGCACGCTCAAGTGGGCAAGGGTTCGATGGGGCCGAGCCACTGCACTGAAAATCGATACCCGTATGAAGAGGGTGGTATCGGCGTCTGTGATTGGTACGCTTTCCCTTAGCTTACGGTGGCTCGTCGACACTCGCGGTGGCATGCAACGGAAGGTTAAGAATGACGCTAAAACGGATCCTCAGCAAAGAAGAGTTGGCAGAGCAAGGTTGTAAACGTGCCGATAGTGCTAGAAAGCGTTACACGGCCACGCAAAAAGTTTTATTAGACGCAAATAAACCCAGGTTCTCCTGCAGGTGCGAGTAGCCAGCGCCTGAGCGATCGGCGGCAGCGGTCTTTTATTCCTTTCGGAACCGGGCAGCCTGCGGCTATTCAAAAGAAAATTCAGTTTTGTTCGGCATACTAATGCATCTTTAACGCGTACACGTCACTTTGACGCGCTCAGGTTTTGCGGTTATTTGACGTCACGTGGCAGTCAGGTGAAGTAGGTGCAGTCCAAAAACTTGTGACCAATAGCCATGGGCTAATTGCGAATAGGCGTCGAATCAGAAATAACTATTTCTATTTTGTTCAGTCAAATCATGCAAAATAAGTATGTAAACGTCATATCAGATGGGGAGCTAACGCGGTTTTCATGACGTCGCGGGACAGACAGGTGAAGTGAGGGTGGTCCAGAAATGTTTTTCACCAATCGTGGAGGGCTGATTGCATGATTGGAATGGAAAAGTTTGGAATAGTTTTACGTTATAGCTCCCCTGGCGGAGCAAGTGGTTCCGGAATATTTACCTCCATGGGAAGTAAAATTTAGGTCTCTCATTACCACAGCTGTCACACGGAACTTTTTAGGGTAAAAGAGCAATGTCCGGGCTATATTGCCGTTCCGTATAGAAAGCTCTGCAGTGGCGTATAAAAATGGAAAGATGCGGACATGTGCAATAGTTGCTGAGTACTGTGTGCACTGATACGCAAATAAAATATTATACAGATTTTACTGTGGGAATAATTGTACTCCAAGCTTTCTGTGCTGATTTCGTTTATTTGCAATATTTGGTGGGCATCGTTACGGCATTCATAAGGTGACGTTAAATGTTACCTCACGCATACCTGGCAACCTATGAACATTGCAATGCGTAAGATTCCTCATGCTCGAGACAACACGAAAAGAAATAGGAAGTAGCGGGAAAGAGAAGGAGGAAGAGCATCGCTCTTTCTTTATTTGCCCTGGGCATTCATATTTTCATTGCTACATACGCGCTTTATTAACGAATGTGCACGTTTTCGGCGCTGCACACGAGTAGTACCAAATTTACATCGCATACTCACAAGTAACACGGTATTTCTACATCACTTATTTTGTCAGCGATCTTGCCCTTGCCGATTCAACCTTCTTGACGAATGTTTCTAAATTAGCTATCCTTAAGCAAGCAGTCTCTGCTTTACAAGACGCCTTGCGCTCCCACACTAAGTCGACGGAACGGCCGTCAAACATTTTTAGCAGGCATTGCTTGCAATCTTGCCTTGACGCATCGTTCACGGCCCTTAAAACATGTTTGCAAACATAATTGTATTTTCGGAAAAAAATTAGGCAGCATTCGTAAAGTCTTCAGAAGCCAAATTTGCAACCTTTGGGAAATATTCGGGACAGTTCGCATTTATTCGTAAAGGACGCAACTTAGGTTTCTCTACGTTACGCACAGAGCCAGCGACACATGTTTGCTGGAGGCATTGTTGTGAGCCAATATTCGTAGCCTAGGGGAAGGTTAGGACTGTCGTTACCTCACGCGACACATCGCATTGCGGTTTAACTCTTTGTTTCCTTCCATATTGTCGTTTTCATTCAGCGGTACTTTAATCCAGCTATGCGCCTGCACGTCCTCCGTCGTTGATCTACTTAAATGAACTTGGCATCTTTTTTGTTTTGTTTTTTTTCAAAAATGGCAAAAACGTGCTGTACCGTACATCGACATCAAAATTTTCCATTTTGTCCGAAAGTGCAGCCATGAATAGTAGTAGCATTTCCTTTATTAGTAGACCCCCAAACAGGAGCCAAGCTTTCCGATGAAGCCTTTCCTGTTTCGCTATCCTCCCATATATACAAGCTGCCACGATTGAAGATTGCAACGTTGTTATTCAACCGTTTCGCGTCATGAAGGCGTGACTTTTACGAAATCAAGCTCTGTTCACTTTTTGTTTGTTCTCTATCAGTATTATATTATCTCGCTTGGTTTTTTTTATTGTGCGGTTTTATGTGCTAAAAAGACTTTCTGATTATGAGGGACGCCAAAGTGGAGGACTCCGGAAATTTCGACCACCTGGGGTTCTTTAACGTGCACCTAAATCTAAGTGCACGGGGGTTTTTACTTTATGCCTCCATCGAAATGCGGCCGCCGTGGCCGGGATTCAATCCCGTGACTTCGTGCTCAGCAGCCCAACACCATAGCCACTGAGCAACCACGGCGATTGTCTCTCGCTTGGTTGTTGCGTATGAGTACAACGGTAAGCGCTGCAGGTTCTGAAATGCTTTTGCACGGAGCTGACGCGTAATTACAGCTGTCCACAGGGTATTGTGGGAAGTGCCAATGAGTTCCGAAGGGTAGCTTGGCGACACCAAGGTAATTGTCGTGAGAAGTCTCATCAACTCCTCGTCCATGCCCCTGCGATGCGCTTATTCACGTTCTCAATAATCCCCGACGCAGCGTGTCAGGCAGCAGCAGGAGCAGCTGAAAAGTCCAAAAAAGAGGCGAACGAAACTTAATAATGCAACTGTCTGAACTGCTTTGGCGAGAAGCATTCTTCCAAGTGCGAATGATTATAACTTAACTGCTGTTGTATATTGAATTCGAGATCTGCCATTCCCCAGCATTGATCTACATGCGTCAAAGTATTAAAGAAACATCTAAAGTTATTTTGTCGCGCAGCTGCTAACAATGAAAAATAAATTTACTCAGAGCTTGACGAAGAAAGGCTTTCGATCTTCATGTTACTGAATCATACCTTGGTTAAAAATATACCCCCATTAAACTTCAAAGGAAGATTCTGGTGAAGTGCTAAATTTCCGTGAGACTTATCTTTCGCAAATAGTCGCTAGCTCCTTCCCTCTACATATCAAATCATTTGACGAATAATGATATCCTACGAGAGGTTGATGAGTTGCAGTTGGTGTGTCCTAACACCGCAAACCCCACAACTAAATTGTTATTTTGCCGAAAAAAAACATTTTGTATGTGACCCAAGTACAGCGAAAAGAACAAGACGTTCGTACTTTTGAGTCGCATCCCATAGCCTACTGAAATAAAATATATGAATAATTAACACTCTGTTGAAGCTGACGCGAAGGATTGCTGAATTAATTGGTCAACCGCTTTGAATAATGCGTGGACAGATTTGATTTGCGTTGTTTTTAGCGCCTTCATTAGCAGCAAATGATGCTACATCAACTATTTTTATTATGGTATAAGCATTTTATCCGGACAACTAAACACCACCCGCCGTGGTTGCTCAGTGGCTGTGGTGTTGGGCTGCTGAGCACGAGGTCGTGGGATTGAATTCCAGCCACGGCTGCCGCATTTCGATGGGGGTGACATGCAAAAACACCCGTATACTTAGATTTAGGTGCACGTTAAAGAACCCCAGGGGGTCGAAATTTCCGGAGCCAACCACTACGGCGTGCCTCATAATCAGAAAGTGGTTTTGGCACGTAAAACCCCATAATTTAAATTAACACCTTGTGGCGTTCGTAGTTAGGTAATGCTGGGTTGTTCAGCTTAACAACACAAAACACATTTTACTCTGTTCGAGCAATGTCTACTTCTGTAAAAATAAGAGGCAAACAGTGCTAAGACACTGCGGGAATAACAAGCAACAGAACGGGAAACGTTATCTTCTGATGAAATAGCCGTGAGCAGCTAGGCCGTAGGTTCTATACAATAGGGCATAAAAGCTTCTTACAGACATCTGCGTTAATTTTTTCAATGTGCTGAAATTCGCGGCAGCAGTTAAAACAACATCACTTGGTGAAGAACTTTACACTCTTCAGTGCTTCTGAAGGCGAACAGAAAAATCGCCTGTGACCTGAACTTATCGCAATTTCGCCTTCAGGTAAGTGGTTAAGGTTACGTTATCAGGAGGGCTTCTGAAGAGGTAGGTTTCGTACAAGGGTTGCTGTCCTGGTAGATGGGAACGAATAAATTTCTTTTTATGTGCAGCCACAGCCCCATTTTGAATTGTTTATTATTTTAAAGAAAGGCTAATATCTAGTGATACCGGGAGACCGTAAATATTATGACAGAAATTGAACTGTGGCTAATATTATATTTAAAAGGCAAAATTTGATTTAATAGAGGTGGATCCAAAGTATATCGCTGACTTGTTAGTGCAAGTTCCTCAAAAAGCGTCTCAATATTGTAACAATTTCAAATTATGTCTAAATTCATCCGCCATGTGTGCACAGAATATTTGTCTTAACTGATCGTTCATCAGAAAGGCGATATCTGTTTTTTTTGCAAGTCCTAGTTCCAGCCTTAACGCCTAAATCACTTTGAAACTTACCAGTTCCTTGGCTCTTTAATAAAAGAGGTCGTGCTCTAAACCAAAAATGTAATTTCCCGGAGTCGATCCTGTTTGACTGTTTTTATTTAATGCAAATAATTTCATTCAAATCGGTCTTGCGGTTGTCCCACCTTTTGCGTGTTTTTTCTTCTTTCCAACCAGCCATTTGCCTAACCTCAAGCAGAGCGTTTAGTCATGCTCACACACCAACTAACCCCTGTAGGAGCGTTACTCGCCTTGTCAAAGCACTTCTGTATTTCACATAGATTTCAACGAAGAAATTGATATTTGGCCCCAAACTAAAGCTACCTGTTTAAAAAGCCTAGCACGTAAGCAATGCCTATCAATAAAACAAACATACAGTATTTTGCCTGTGTTTGGCTTTCTGCAGTCATTATTCACTATAAAATTTTACGTAGCACACGGCAAGAGCACAGAGGGAATCCGTGACATAGCGCCATATATACCTAACATCTTTATTGCCTGTCTTGAATGGCCATATTTCCTGACTGCATATTTTTTTTCTTTACACCCTAGCGCACCCAAAAAGTAATGGTGGGTACAGGTGATGCTGAGCTTGAATTCGCCTTTTAAGTAATACGTGGATTTCCTTTTTCCCGCAAACACCTTGCATCAATCTACCGAGGCCGGGTTATACTTGCAGTGCTCGTGCCAATGGGCCAAACAGCCGTTCCTTCTACCACCTTGCAGTAAAGTCAATTCATCCCCTCATATATATATTTTTTATTTTCAGTGATATTTTTTGTGCTATTGCTCTCACAGATGACTAGAGCCTCTGAAGGTCACTATAGTTTCAGGATAAATACTTTGGAGTACCTTGTACTCACTACATGAGAGGCTGTGGTCAGGATCATTGAGATTGAATTCTCAAGAGTTAGTGGCTTTGGTTGATTTTGCTGTCTTGGAGGGCGTATATGTCCACTGCAGTTAAAAGCTTGCACTTTGAGTACTACAGCCAATAAATCTTTGATTGTGAGATCTCACTTTCGACATCTTGTTGCAGAATCAATCACAATATCACTGTATGCTTCATGTTTATTATGAAAGCCACTCCTTCGGAAGACGTCAATCAACGTACAATTTCGCGTGGGCTGCCTAACAAGAATGTAGCTGACACACATTGTAGTGTCCTAAAACGTCATGCCTGCAAAAAAGCTGCTTAGTTCTTGTGGAGAAAGCGTCATGTTCAGCCTGTTTTATCCAGAATTCTTCTTGTCTGCTGTGATAGGTCCCGTAGACACAGTGTATGGGCGTCGTTTCTTCTCCACAAACCTGGAAAGGAATGTCACCAATTCTAAACTTGTAGGGTTACTGCAATTAAAGTTTATGACGTCTTGAATTTCTTGTTTTGCCGGGAAAGCGACCTTGTGTGAAATTTCCATACTTCTTTATATTAAAATTCTGTAACCCAAACAACAAATGATCCCAATAGCTACGTTCTTTCAAAGTTCAATAAACAATATGTGCGGATCCACCAGCTGCTATTTTCCCTAAGTAATGGGCAAGATAAAACTTGTATCTGGAAATCAGCCGCGTCACCTTGTCTGTGACATTTACTCACCGTATCTGGACCGAAAGTTTAAATTATCTGATCCACTCTATTCTTGAAGAAAGGGCTAAGCTTGTCGTGTTTCCACGAATCTAGCTCAGCGTATTTGCAGACTATGACCACATGACGTGTTAGATATACATTGTGTCCCCTGATGTTTCCAGATACTTCAGTAGCAGCGTTCCAGAAACAGCGTTCATAGGTTCTACTGTTATGACTGCCAATGGTTTTGTAGCTTCAAGGCGGATTTTTCCCACAATAGGTCTTGTATCACAACGGATAAGGAAATGAAATGCTCTAAAATACGCACATGCTTCGTAGACCCTAGAAAAAAAAATTAAATTATGGGGTTTTACGTGCCAAAACCACTTTCTGATTATGAGGCACGCCGTAGATGAGGACTCCGGAAATTTCGACCACCTGGGGTTCTTTAACGTGCACCTAAATTTAAGTACACGGGTGTTTTCGCATTTCGCCCCCATCGAAGACCCTAGAAGTGGCGAAGAAAAGATAGAAACGCGCTACTCTATCTATTCATCCCTCAGGTGACTCCTGACACTTGGGGGAAAAATGACCGCACAAAACCGAGCGACTTGAGCGCACGACTTCTGCCATGTCGCTTGAATTTCCTTAAGCAGTACAGGACCCGACAGGCTTCCCACGTAACAGGAGTTGAAAAGTAGAGTGAAAGGCAAGATACCACGAAGTAATTGAATATTTAGGATGGTGATCTCATTAAAATGCGATCGATGTACATCATGGCCAAAGCTAGGATCTGCAAGGCTGAATTTCTTGAACATTCCAACAATCGGCATTGGTGTTACAGCGCATAATTACGAACACTACTCAAATAATCAGACATATTTCTGGGCCTTGTTTCTTTTTCACAAAAAATACAGTTGTTTGCTCCGTTTGTCTCACAGTTATGAATTTTCGTTTAGGCGCTACTCTTAGCTCACCGTGGTCTGATGTAAACGATGAAGCATTTCTAACAACATTAGGCTACTATGAGCTAATAGTTCACACATAAACTCCAGAAATTTCCATGAGCGTTCTCTTTCTTGCGCTCAAATTCTGCAAATGATGGTGTATTCCAATATGAAGAAGAGCTTGAGGTCAAGTCAAATGTCCCGCGTGTCATTCTTACTCGACAATGCAGCGTTTTCCCCCACGCGTACGTTCTCAAACCACAGACAAAAACGTATCTCTACCAAACTTCTATAATTCCATCTTCGACAACGCCTTCTCTATGTGCGCATTTCTGGCTCTCCTGTACCACCAAAACTGCAGGAAAACTAGAACTAGATCCGCATAAACGCTCCCCCATTTTTACAAGCAAACACTACTGCTGATATGAATACGTTTTACATACGATAACACGTCGACGAGAATTCGCAACCTTGACTTCAGAAAGTCGTACCGCATATATTCAAGATACGTCATGTAATAATCTCTGTTATTGAAGAGTTGCAAAGAGCTTCAGCCTTTACTCGAGGCAACTGTTAACTGATCATGTAATATTTTTTCAAGCGGAACTTCATTCTGAAGTAGCCGTAGGACATGCTTTGAAGACGCTTTACAGGTGTATCACGGTACTTCAGCAATGAATGCTGGCAATCTTCACACGAAGGCAATGCAATGAGCTTACGTGCCAAGATACTTTTTGACCGTTTGGTGAATTTTAAGACACACCTATCAGAGGAACATTCACCTCATTCTGTGATAGCTACTGACTTTCTTTTATAGAGGCACTAGATAATTTCAATTCTGTGTTCCTGCGCAGCCTCCCGTCGTTAGACGCTAATCCAGAGATGAGCGTCAACGGCTATAAGAGAGAAGAAGGGGAACTGAGGGGCTCCACTTTGTTAAACATCACCGCGTAGATGCAACAGACAATGAAGCATTTTTCGCACTTCCCTGAGAGCCCACCATGCCAGCTATCGCTGCCGCTGCGAAGCCTGGACGTGGCGTCGGAAATGCATGGCACTGCTGTATGTGTAAACACTGAGAAAAGCGTCATGCCGAGACCGGTCTCCTCTCTCACGTTTCCTTCTGGAAATTCTTCGCCATCTAATCGCATTGCCATGAAGTGGGCGCGCGGTCTGCGATACGACAAGCGCGGCGATGTGGTGCCTGTGAAGGCTGGTAACTGTTGCTTCACTTACTGCTGGCCCAATGGCATATACTGACTAACCCAAGTTGTAAGAGGTTCATTGAAGAGTGGCACATACCCAGTCAAATAATGGCACCGGTGGCTGAAGCGCTGGCGTAAAAGGACTTCATAGAAAACGGCACCTATCCTGTGCATCCGGTGCCTTGGGTTGCTGTCCTTGATGAACTTGATGAAGCCTGGCAATATGGGTTCGATTCGGCTCAGCATAAAAAAAGTGTCAGGGATATCTTGTGTCATTATGTATCGTAGCAGCGCATTCTCAGTGGAACATACCTAGTTACCCAAGTTGGCGTCATATACGTTCATTGAGGACCGGCACATACCCAATGCATTTGTGGCACCGGTGGCTAAAGAGCTGGCGTGAGAGGACTTATGGAAAGCGCCACACATCCAATG
This sequence comes from Dermacentor andersoni, assembly GCF_023375885.2. Taxonomy (NCBI): domain Eukaryota; kingdom Metazoa; phylum Arthropoda; class Arachnida; order Ixodida; family Ixodidae; genus Dermacentor; species Dermacentor andersoni. The sequence goes on from NC_092820.1 coordinate 54,335,344, forward strand.
CGTTTGTGGTGGAACCTTCTAATGCGTCGGGTTGCAGTCGTTGGTGAAGCCTTGTGTCAGGGGCTCAATTCCGCTCGGCATCAAAAAATATGGGGGATATATTTTGTCATTATGTATCATAGCAGCGCATTCGCAGTGGCACTTACCTAGTTACCCAAGTTGGCGTCATAGACGTTCATTGAGGAGTGGCACATACCCAATAGATTTATGACGCTGGTGGCTGAAGCGCTGGCATTAAAGAAAATTAATGGACTTTAAAGGACTTTTAAGGACTATTAAGGACTTGGAATGTTGCACACAATATAATGCAGTTACGTTTAAGACAAACACAAACCGAGAGCTCCAAGTAGGGCCCAAGAAGTTGCTTCGAACATGGGTGCCAACCATTGCCGCATCTACAATGGTCCATGTCGAATCGAACGAGGTTCTATACAAGAGCAGCACATGTCTACACATTGGCATACGCTCAGTGACCCAAGTTGGTATGAAGGTTCGTTTCGAACCCAATAGCCGACCCAAGCGCTAACCCTGAGACCATGAACTACCCAGTGAACAAAGTAGACAGGAAAGCACTTATGCACAAATACGGTATATAGAGGTAGACATGCCCCGGAAAGTGTGTGAAGTACCCTAAGAATGCCAACTGTATACGATAGATACGATGTATTAATTGTGAAACCGCATGTTTCCCCCTTGCGCTTTTGTGCTACTCAGGGGCAAGCGCTCTCAAAGCTGTTTAGAGCTAGTCGTTCTCCCTAACCATCTGAAGGTTGATCTTTAGGGCTGTCTTTTTATGTGGAAGGCATCTGCCTACCACCCTTCCGAATTTCGTCAACGTGTGGCGGTTGTGGTTGGTAACGATCCGCGTACAGATTTTTTGAAGGTATATGACGTAGTCCTTAGTTGTTAAGTCCACGGTCAAGGCATTTCGCAGAAAAAGAAGAAGTTAGAATAGACGCACACCAGGGGGCTTTTATGGTTCTATTTCCTTTTATGCCTTCTCTCTTTCTGAATTGCACGTACTTGATGCATCACTTCTGCGGAAAGAATAGCCGAAGTGCATGACCCGATAAAAATTATAAGTCAACCTTCTCTGTTAAGGCCGATGACTAGCTAAGCTGTTTAGCATACGGGACAGAGCTGACAGAGAATTTTGAAGAAAGCTACAAACTCATTTATTGTCGTGACCAGTGGTCTTGGTAACGAATTTATTGTCTTGATCAGTCGTCATTATTTGTCTTGATTGGTGCATGGAAAAACTTTATTGAGGTGCATCGAAACGTGCACTAACGCCTAGCAGGCCACTTCCACGTTAGGACAGAAAAGCCCAGGCTCTCCGCCATGTCGTGGGCCCGTTGGACTGGCCATAGTTGGGCTTAAAAATCTGGAATTAGTAGAACAGACTCCAACTTGGAAGACGGCACGTCTTTGTCGCCCGGTAACGCGGGGTACTGCCGAAGCATGTGTTCAAACTTGGCAAAGTCTGCGCAAAGCGCGCAAGTGTTTGACGTTCGAGTTTCGGGATAGAGTGGTGTAGGAGTGTGGGGCTAGGGTATGTTTAACGTGCAAGAGCATCAGTGGGAATACCGAAGGCCTGTTCAATTTACTGTGCCGTGGTGGATACTTCCGCTTTCCCAGATAAAAGTACTTAGCGAGTTCGTTGTACGAGGGAGCGAGATCCGTATTGTCCGCAACCTCAGCTCCGTGACTCCCGGTAGGTATGCAGTCAACGACTCTTCGAGCAGCTCTGTGGGCCGACTCGTTGAGGCGGGACGGGCGCACTTCATCTGTCCCATGTGATTGGGGACAGATTGTGTGTTGCATGATTTCCTTGCCCCGTAGGATCCGCAAGACCGGTTTCGAGACAGGGCCTTTGGCGAATGCTCCGACAATTCGTCCACAGTAGCTGTATATCATAGTTTTCCCGTTCTCTAGCTGGGCCAACATTATTGCGGCCTTTTCCGCAACCTCTGTCGCCTTCATCCGGACCGTCAAGGAGGTTGGGATTTTACCTTTTGATCGACGCTAATTATAGCGAATGCCCTTCCGTCGGGGTATCGGGCTGAAACGACGAAACAGCACCTCCGGCTGCGTGCGCCGGCGTCTTCCTGGAGGGCGTTAGTCCTAGCTTGTCTGCCGGTGTGGACATTCCGAGGAATGGTGGCAACGGTAATGCGTTCTCCCTGTGCTCGAGCTATGCTGCTGCAGAAACTGGTCTTGATCTCTGTCGGAGGGACTCCAAGCACGCTCAAGGTGTTTCTCCCTACACTTGTGGTAGACAGTCTGGCAAAATGCGCCCTCTCCAGCGACTCCGCCATACCTTCTAGCGTTTTGTGCATGCCAATGTGGAGCAGTTGTTCGAAGATCGTGTACATGGAAAGCCCGAGGGCTCTCTGGACCGCTTTTCTGATCAACGCATTCGCCTTGTCCCGTTCCTACCTCTGCCATTTGTATACGGCGGCCACTTCGGTAAAGTGACACATAGCGAAAGCATGAACCAGACCGACGAAGTTGTCCTCGCTCAGTCCTTGCTGCCAGTTGGTAAACCTTCAGAGCAACCTGATGGCATTGCCCTTTTTCTTGGTAACCTTAAATACCGTCTGGTTGCTGAAGCAGTCCGATTCGCTCATCATACCCAAAACACGGAGAGAGTCCACCTTGAGGATGAGACAGCCCTCACCTGTCCTTAGAGTATGCTGCCGAGGTAGTCTACAGGCCTCCAACCTTTCGGTTTGGGACCCCTACAGTTGGCCCTGAAAAGTAGTAGCTCAGACTTCCGCCGCGAGCTTCGGATGCTGGGCGGACTCAGGTAGTCTTATGTGACTTTGATGGCTTCTTGAAGCGCAGCCTCTAATCCTGTGTCGCTACCACCGGTTCACCATAAGGTGACGTCGTCTGCATATATCTTGCGCTGAATGCCATCGTCCTCGGAGAGTTTCCTCGCTCTGACTTCCTCAACCACGAACTCCGCGTCCAGCTCCAGGTTGTCGGAGCTACCGTAATCTGTTAGGCGGTAGGCGCCGGGCCGGAAGCCACCGGTAGGTAGGTGGGTCATTACTTTTTCGTCGTGCTGATGGCGACGATGGCCTTGTGCTCGCTATGGTACGCACTGATCGGCTCGGCTACATGGCATAATGCGACGTTCATCTTGCATAGCGTGCCACTTATGCTCCGCTTATTCAGCGCGATCTTCGACGGTGTTTGACGCTCGCCGCCGCCGCTGACACTCCTGTTGCTGTTGCCTTCGTCTTTGTTCCTATGTGCGTTGCCCGTCGGGAGTCCTAACTATACGTGACCTTCAAATAGCGACTGCAGAACACAGATGAAATGCGCTGCTCGGCAGCTGCTGGCCTTATCATTGTGCTCCATCGGGGACGACTACGGCTACTTAGGGGAGCCAGACGAAATTAGCCATGCACGCGATTTGAGCGCGGACCCAGAGAGGACGTACCGTGTTTTCGTGGACGGAAACGAAAACACTGCCCTAGCGAAATATAGCTTCACCGTAATCTTTTCCTCGACGGCCTATTGAAGTGCTGCGAATGAACCGGCTGCTTTTTTAAGCTGCTCGATGTAGTATATCGTTGTTGCAGCAGCGCGACCTATGGTGTTGAGTAGGACGGTGGGAATAGTCCTAACTTGTGGATGATGTAGCGCAACAAGCAGTGGCCTTAGTTGGACCACTGAGTCTTCTGTCGTTAGAGTGGGTGGCTAAGACAGTGTCGCGCATTGCTTTTTCGTATACGCGTTCCAGTCGTACAAACCGAAGCAGATCATCGAGTTTACCGTTTGACGAAGGGGCTGGTGCAACATGCGCAGATGCCTATGTGAGCGCGTTTCGCTTGCCCAAAAACCGTGGTTGCGATATTTCGCTGTGATACAGAAAATACCATCATCAATATATGCAGACAGCGTATGTCATTGCTCCAATTCATGTATACCATGATTTTGCACTGTCATCAATTCTTCCGAATAATCCTTGTTCCATAGCCGAACATTTCCTTCGACAGCGTGATGACATCCTAACAGAACGATTCCGAGTGGCTCCTATCCGCAATGATTACTGCTGCATCACCAAAAGAATGCTTTTGAGGTCACAAAATTTTGGGGAAGGCGTGAGATCGCCGTTGAGATGAATCGTCTGTTAGAGTTCTTCACAGAGCGTTCAAGGGATAAGCATGTGCCTTGAACGTAGACATATGTAGTTGACGCAGCCGGGATCTATTAGCTCGAGCTGAGCCTTGTTTGTAGCGGCCGGGAATGTTGGAGGCTCATGGAATCTTGGAACCTAACGTTCTGAATTTGGTCTATCTGGGAAATTTTATCAGACCTCACCGTTGCTAGCGGAGAGATCATATTCTACAACTGAAAGTCTCGCAGAGTTGTCTTTATGATAAAAAACGAGTGCATTCCCATAAAATTTTCGTGCAACTACGCATTAAAATTACAAGAAAAAACAAGATGTGTTTAGCCCGTACGATGGGAACTGTGGTTCGAAATGATTATACTATGTATACCCTGATATCATATGGAAAATAATGTAAAATTTCTAGTGCCGTTCTCTTTGGAGAAACCGCTATGCCCACTAGGTTAAATGGTATTCCAGATGTCTCTGTGAGGCACATACTAGGCAGGGTATAAAACGAAATACTGTTAGAATGATAACAAACGCAGCAGCCCTTGAAATTGAAACGTGAATTGCACCGCAAGCAACATAAAAATCGAGTGAAAAGAGAAATGCGCACTTTGACGTATGTTGACAGCTGTCACTGCATAACCAAAGTTTTCGACTTGGACTGGCAAGGGGACGTTTACCTCAGTACCTGTTGGGCACCCCTCCTCACTTTCAATGATCCATTGCTCTGAAATCGTGGTATCAACATGGCCAATATGAAAGTACGTTCTGTTGATGCACTTTCGGCATGCAATTAGTAGTCATATAAGCCGCAAACAGACTTTCTGGGAAATCTAGAAAAACATGTAATATTAACCAATTTATATGTATTCTAAAAATGTTTAGGAGTTGACAAATGTCTTGATTACTCATTAAAGCACGGTAACAATTCTTCTAGCCATTCTATTTGCCTGCTAAAAATACTGTGCTTATGATTGTTAAAATTTTGGCCCTCAGTTTTTCGCTGCCGGGTGTGAGTACACAATGGTATGCGTCAACGCCCTCGGTACAGACAATCTAACTGTAAGTCTATTTTCTGTTGTTGATAAGATCTGTGAGAAATACAAATTTTACCTTCATTCTGATTTCTAAAAGAGTCTACTTTATTTCTAATAACTGCAAACGCAGTGGTATCTTGAAGGCTAAAAGTGCGCCTTGCGTTCTTGCTGCAAAAGTAGAATGCAGACATGCGCCAAACATTCCAGCCGTTATAAAAAGTAGGCTCACGTGCTACACATTGTCCATTGAAATGCTATAATGCTGTAGTTATTTATTTATTTATTTAATTATTTATTTATTCATTTATTTATTTATTTATTTATTCATTCATTTATGTATACATACTGCAGCCTCATTGAGGCTATTGCAGGAGTGGGATGAACAACAAACATACAAACATTTATGAATAAGCTTGCGTGAATTGTTTCATTAGTAGTGAGTGGATGTTGCCTGGTAATGAATACCAGACTTCAATTGTTGATGGAAAAGGTATTAACAGTGTTATCGGATTCACACTTTTGTTCGTGCGGCTCGCGTGAGAAACCATGTAAAAATATTAGCAAAGCCCATATTGTGCACTTATGATGCGATTGGCGCTAGTCGTAGCATCAGATTACTGATTCTCTGAAACCTTCCCAGTTTGGATGACATCATCTGCATGACCGGCCAAGTTTACTAGGACAGTGTCTGGAAGATGGACACAGTTTTGTTTACATCCCCACGTGTCGCGAAAAAAAAATATCCTGAGACGTAAATTCAGCTGGGCGAACTTCTTTTTCAGTTTTTTTTATTCATGTACCCTAACGGCCCTTTTATTGGTATTGTATAGGGGGTTTCATTATATTACATAACATATTACGGTGAATAAATAATGAAAACGAGCGCCATTTGTTGAGATCTGAACTTGATAAAACATACTGAAAAATACACTGCCAACACTAAGAACATACTAGAAAAAGTAGAACTAAAATGGTAGTGGCAACAATAGAGAATAATACAAATCTAAACAGTCAGCACAATACAATTCTAACAGTCGGCTTGCAATAAGCACTTCAGTTTGCTTACAAAACCATCATGGTTATTGACAGAAACAATTTCTGCAGACAGTTTATTGCAATGGTAAATGGCAAAGAACAATGGCGAAGGACGCTAAGCTTGGTACGAGGGATCTTTGGTCCTGCTTTAAAGGTCTGGTCTTATCGGAGAAAGATGCGATGGGCCGGTTTGAAATGAGATTCTGTGAATGGCACAGACAGTTTAGAAGAACTTGCTGTTGGGCGAGTTGGTACATATTAGCGAACATTGTTAAACTGCGCAAACAAACGGACCACGGAGACAGCATGGGACAAGGACGGGCGCATACTTGCAACTAATGTTTATTCCACAAAAACCACATATAAGTACACCCCCGACATACACCACTGCGTGTGTGCGGAAAAAGAAAAGATAAAAGAGAAGAAAAGCCTTGTATGTTCAAAACGCGACCTACCTTCGCTCGTCAATAAACATCATCTCACTGTTGTGTAAATAAACTGAGGTGTCACTGACACAGTCTTGTCGCTTCTTTGTAATATGGTACGCCTCGAGTAGCTCTCTGGCTTGGCTATCTCGGCAGTGGGACAAAATATTTACTTCCTTCATGATCGGCTTGCACGTGCACGCCAAGCGGTGGACTGGCAGGTGCCCATTCGTTTTATTTATAACTGAGAATTCATGCTCACGCAAGCGCACCTTCACCCACCTTCCTGTTTGGCCTATGTAAACTTTACCGCATGATAGAGGTATCTGGTAAACTACTCCAACACCGCAATCTACGTGGAAAGTGGTGTGCTTTTTTCCGCACCCTTGGACGCTATCTTTACTTCTTCCTATGCGCGAGCATAGCCCAGCGAGCTTGTCGGGAGCCGAGAACGCTATCTCAACTCCATACCGTTTCACAACCTGTGTTAAGTTGTGGGAAGTCTTGTGAACATAAGGCAAAACTTTACGGTTCTTATTTTTGCGCTCCCTTGCGTTCTCAGTAATATTGCCTTCCGTCTTTATCTTCTTAAGCACTGCCTCAACTACTGCTGAAATGAATGATTGCGGGAAACCTGCTTCTTCCAACCTTACAATCTGCCTGTCAAAGCTCTCCTGTATTTTGTGTGTGCAGTACTTTTTTAAGACTGATATGATACACTGGGTGGCTGTTGCCGCTTTACCGTTTTCGAATGAGCCGAATCGTAGGGCAACAATTTCTTTTGGCATCTTGGGTTATATTTCCAGCACACATGGTAGTCACAGAAGCTTGTAGGGCTGTCTAAAAACTGAACATTATCATCCTTTCTAAGTTGATTGGTCAAAGTCAGACTTTTGCCAAGGCGCTCAAGGATGTGTAGTACACCTGCGATGGCGTCGTCATACGTGGAACTGGCTTGCTTTTTTAAAAGTACAAGAAAATCGTCAAATAACGAAACACGGTAACAACCTGGTCACGATGATCCCTTCGTTTACCACTCTGTCAAATTCTGATAAGTAAACATGGCACAAGATAGGGGCAACGGAAGATCCTACACAAATACTTTGTTTCTGCACGTAAAAGTCTTCTTTAAACTGGATGAAGGTAGACTTGAGGTAAAATTCAAGCAACGCTAAAAACCTATCAACAGTCAACCCGGCAGAATTCCGAAAAGCCACTTCGCCATTAACTTCGGTGCATTTCTGAACAGCCTGAAACAATGCAGCGTGAGGTATTGAATAAAACAAATCTTCTATGTCAATGGAAAAAGTATGGCCAATATCGTCACTCGACTCTATAAACCTAGTAACAGCTTCCGAGTTCTTATATTCAAACGAGTCGACCACTTTCAGGTGCGATAAACATTTCTGCAAAAACTTGCTTACTTCGTTCTGCCATGTTCCTCTTTCACTCACGATAGACCGAAAAGGGATATCCTCTTTGTGCGTCTTGGCCGTAAGAAACGCGTTCAAGCCATCACCTTTGCTTTTGTTGACTGAGGTAGCCAGTTTGTGCAGTTCCATCTCCTTGTGCATAGAAACGGCCTTCGCATTTATCTTTACGGCTTTCACTGGCACAGGCTTGAAGTTCTTTTTAACAGCAGCCGTCGCCTTGTCGTAGAAAAGTTCCGACGGCATTACCACAAACCTTCCTTCTTTATCCTGTTGTAGCAGTCTGAGGTCTTCTGACGATTCCGGACGTTGGGTCCTTCCCCTTTGGCCTTTCTTCACTCTTCGTGACTGTGTTGACTAGGCTGTCCACGCCATCCAATAAACACCTTTCTTGATCCTTTGCCTCCGCTTCCTTGGCCAGGCTCCGGTTCAGGGTCAACCATTCATGCACTTCCAGTGAAGTTTCCATGTTGTACTTGGGCCCTTTCTTGAGGGCGGACAGTATTCTTTCGGGCACCGCAGCTTCTCCGAGCAGCATAACATTACCCAAAGCTTGTGGTTTGGTCTTCTTCATCTTTGCTAAGGCATCTCGGAGGTAACAGCGCCCCCAACGTTCCGTCGACTGAGCTTCTAGCCGTTTGGCGTCACGCATTTTGATGGCAGCCAGCCATGCAGGATAATTCGCAAAGAAGAGGAGTCGTTGCAAGGTCGTAGTGGACAAGGACTGCGCCCGTCCTTGTCCCATGCTGTCTCTGTGGTCCGTTTGTTCGAGCAGTTTAACAATGTTCGCGAATCGGTGAAATTAAGGTAACACGGTAAAAAGTCTTCGCGCTTCCAGTGAGCATAAATTTAGACGTGATTTGATATCAGTTATACCTGAGTAGCGAGAGTACTTCCATGTGATAAACCTAGTTGCCTGATTCTAGAATGATACGAGTTTCCCGGAAAGGCATGCTTGATGCAGGTACCAGATGATGGCGGCGTATTCTAGTTGCGATCTGACTAAAGTTGTGTATGTTAGTAGTTTGGAAGAGTTAACTGCTGGGCTAGTTGGTGATCTTGCATACTGAAAATATTTTGCGCCAAAAAACAACACACACAAGAAAGACGACGACAAGAATGTACCGGTGGTCTTCTCCGCTCCCCAAAAGCTTGCCTAGCTAAGCGTCGCATAACTTGCGAAAGCCAAATGCCTGGCTGTCAGAAGAAGCATGGCCAGCGTTTCGTAAAGTGTGCCACAGACGTCGTATATGAAATTGCTTTGTTCTGCGGGAAATCCTACATTGGACAGACGGGGCGTTGTGTGAACGACCGGCTTTGGGAACATGCAAAAGGTATAAAAAATTATGGAGGTGAGCGAGCTGTGGATAACTGCAGGGCTTGCACCGATTGTTTTCTATTGTTCCGCGACGCGAGCATTTTGGGTAAGGCAGGCATCAGACATCGCGTGAAACATTGGAAGCCTTCCACATCAAGAAAGCACGTCCGAACTCTGTTAGTGACACATCGTTTTTCCTTTACGATGCTGAGCTGAAGTTTCTGTCGCGCCTAGTCTGATAAAACGTGGTACCCCATGTTGCCTTGTACGCATGCGCGGTGTTTTGGAAGGCTATATATAAGAATGGTGGGCAGAGTGTTCTAGAAAAAACTGGCCATTCTTTATACGCAGTGCCTCATTACTTCGAGCGTACCGGAATCTTAAGAGAACGCTATAATCCTAATCCATAACAAAGGGGGCACCAAGCATTTGAAAAATTTTAGACCGATAAGCTTACTATCCCTTGCCTATAAAGTATTTACTAAGGTAATCGAAAATAGAATCAGTAACACCTTAGACTTCTGTCAACCAAAGGACCAATCAGGATTCCGTAAAGGCTACTCAACAACAGAAGATATTCACACTATCAATCAGATGATAGAGAAATGTGCTGAATATAACGAACCTTCATACATAGCTTTCATTGATTACGAGAAAGCGTTCCATTCAGTCGAACCTTCAGCAGTCATGGAGGCATTACGCAATCAGGGTGTAGATGAGCCGTATGTAAAAATACTGAAAGATATGTATAGCGTCTCCACAAACACCGTATACTATAAGAAAGCGACAAAATCCCAATGAAGAAATGTGCCAGGCAGGGAGATACGATCTCTCCAATGCTATTCGGGGCGTGTTTACAGGAGGTATTCACAGCCCTGGGTTGGGAAGAATTGGGGATAAGAGTTAATGGAGGACACCATAGTAACTTGCGATTCGTTAATGATATTGTCTTGTTTAGTGACTCAGGGGACCAACTGCAATGAACGCTCACTGACCTGGAGAGGCAAATAAGAAGGATGGGTCTAAAAATTATTATGTAGAAAACTAAAGTAATGTTTAACAGTCTCGGGAAGAGAACAGCAGTTTACGATAGGTAGCGAGGCACTGGAAGTGGTAAAGGAATACGTCTGCTTAGGACACGTAGTTACCGCGGAGCCGGATCATGAGACTGAAATAATCAGAAGAATAACAATGGGCTGGGGTGCGTTTGGCAGGTATTCTCAGATCACGAACAGCAGGTTGCCATTATCCCCCAAGAGAAAAGTGTATAACAGCTGCGTCTTAGCAGTACTCACGTACGGGGCAGAAACCTGGAGGCTTACTAATAGGGTTCTACTTAAATTGAAGACGACGCAATGAGCTACGGAAAGAAGAATGGTAGGTGTAACGTTACGGGATAAGAAAAGAGCCGATTGGATGAGGGAACAAACGCGACGTAATGATATCTTAGTTGAAATCAAGAAACAGAAATGGGCATGGGCAGGAAATGTAATGAGGAGGGAAGATAACAGATGGTCATTAAGGGTTACGAAGTAGATTCCAAAGGAAGGGAAGTGTAGCAGGAGACTGCAGAAAGTTAGGTGGGCGGATGAGTTGAAGAAGTTTGCAGGGACAACATGACCACAATTTGTACATGACCGGGATAGTTGGAGAAGTATGGGAGAGGCCTTTGCCCTGTAGTGGGCGTAACCAGGCTGATGATGATGATGATGACTTTTAAGTCCATCCACGAGAAGTAGCAGGCATGCGTTAGCCTTTCGAGAGAATAGTACATTTTTCTGTGTCCCTCAGTTTAACTCACGGTAGTTGACATAAAAACGTAGACAACAGTATTTTTTATCTTCACTACCGGGGATGCCGGAAGGCTTCTTTTTTGGTTTCATAACGTCGTCGTCGAGGATTTCTTTCACATGCTCTTGGATTACTTCACGTTCTTTTGGTGCTACCCGGTATGGTTTTGTCGGATTGGTTTCGCTGTATTCTCTGTGATAATCTGGTGGTTATTCAGTTGCGTCTGACCGGCCGTGGGTGTCGACGAGAAGCAAACTGGTGCACCAGGTCCACAAGGCGGTGCCTTTCCGCTGGTGATAAGCTAGCACTCAGGTCAAAAACAGGTAACGGTGGCGAAGCGTCTTGCTTTCCCTGTTGTAACACAAACATTCGCTGAACTCCGCAATTTCGTCAAGGTAAGCAATTTCTGCGCTTTTTGTAATGTGTGCTCTTTCCTTTCTGAAGTTTATGAGCAGTAGTTCTGTTTGCTACCGCATTAGTTTGAGGAAACTTCTAGGTATGGTAAAGCCTTCAGTGAGCAAAAGCGTAATTATCTGCTTTCCCCAGACCTTCCCGATCGCACTCTGTGTCCCAGCTGAGGGAAAAAACACGGCAAGAGAACGGTGGCACGATCACGTCATCTATGATGAGCAAGGACTTGCGTTCTAGTTCTACACTTTAATCCGCAGAAAAGGTTAGTATACCTTCTGGTAGGTTGATGACATGCCGTCCTCGCGTAAGAAATCCCTACCTAAGGTTATATCTTCGGAACAGTCGGGAAGAATGACAAAATTTGCGACTAATGAAGAATCCGCTATGTTAATCCTTGTAGTACACTTCCAATTCGGTGTCAATAGCTGGCCGCCAATACTCCTAAAGTGCGGCCCTAATCACTTCATTTTCACTTTGTGAAGTCTGTCCGCCAGTTTCTCACTTACGATCGAAAAGTAGACGCAAGTGTGTGCCAGGGCCGTCATGTCATGGCCGTCAATTGATACAGTAAAATCGGCGCTAACAATCTCGTGGGTCGTCAAATCATCCGGCTGAATTGGTTGCTCGTAGAACGGCAATGCCCATTTTCGGCACTTGGACATGTGGCAAACTTCCCCACGTAGGTCGCGGCCTTCACTTTCCCCGGCGTGGGCTGGCAAAACGCATCGCCTTCAGGCCACGTCGGTGGAACGGCGTCTTGCAGGCGGGAAATGATGTGCCGGATAGAGGAAGCGCGACCGGTAACCGGGAGAGCCGGCTTGCATGCTAGTCCGATTCGCGTCGATGTTCGCTTGGCTGCCTTTGAAAGTGCAACGAGAAGCATTGGATGGAAATGCTGGGTACCCTGCGACGCGATAAGGGTAATGACGGCAGGTGTGGCCCGCTTCCCCACAGTAGAAGCACGAGGGCCTATAGTCCGCCATGCGTCACATGGCGGTTCTGCGAAGCAGTGGTCACGTCGGTAGTTCCATACGGAACCAAGGTGATGCCAGTGCTGACTGCAGGTCGTACTAAGCTGTCGGCGATCGGAGGTTGCGGTAGACGGACATCTGCGTAGCGGGGCTGCCACGTCTGGGGACGTGGCTCGGTAGCCGAAAAGGCTTGCCTTATTTCTTGGAGCACAACCTCAGCCACCGACGAAGTTGTACATTCACTTGGCGTAGAAATGAGCTTCATAATCTCTTACTGAACAATTTCGCGTACCAGCCGGCGCAAGGAACCCTCATCTGCGACCATCAGCGCTGCGTCGCTTGCCGGTCCCCTGCTGGTCAGATCATCATACTGGCGGCAGCGTTGGTGTAACTCGCTCTCTATGGCTGACGATTCCTTAATAAATTCATCGACACTTGTCGGCAGGTTCCGCACAAGACTAGCAAAGAGCTGATCCTTTACGACGCAGATGAGCTGGGCGAGTTTTTGTTTTTTTTGCTTTGGACATATCGGGGTCTGCACGACGACAAAGGCGAGCCATGTCCTCAGCGAACTTGGCAATTCATTCGGCTTCTTAATCCACGATTGGAGAGGACGCTGTGAGTGGTATCGCGTTTCGGTACTCCTGAACGTATAGATGAACTGGAGGCGAACCTCATGCCAGCTTAGTCAGACTCTCTCGCGATTTACGAATCACGTGCGGGCTTCGTCTTCATGAGAGATATACACGTGGGATAGTTCTGTCCAGCTGCTACTCAATATACTTGGCTACGTGCCCGTACTCTTCGAACCAGTCTTCTACATCATCGTAGGCGTTGCCGTGGAAGCTCACGGGATATCGAGAAGTTAAAAGAGTCACCTGTGCGGGGCCTGGGTCAGCCATGTCTTGGGTACTCGTGGTAACAGACAGGACTTCCTGGTACGGAACCATATTCTGGGGTTAGGCCTAGTAGGCGACTGCTGGCGTGCTGAACAGGTGTTTCGACACGCTGGAAACGTCCTGGGCTTGATGTGGGGCTGTTGACATGTGGTATCTTTTGCAATGCACGGTATCTTCATCTTTCTTTAGCTGCCGTATATTGGATAAGGAAATATATAATGTCACAGACATGGCACCCGAGGCGGTCAACTTAATTTAATTGGAATGTCGGGCGATGGAAAACAATGTCACGTATGAAAAAATCTCGCATGGGTTTCTGACTTTTTAAATAAATGCAGCCATACAGCCTTGCCGCTGAGGCAGGGCAACTTTTATGTGTGAGAATTCATGTATACTGCAGGTCTGCTTAATGGTGTATAAGATTTTTTTACTAATCATTACAAATGCTTCATCAAGTAAATCGAGAAAACATTGAAGAATAACAGGGGCCTGAAAAGGCTGATTTCATTTTCGCGGCGCTTCTGCGTTGCCTAATTTTACCCTCTTTTAAGTCCACTCCACACAACAGCTGTCAAGAGCCGTTGTCGTACTACATACATGAATACTTTTTGAAACAACGACCGTGGTATTGCCGCAGAGAACAATGTACGTAAATGACTAAGCCATAGATGCGTGAAACGTGTCTACAAACTGTTATGTTAATCCCGTGTGCGAACGTGGTAATGTGGAGCAGGGGTTAGTGTGTTGGGGTGTGAAGTCATGTACCTGGAATTGTTTCCCAGCATATGAATATTGGCGTACTGTGTGATTAGCCACTGTTTACCCATTGTCATTCTATGGTACTTGTACAACAATACATCAAATTGGTTCTGCGTGCATTCCTACAAACTCCCACTTTTTCGTAAAGCTGGCGAAGTTGGGCTTATTGTACAATTGTACACAAGCTTCGCGAAATATTATTAAGCTCTTGTTTGGTGATTTTCGCTCTTATCTCTCCGAAGATACTCCCGGGTGTCTTTCGACAGTCAAGAGACGACAGAGATACTTGCTTCGCGCAGTTTTAGCCAGGTTTCTTTTCTAGGTAAAGTTGGCAACATCTAAGTGTACTTAAGAGGGAGAAGCGGGCTAGTTGGTGGTCGATATTGGAATAATAATAATGCATGGCAACATCTATTTGATCAAAGAAAAGCACAGTGCTATTTCAAAAACGATGCGTTGCTTGTCACTTTGCTGCTGTTCGATGCTGCACATGGTGGGCAGCATTTAAAGCTAAATCATTGCAATAAAATACTGTATCCGCAAAATTTGGGCGCCCAGGCCAAACCAAAAATATCAAAGAACCCCACCCCCCTTGTTCATTGGCGTTGTACCGGTGAGATTTTATGGTCCAGAGATTGCGGGGGGCACCTGTGCCTAACAAATAATTCTGTTTATCCAAAATTTTCCATTAAGCCACCTAAATTCCATCGCCAAAGTCTTTAGCCGATTCCAACCACTACATATTTGATTAGAAACACCGCATGGCGGTGTGTCGCGCATTTCTATGCGGCTCTGATACTCTCTGCATGTGGGTGATAGATATACGGGTCTTATACGCAAGAGCCGCATGTAAATAGGGCGCACATTACTTGCATATTACTTGCATCATCAGTAGGGCACCTGCAATCGGACCTCTTATAGGCCTGAAATCCTGATCTACTTTACGAGTTATGTGCGTTGTTTTAATCGTGTGTTTTCTAAAAGTGCAGGCACGATTTTTAATGTGTAGAAATCGCTTGAGCAGACAAATATCACAAACAAGAAGGCGGAGATAGTACCTTAGTAACTGGCACTTTAGCCATATTATTGACCTAACAAAAACATATACGCAAAGAAGACAAAATTGAATATCGGTATGAGCCTTTTATATTTATATTATATTTATATGCTTTTATTTATGTACTCAACAATGGTATTAACAGAAGTGTCAACGGGGAGAACCAGCAATGTTTTTGCTAAGAAGACGTTCAGAATTTGTTGTTCCTTGGTTAACGCGCGTGAATCAAATTTTCAGTCGCAGTGAAACTTGTTTGCTTTGATATTTTTCATGTCCATTGACGCGCATCTGAAGAACACGCATTGCCATTGTCAAAGTGTTTTTCTTAATATACTTTCCTGTCGGTGGTACTCGATTACACTGAGCAAAATTGTTGAGCGGCTACTTAAAGGTCCAGGCACGCTTTTCATGACGTGCACTTGCATTGCTTCCATCCATGAACTTTAAGAATTCATAGAAATAAAAGCTCAGTGAATATTGCATTTACATACAGTATAAAGTGTTACCCGAAAATAATAAACAATATTTTATGTGAAATTTTAAAATGCTGTGTTCGGGAGCTAACACAGACATTGCCAAAAAAAGGAACGTCCGCTTGTTAGCTTATACTGGCTTTAATAATGATGAATGTCCTAACCGTGAAGAAAATGCTATTTTGCGGCGCAATGACAGGGCAGCGAAGTGCAGTACAGCAATTCCGCTCTTCATTCAAGTAGCGATAATGCAGCTCATCAAAATGTAGATCCTAAAAAGTTACAGGAGTCTTTCGGCAATAAAAAAGTGCTCTTATGCTGACATTGTGGGCGTATGTACTCAAACAAGTGATAATATTTCTGGTAAGTTAAGCCAACACCCATTTCCTCAATGACGCCTAACAGCAAAACTTCGGTATTAATACTCAATAATAACGAGAGGACATGAAATACGACACCGGCCAAACGCCAGCTCTACATCACGAAATACAGGACATTAATTAAGAAAAATTTTAGAAACAAAAATGCTTCAAGATGCCCTAATCAAATGCTTGAAAAGATTATGCCATGTTGCCTAGCTGTAGCAGGAAAGTAATACACGAGCTCTTGTCCAACAAGCATTTACCAAAGAGAGCCAGTGTTGTCTTTGGTACGGAGGTGCTTCTGGCTTAACATGTTCACAATATTATGTGTTTCAGTGTTTGAAAGGCATAAAGAACTTCTTTCTGGCCGCTTCAACAGTAGTGCAACTGCAAAAAAAGAAAGACTGCACGGCAGGCTTTCGTAAGCATGCAAGTACAAAACCTGAGTTTTCGACCAGACATATAGCTTAAATTTGTAGCTCACAATGTTTTTTTTATCAACTGCATCATATTTTTGTTCTGGAGAAACTTTATCAAATTTCATTTCGTAGATATCCCTGCATTTTAAGGATAGTTAGTTAAACGGGCGAAGGCAAAACGTTTTTTTTTACGTGTGCAACCACAGTATTACCATGTGCTTTTTATTCCTGCGGCCTATTATATGTTGTGTTCTTTTTAGGCATTCTTCAGCAAATTACAATTAGTGATTTGCTAGTAGAGACGGCTAAACACTATGGTTCTTTTTTATCAGGTAATCTCTGAATGCTCTATGCCTCTTTTCTGGGCGGCCTACGTGAGTCTTTTTTGTTGTTTTGTTGCATTAAGCTTTTAGTGTAGAGCAACCGAAAGCTTCACCGCATAAGTAAAACATATATTTGTTTTCGACTTCGGTAAGAGTTACAGAAACTTTAAAGCTAAAGCAAATTTGACCTCATGAAGAATTCAGTCTGCTCACTAAACCACGGTTGCAGCGATGCGGGACATCTGCCACCCACTTCATATCAACTTCAAGAAATCAGCTTCAGAGAATGTAGCTGATTGCAAGCTAGTGATAATTGCAGAGCTCTGTCATACGTGTTGTTTTTAAAATACGCTAGTCTGCTAATGCGTGGCGATGGCATCAAATCTGTAGTGTCACAAGCTAATCAACAAAAGCATTGAAAGAGTGCTTTGCTGTTTAATGGCTTATGTGACATCGTTAACCATGCCAGCAATGTACACATAGTTACGTAATGGAATATTTAAGCGCCAACACTGTAACAGATCTGTACATAGATGTTAGTATAGCTATATTGCGCTTTCAGTTTTAAGAAAGTGTTGCCCCATTCCGTCAATTCATTCTGTTACCCCGTTGGCGTTATGAATATCAATACAACTATTGGTTTAGTAACTTCCATTTGCCTATTAAATAGATTCGTTATTCTTGACCTAACAATAAAAGGGCTTTTTTTACGCAGAGACAACCTTAACTCGTAAAATATTTTACTTCACATGTGGCAAGCTAAAACAAAGGCTGCCTTTATTGAGGGGAAATGTGGCAAGAAAAAGGCTGACAACTGAGTACACTTGCGACAAGGGAGGAAAGGTAGTCTTAAGAAGGTCTTGGCGTCGCCTTCAATTTGTGTAGCCCAGCATTTTATATCCATTTTAAATCTTGTTGTACTTTATTTATACCGAATCTAAGAGTCCTACCCTTTTCGTGGCGTAAGTAAGCTACTACTGATCTTTTTTTTTCGCAGTTTTCAAATGACGCATATAAAATCTGGCCGTATGTTAACACTCACGCTCAAATACAGAATGACGCCGTAGCCTTTAGTTGTTGTGTCCTCGACTGAAGGCACCTTTATAGGAGACCTACTACTTGTTCCGCTCATTCATTGGTGCATACCAAATGCAAAATACACGCATTTGTCCATAATGGTGAGACATGTTAAGTATGGATTATGAGGTCGTGATTCAATACAAAAATGATTGATTTGTCAAACAATCAATCAAGGGTGTTTAGTAAATGCCCAGGAACAACATCGAGGGTCTTGGTGCTTGCCCGCTCGGCAAAACAATGTAGACGAAAAACGGCGCGCGCTCATACACACACATATACCCATACACACGCGGGCACACGTAAAAAAATGTAATTTCATGAATGGAGATGTTAACAGAGCATAAAATGTGTACACAAAGAGACGACAAAGCAGCTGGGCAAAAACAGAAAAAGTTTACAGAATGACGGAAGAAATCACACATCAGTTTCTGTTCAGTTATTTACAATTGTTATGAATTATTGTTTTGCATTATAGTTACAAAGAGCCCAGGTGGTTTGAAGTCTCTCGTCACCTGACATACTGTGCTGAGCATTCGAAGTGCACGTTGCCTAGTCTCTTGAGCGTGGGGCGAGAAAATCAGAGGGCTATCGAAGTACACTGCAATGTCCTTTGTTCCCAGAGCTCTTGCCAGTACAACGTTTTACCGCAATACGAAAACAAAGTCCTGTTAGTCTTTCGCGTGAACCTTACAACTGCCGTTTTTTGATGTTTTTAAGACCAGCTTGTTTCCAGCGCACAATCACGCAAGATTTGCCATGTCCTGTTGAACAGCAGCACAGTCATTTAACATTTCTGCCGCTTTAAAAAGATTCGCGAGATGAGCATACAAGATAACTGAAGAATTTCGAATGACTGCTTTCATACAAATTTGAACATTCTTGTCTAATATTTTCCTTTTTTGGTTTATACATATCGATGCTATCGGTTCCTGCTTAAAACGCCCACCATAAAATAGATGAACAAGATATTTTACTGTATTGCCATGTTTTCTTTTTTTGCAGAATAGGAGCGAAATTTCTACGAACACTGACATGGCATGCCTCAAAAAAGAAGTAGTATGTCCGCGTCTTCACTTTTGATACCTCGATTGGAGCAACATCAATATTGCCTTTTCTTGAAAAACCTTGCTGTAACAAAACTAAACGAAAACAAGATTTTTAGCACTCCTGTGAGTTGAAAGCGTCTACTAGTTGTTTTATGCTAGGATAGTGACTTTACTTTTAGGTTCCTGACACTATTGAAGCAAGTGTTCATGTTAGCAGTTTGGTACATTTTCTAAAGCATGTCCAAATTTCATTGTTATGCGAGAGAAATTTAACTACGAGCACGTTGTAATTTTTGTTTAGCAGGAAACCTACATAGACATCTGCATCGAGGAAGCCTTGATCATTATGTTCGATCTCAAGTTGAATATGTCTATGGTTAACATTTTCATGGGAGCAAAGCGTACATGTAAATTAAGATGGCCAAAGCAAATGAATTTATCTGTTAACAATTTTACAAATAGTCATTGAAATAATATGTATGCCCAGGCGGACTCGCCAGCCTTGTCCGATTCGTGACTCTAAACTGTTCTAACTATTCCGAGCTGACAGCGACGACAAGCGGTGCAGTGGTCCACTATCTCAAAGAACAACACCGACGGTTATGCAGATAATTAAATTACTTACGTCATTATCTAGCACTCACTTTATTGACTCAAACATAAAACGTTCAGCACAGTACCGTTATTTCTTTTCTGTGGACACTGTCGAATCGCGCAATGTATTTGCCTCGTGAGACTTCCATGATCCTTGCGAGGGGTTATTATTTGTTCGCAAAAACAATTTTGCTCGCTTTGCGTGCCAAAGCAACAATATTATTGTAAGCCAGGCAGTAATGGGGTACTCCTGAGAAAATTTACCCGCCGTGTGCTTTTGCTGTGCACCTCATGCACAAAACTTGCGCATTTTTGGATTTCGTCCCCAGCGAATTGTGGTTGCCACAGCGGGGATT
Source organism: Dermacentor andersoni (assembly GCF_023375885.2). Taxonomy (NCBI): domain Eukaryota; kingdom Metazoa; phylum Arthropoda; class Arachnida; order Ixodida; family Ixodidae; genus Dermacentor; species Dermacentor andersoni. Next base: position 54,355,265 of record NC_092820.1, read on the forward strand.
TGATCCCACACCTTCGGTGTTACTCGCCCAACGCGAAAGCCGTTGGACCACCATGGCGAGTGATTCTTAACAAAGAACCCCTCTCGGACATAGGAACGACAATAAGGAAATGAAATGCAAGACTTAATCTTCGGAAATGCCGCTGTTGTCATCGCGAGCAAAAGGCACAACAGATCAATGTAACTCCAAAAGTGAGGCAAAACCACTTTTCGCCTTTCCATGAAATTAGAATAGGTTCGAGGAATTCCCTACTTGGCTTCAACTTAATTGAATGCAAGGTATTCGAGAATAGACAACTCAATAGTCACTGTCTTTACGTTTCTTTAAAACAGTTTCTTCGCCTACTAACAGTTGAAGAAAGCTCACGAACTGGGTATTTTAAGGTAAATCCAAAGCATGTGCTACTAACCAAATTAATAACAAGTGGACGTATCTTGAGAACTGAACGTCCTCATTCCGTAAACTGCAGCTCGTGGCTTAATCTGATTACAATAGAATTCAATCTCGAACTTACGGTATTAGTCTGTTACCATACTGTGATTTTTCATGCAAGTTATGACCACTTCTTGCAGCAGTCCAGCGAAAGGATAATAATTGTATCTGCCAGAGGTAACTTAGAAAAAATCGACTAACCCTGAAGAACAAGAAATGGCCTATATTCATCAGGTTCATCAACACTGTAAACTCGTGCATTTATTGAGAGATCGTCAGCGATTTAACACATTTTTGTCACTTTTGTACATCGTGCTCCAATATCCTCTTTTGTAATATTTGCAGGAATGTGGAATGAATGGAATTCCAAACTTAACTGTTGGAAGGCTTCTTCTGTCACACTTTAGGAAGCTACTTGGTTGACCATCAACTTATGTTGCGTGGTTTGTGGAACTAATTAACGTCTGAAAATCACTGACACAAGACCTTGGAAGCAAGATATCAAATGGTTAGCAATGTAAGCGAATATATCACCCGGCCAAATGATGTGTTACTATAAATTGAAAATAAAGTGTTCATTTACTTTTGTGCATAATAAATATCTCTACACGTGTGCTTCTTTATCTTTCTATGGTGACCACTGTTTATTGGCTAACAAATGTTAAAAGTTATCGCTGAGCGCAGGACACACCTGCAAGTACCGGATGTTTGTGTAAGGTTATCGATGGTTCTATGCATTGTCTCTTGTCGCTGCACCTTCTGTAATTTGATTGTATGCGTGACGCGAATTCTTGAGTACTTTGTTGCAAGATCCGCGAACATTAGCGCTTATTCTGGAACCGTCAATGCCTCATGTATAAAAGCCAATGCGCTTGAACCGAACATGAGATTTCATCGATTGCCGACTGTGTTCATCGCTATCGTTGTGGTCTGAGTGTCGTTTACAGCTATGGGACTGTTTTTTTCATTGCCAATATAACGTGATATGTCGTGGAGGTGCTTTTGCCTTCGTGTACCAGCGCCTCCACCAGCCCCACACACCAAAGGGAACAGCTGCGTGGGATCGGACCATCGGGCAACACGCATGGTACAAAACCTGGCCCCGGAGCACGGACTTCAAGCTGAGATTACCTGAAAGACCGTGGCCAAGTCAACAACCCCAATAGCAGGCCCAGCGTCACCCCTCGTGCTGCAACAGCCAAGGGAGCCGCCGACCTCCCACGGCTCATGGTTTGAAGACCGTGAAAAGTGGCTGGAAGCGATTGAAACGGTCGCTACACTTAACTATACTAGCGACGACAAGCTGCGCCATGTCTTTTTCTCATAGGAAGACGGCGCCAGGACGTAATTCGAGAATCCAGAAACCATCTTATCAACGTAGGACCTATTTAGACGCCATTTCCTAAAGACCTCCACGAGGGCCGTGTGCAAAGAGCGATCGCCAGCTATGCTGGAAACATTAGTGCAACTGCCCAGTGAGATCATTGCCATCGTCACGGAAGAGACGACCCTTCTTTTCCAACAGACAGGGCCGGAAATATGCTAGGAGCAAGAAAGTCCGCTTACTAATGCGCGGCGTAAGCAAGAACTTTTCGCCGGACTGGTACGCAACCCCCCGAAGTATAGGTGAGCTTTTGACAAAGGCAGCAACAATTGAGAAGACGCTGGAAATCCACACCCACCAGTAGAATCGCCAAGTGTTTTGACCAAAAAGCGAAACTCAAGCATTAGACTCCCATCTGCTCAGAGATACCATTAGAATCGTCGTACGCGAAAAACTGCGCAGGATGTAACCGTCGACGCAGCCTCAAGTGGTATCCATTGCTGACATCGTCCTAAAGGAGATTCAGCACTAACTTAGACTCCCTTAATCGCAGCGGCCTCAGCCGAAATCGGTGACCTACGCCACCGTAGACCGCCGTCGCGACTCTCTCTGTGCCCGAGCCAGGGCCCGGTAACGCCGCAGTTCCGTGGCTCTCTGCCGCCGCCACCAGCTTGCCGTCCCGTCGCCCATCCTAGCTAGCCACGGAAGACAGATGTATGGCGCGCTCCAGAACACAGCCCGCTATGCTACCACTGCTAAGAAACGGGCCATGTCTACTGCCAGTGCCCACGCCGTGACTTGGCACTGCGTGGCTTCACCGTGAACGCGTCGCATTCACAGCTTGGGGAACGGTCTCGTGATATCGCCGACTACATCGCTGTTACACAGCGCAGAGCCCAACATTCCTACAGTTGGCCGTCACAAGGATGTAACCTGCAGCCTTAGCGTCAACTGTACACAAGATCAGCCCGTGGCCGGTCCGCAAGCTCATATCCGGACAACTAAAAGCAGCAAGCTATGAAGGTGCAGTTGCTCTATGTCGAAATACCGAAGATCCTTCGTCGCTGACGACGACACTTCCAGATATATCTTGAGGACCTTGGAACGGCAGATTGTCATCCGACGAAGCCTCTAAGTCAAAGATACGCCGACAAAACAATACCTGACGACGAGGTGTACCTACTATGGAGCAACACGATGGAGCTGTGATGAGACGCCCTCACGCAATCGCGATGCAAACCAAGAACCACCGACATCTACGTGCTTCTCGATGGCGACACTATGTCACCGCTTTAGTAGACACAGAAGCCCACTCTTCCGTCATCAGTGGGCTATTCGCCGCCAACTGAAGAACGTCAAAACTACATGGGTCAGCCCTCATATCCCGACAGCTGGAGGACACCTTATAAGCCGACTACAATCTGCGCAGCAAGATTTACGGTGCGCGACCAAACTTGCACTGCGGCCTTCATTATCCTTCAAGAGTGGCCGCGCGACGTCATTCTCGGCATAGACCTTTGAAATCAAAAGAGCACAGTCATTGGCCGAAAGTCGGAAGTCGATAACGCCCTTAAGACCAAACGTTACTGCTGGAGAGAACTTCCAGTCAGCGTTCCTTGAGTGTACTTGGTGACCAAGTCAGCATCCAGCCGCCATCTAGCAGTGTCACTTCCGTCGGCACCAAAACGCCGGCAGACGTAGAAGGCGGCATCGACGGCGACCGATGTCTCCTGCTCGACCATGAAATGTGCGTCGCAAGAGGGATTCCCCGACTGCAGGTGGGAAAGAGAAAGCGATGCTGACAAACTTTCGCCACGAGTTCAAGCACATCAACAAGTGTACGACGATCGCATACATGTACAAAATTGCGAAAATCAGCAATTCGTTTGTCCTTTCGAATTCTGCCGTATCTACCTCGGCTCCTGGAAGGACATCGAACAACGCCTGATGGAGAATAGACCCTTAACCGTGGGTACAACCAAGTAAGGCAACGCAAATTTCACCACCACCGCTGCGGACCTGCACAGTCGCTTCTGGAGCACATAGTTGTGTTAAAAAACACCGTCATTCAGCAGGCACACCTTCTAGCAGTAGGACAGGATGTCGTGATCTCCCAGCCACTTTTTCTACCACCGGCCGATACACTTGGCATATACCTTGGCAGCTGAATCGCCAAGAGCAACAGACCACCAATTTGCACAGGTCGGTCTGGCCTTCCTTCTTGAAGATCGGGAGCGTCCTGGACGTTCTACAACTGTCTGGGGTTCTGTGGTCATGTAGGGAGACGTTGAATAACGAAGCGAGGAATTTCTCTTGCGTGTCGACCGCCTTCCAGTATTGGTAAATGAGCGGATCTTCCACGGGTGCGGTCTTTTCCGATCTATGGAGCAAAAAGGCGACCTTCTCAGCTGCGAAGGGGTCCGAGTTTACCTTCACGGCAGCAGAAACCCTTTCAAGAAGAATGGAGGTGCTGATGGCAGAACTCCGCATCCAGGTGGCTTTTAAGCGTGTGTCAACGATGAGAGCCAGTGGGGAGAGGCCCACGAGGATGGGGCGGAGCGCTCACCTCCGGTTGCACCTGTACAACTTCTGGATATACTTCGCATTGTGGTGTTTGATGGGGCGCGGAGGGCGATCTCCAGAAGCCTGAGACAGTTCAATCCTTGTGGTGGCGAGTTCTGTGGCTCCGCAATAGACCACTATCGCCCTCTCCCATCGCTCAGGACAAGGATGCTGCTGGATGAGAGATCGCAGCATCACGGCCTGCTCACGAAGCAAGCTGGTGTTGTGTTGGATCCTGAGACGTGGCGAGGCATCGGTGGCACCATCTGGAGCGAAATGGTCGGAGTGAGGACTCGCCGCACGGCCATTTGGAATGGATGCACACCCAGCGGTAGAGCCAGCTGTATCATGCATCGGGGACTGCAAAGTATCGTTCAACGGCCGATCTCTGTCTGTAGCAGACAGCCCCCCAGTCGAAGGCCTGAGACCTGGGAGGATTCCGCTCCTCAGGTAATAGAACAGTGCGTTTTCTAGCCAGCCACTGGGTCAGGCTTAGCAAGAGCAGGCTGTGGAGCTCGCCGAGATACTGCGCCTGCCCTGGCGACTTCTCGTGCCATTAGACGTGGTTGGCGAGGCCTCTGACTGTAAGGAATGAGGTAATTCAATGGGGGCACAAGCGGCTCGCCCAGTGGCCGGAGCGACCAGGCTACCACCGAGTAAACAGACATGGTTAGACGGGCATAGTGAAAGTTCTCTCCCACAAGGCGAGCATCGGGTGATCTTCCGCACAATGCGGACCGAGTGCAGCCCCCATTGGGTTTGTCTCTGACAGGCCCAGCTGGACCTTAAATACTATTCTCGGCAGCGAGCCTCGCAGCCTCTGATAATGTGCGTGAGTGAGAATAACAGTATTAGCATCTACCCCTTTCGATGCGGCTGTCTAGCAGAAGATGAACCGCCAGGTCTCGATACGGTCGAGGCCGAGAGCAACCGCTCGGAGCTCCCCATGGAGCTCCCCAAGTCCGCGATGGCAAGAACACGATCGAAGCCCTCGACCCTCGCCCTACTCATGAAGAGGAGGTCAGCGGACCACACCAGGACACCAGGATCTCGAGGCCACACGACTGCCATTACGCCAGTTGGGTTTCCAAGGCTAGCCCGGGCACCAGCCATCGGCAGAAGGCGGTGCTAGGCGAACAGACAACCGACGAGGTCTTACAAAAACCGTTCGCTCCCCAACTACCAAAGCAGGTCCCCCGTCGCGGCAAGGAAAGGGCCAGGAACGTGGGCCATTCTTGGTTTCCTTCCATTCTTCTGCCTTTGTACGAGGCAGAAGTGTGTGAGCCAAAGACTATTGCATCATGCCTTCAGGAGGTAGTGGCAAGTATCTCCGTCAGGTGCGCTCCTGGATGTTCACATTGAAAAGGCGCTGTTAACTACTCATGTTAGGCATGCAACATTCGAGGTTACCAAATACTTGTGTAAGACCATATCTGTGAACGATCTGCTTCTTAGGCCATCTTGGGAAGATCTTGCTCAGGTCTTCATTGCCAAGTTAGGTGCACTGAAGGCGCGTTTGCAACGATATAAGCCGTAATGCTACGAAATACATTAGTTACAAGCGAAATTGGCAAGCAACCCCTGTTACCCATTTTAAACAGGTTTTTCTACAGAAATAGAACATGGTTCTTTACCTTGTCTTGTTACCAGCATGCTTATAGATCGGATTTTAGCTCATAAGACTGACCCGCGTAGGCCATGTCTACGCCCACAGTGCGCTTTGCCGGCCTTCCAAGAGGTTGCGTATATAGTTTCCTTTCATTTTTTTTAAAGCTGCACAAATATTTATTACACAATATGAAAAATGCGTACAAAGATCCCATAGCCTAAAGCGGCGAGTAATGGGCCCAATACAAAAAACGTATTGCAATAATTAGCAGTCTTATACAGACAAAATAGCGAAAGTATCATACATAAGCGGTAAATACTATATAAAATCACAGAACGGCGCTAAAGACAAACAAAACTCCAGGACGTGCTTGGTATGATAAGTGGCATTTGCATGTAATGTCAAAATTTCTTGCGAGTTTTATTTCAAGAGGTAAGTTGTTTCCTTCCACCCTACCCTGGTTGCGGTGCCGTCAAAACTTCAAGCGTGTCTAATTTCGTCCGGCTGCTCGGGATGGCGATGCCGTAATCCACGGGAGTGTATATAGAAAAACAGTGAAAAACAAGTTGGCGTTCTTCATTCACAATTTCATCTCTCTTCTGTCGTCTTATTGGGGAGGCCGCGTATAGTGCGGAATCCCGAGCAATAACGCGCCTACGAAGGGCGACGTACCGCATGCGCTTGGCGTCTACTGCACCAGGTTCATCAGCGGTGCTTGCCGGACGCTGGCGACGATTGCATTCTCCTCTCTCTTTTGCCGTCGCCCTTCGTAGGCACGTTGGTCTTCGATAGTCTGAATATGAGTGATTTAATGTAACAATAGCAGAGGTTAAATGAGAATTTGTGCGAGCCTATCGCCGCAATGACCACCGACGAAGGCAATAAATGTTTTCATATATTTGTTCAAAAATATGTTTCATTTGTATGTCCTGTGCTAAACAGCTTGGCTGGTCATCCTCTTTCACATAGTGGAATGGCTCATGATTTTCTTATTCGCGCATTACACAGTTTACATACCTAACCTATGTTGCATATAGCTGGCATCTTTCGGTTGAATTTTGTAATCATGCTCGGTGCCTATTCTTAGGGTCCCATTTGTCTAGCAGAAGGCATATGGGAACGAAGGCACACAATTAACTCCAATACTTCTGACGTCCGAAGCATTCCCGTGCCACTCGTGCCCACCGCACAGGTGGGCACGTTGGGTCTGCTGCGCGCGTCTCATTCTCCGGCGCTTGAGTCTCTCTAGAGTGAGGAGTACGTTACGCCATGGTGAATTTGATTGCATATGTCTTTTTTGTTTTGCTGCACGAGTCTCCACAGGTAATTCCTTCCCCGTACGCGTCCAACGCAATGGGACCATAAACAAATAAGCGTGACATTATAGAGAAATATTGCACGCATGTAGGCCTTTTAACTCCTGATGACCAGACGGATGACTAATAAATATTGCACGATACCTACTACTGTATAATGAGATCTCTGAAACACGATCATACCTGCTCGGTTGCAAAAACGAACTGGCTATCAACACCTTCATGAATATCATACGCCAGGCTAAATTTTACTCAGATATAGTGGCATGCGTCGCGCGAAAACGTCACCGTCTGTGAATGTGACACACGCATGGAAGAGTAATGGATTTTGTCCTGTATACAGCGATACCCAAGTAAGGCGCGTGAAAGGCACTTTTGTAATATTATAAGCTATAATGCTATAAAATACATTAGTTAGAAGCGACTCTAGCAAGCAACCCCTGTTACCGATTTTAAAAAAAGTTTTTCTTCAGAAGCTTATCTTGTATCTTTGCCATATCTTGCTACTGGCATATTTAGTATACAAAAATACACTGGAGGTCGACTAAAACCCTCGCTCAAACACCAGTAGTCCCGTATATTCCGTGGTATTGATGCAAATCATTCTCTGAGTGATTGTAGGCACTTTGCAGAAAGTAGGTATCTGCGCGTCTGGCCTAGCTTTATTCAAAAATTACATAATAAATGGCTCTTTATGGAAGTTAACCTCTGTCGTTGTGCACGTCAGCCCGGCGCTCTAAAAGTTAAACCACGATCACGCTTGCTTTTTTAGTATATTCTCTAAAGCAGAATGAGCCTTTACAAAGCAGCCAAATTATCACGCTACCGGCATTCGAAAGGTAGTCTTTCAATCGAAACTTCTATCGGTTTGCCAACTTGTCCAGCAAGGCCCGCCAGTAGGGTGGTTAATCCTTATCCTGTTGCACATTGTCATGAAATTTTTAATTGTTGACCTTGCATGCATGTCTTATTTTCGAGCACTCAATTTCGTTTACCAAAGACTACACAGACGTGGAGGCATTATCATATGACATAGTACACCTAATTTATTCTCAAGTGATAGCGAATACCCTGCAGTATAACAGATAGCTCCTTTTCTATTCTTGTTTGGAGTGTATTCCAGTTAAGAAAGCCGTCCTAGCAGTATTTGCGAAAAATTCTCAGCAGTTCGCCTTTTCAAATTCAACAGTTCCTTGGTAGAATAGCAACTTTTGGCTTGTTGGTTTTCCATTCTGCTGTTAACAGCGCAAAATGTAGACAAGAGACGAGACAACAAGACACCACAAGCGCTGACTTTGAACAGTTATTGAAAGTCAGCGCTTGTGGTGTCTTCTTGTCTCGTGTCTTGTCTACATTTTGCGCTGTTAACAGCAGGAACAGTTCCTTGGCCATGCCATAATACATCTTCTGTCATTCAGCCATATTTAACCAGATAATTTTGTTGTATACCTTAAATACGACTGATCTGGCATTAGCATTTTTCAACATACTTTTTTTAATCTCTTCAAACATCTTCACCTGGTAGACCACTATGCACACTGGGGCCGCAAAATATACGTCAATTAAATCTCGGTATTGCTTTCTCCGTGAAACAGTCGGTAAAATTTCAAGGCAGAAGCATGCCTTCGCAATTCGATATTAAGTAGCGACCTCCCTAAAATTATCTTTCACACTAGAACGTACTCCTCTACTTCTAGCTGCAATTATACAAGAACACAACCGCATTACATAATCTACATCCCGGTAAAGAAAAGAATCTGCGGATCCCACGCATTGTGGGAATCGTTAAGGGACGCTTTGTATGTTTGCTTTGAATGACGAAAATTAGCGGTGAGGTTGGCGCCAAATTCGTAAATAATTCTAGGTTAAGTCCAATACGAGAGTGAAAACTAAATTATGGAGTTTTACGTGCCAAAACAACTTTCTGATTATGAGGCACGCCGTAGTGGAGGACTGCGGAAATTTCTACCACCTGGCGATCTTTAACGTGCACCCAAATCGAAGTACACGGGTGTTTTCGCATTTCACCTCCATCGAAATGCGGCCGCCATGGCCGGGATTCGATCCATCGACCTTGGGCTCAGCAGTCCAACACTATAGCCACTGAGCAACCACGGCGGGTTATACGAGATTGATAAGTGAATATTAAACGTAATATTTTGAGCGCCAGTGATGTTTTCCAGAAGTACATGTTGCTGGTCTAGTGAGTCCATACTGCTGAGTAGACCATGTTTGCCCCAAAGCGATCATATTTGTGGTCCACTCAGTACAATTGATGTTTTTCAGCATAGTCCACAGAACACACAGGTAGACGTGCTTGTTTGAGGCGTTATTGTGCATCATTGTTCATATACTCTTAGAGGGTTGGACGTGATCATTGCCTGACATGGTGCATCGCATCGGGGTAGAAGTGGTAAACTGTAATTGAATTATGGGGCAGTACATAACCGAATAATTCATTATGTCTATAGTGTACATTCCATACGTACATTCACGGTCTGCACCATGGTTCGCTTCGTAGCCAAAAAGCTGCTGCTACCCGCAGTTCTTCTTGGCGGCCAGGGTGTCTTCGACGCTAAATGCATGCTTTGGAGCTATTTTGCTGGCGCGTGCTTACGTGATCCTTCTGCTACGAGGCCAGCTTGCTCTTGAGGCGCCAGCTACGAGGGCTCCCTTCTGGTTATAACCAATTGTAATGTTGACACTATCACAGCTCCATATGCGACCACCACAGCCAAGCAACTGCATTTTTGTCGCATAGCAAAGCGATCACAGCACGTCTCATACGAGCCAACTGTCAAATGCGGCTGCGGCGTCGTCGACCGCTATTGGCGGAGGCGAGTGCAATCTGTTGTTGTTGCAAGAAACCCCGCGCCGTGCGAGCAAGACCACCGCAGCATCACCCGGAAAGTCAGGAGAAGACGCCAAGAAATCGCTTGAAGAAAAACTCCTTGCGGTCGCTATGCATGAAAGCGAGCCACAGAATAAAAAACCAGCTTTACAGAACGAAACTGTACCTTGCACAGTGGTACGAAAATAAGCAGCAGAAGTGCATGGAACTTACGTAGGTGGACACCAGGTGGCGCTGCCTAAACAAGAAGGAGATGGAGATATAAAGTTTTTTTAGAGCAAAATACGATATGGCCGCATTTCGCCGGTAGCGTACGCAGGTACGCGCCGTGCTCTCCCTGCTGGCTACGTGGCATGCACTAGCTGCCACGAAGTAGGTACGTTCTAATTGCCAGGAGACCAAAAAGACTGTTCTTAACGCCCACACAAACAAGCCACAAGGGAGTGGAGAGAATGCGCGACTTTATTGGCAGAAGAAAAGCAGTACACATTCTTGTGCAAGAGCAGAAATAAAATTGGCATGTCGAGATACGCTTGAATTATTGAATCGAGCTCGTAAATGGCTCACCATCGTCGTCGCACATGGTGGCCAAGAAACGAGCGACAACCAGCAGCGCAAGCGGGTTGGACGGTGTTCCAACAGCTTGCAGCGACAGTCGCCATTAAACGTGAATAACTTGCATTGCCAAGCAATCGGGTGACGCAACCAGCTGCTGCCGCAACCACCACAGCGACATGGGCTACGCGGCATTTTAGCATTAACTCCTTTCCAACTTACACGTTTCTTTCAGGGTCACTAATGTGTGGCTCATACTTGGTGGTCTACTTGGTAGTCTCAATATGGGCAAGTCAATTTCGTGGACATCACCAACGGCTTCACTATTTCTAGCATTTCCACCCATGTGGCTATCAACTTCATGCACGTCGGACCATGTAGGCACGTATGCTGGTCTCCGTTCATGCCTAAACGCGGCCGAGCAAGGCTACAGGTACAATTAGCCGATGGCTGCGGCAACAAAGAACGAACGGTGAGCACTAATTACAGTGAGTGTAAACTTATCATCAGAAGCCAATAAACACTGACACCAAGGACAACAGAGGGGAAATTACTTATGCTTTATAATTGAAATAAAGGAACGCTAAATTACTGGAAATGAAAGTTAACGAAAAAACAACCTGGCGCAGGTGGGAACCGAACCCACAACGTTCGCATTTCGCGTGCGATGCTCTGCCAATGGAGCTACCGCGGCGCCGTTTCCCCATCCACTTTCTTGGGTATTTATGTGTCCTAGTAGAACCCTGGGAGTGTTATTAGTCAGCGCCACCCTTCACAGCCCATGGCGGCGGACGTGGCACTTCATTTCTGCCGCAGGGGTCACGAGAACGTGATCTTTTTGGGTGAAGGTAACTGGTCAATAAGCCCACACATGCAACTTGAAGGCACCAATTTTGCCGGATTCGAGACCCTCGTTATGTAATAAGCGAGAAAAAAGGGGGTAACCGAGGGACCCGATTTTTATTAGTCATATCATAAGAAGCCAACAAACACTGACACCAAGGACAACATAGGGGAAATTACTTGCGCTTAATAAATGAAATAAAGGAACGATAAATTATTGGAAATGAAAGCGGATGAAAAAAAGTGGCTTGGGCTTAGCTAAGGTTAAACCAGGATATCTCGAAGGGAAAAGGTTCGCTGATGCTTATGGTTTAGCTTATGGTTATACTTTATTATTTAGCCTATGGTTATGCTTACTTTTTAGCTTATGGTTATGCTTTATCATTTAGCCTACGGATATGCTTACGGTTTAACTTATGGATACGCTTATGCTTTAAGTTATGGATATGCGTACGGTTTAGCTTATGGTTATGCTTTATGATTTAGCCTATGGTTATGCTTACGGTTTCATTTATGGATATGCTTTGGTTTGCTTATGCTATACGTGTGCCTTGTGTAATTATGCACATTGCTTATCAATGAGATATACCGTAAGTTATGCAGGATTATTAAACTTTTTTATTCATAATGGCTGGGCACACTGTTCTGCGATTTCTGTACAGCCATAAACACAGCTCTCTGTATAGGTAGTATCACTCTTATCTCCTTCCATGTTCAATGCGCACGCCTATTCTCTGACAAGCAGTTATATAGTCGGCCTCCGCGATAAACACGCGCTTGCGGCGAACGTCAAACGATGACGCATAGCGCGCGGCAGTGGCCACCTGCGCCGTCTCCGAACACGCTTACGGAGCCACTTCCGACATACGTCGGCTCGCGCGAAATGCAGTGTTGACTTGCGTAATGAAGCTTTTTGCTTCAAAACAACCTGCCGCAGGTGGGAACCGAACCCACACCCTTCGCATTTCGCGTTTGATGCTCTACCAATTGAGCTACCGCGGCGCCATTTACCCATCCACTTTCTTGGGTATTTATGTGTCCTAGTAGAATCCTGGGAGTGCTAGTCAGCGCCACCCCTCACAGCCCTTGGCAGCGGACGTGGAACGTCCTTTCTGCCGGAGGCGTCATTTCTGCCGGTAACAGGCGACGGAAAACATGTAAAATTACGCGCTAATAATTTTATTTTTACGGTAACACCTTATTTTGGTAACACAAAAAGTTTGAAGTAGGATTTATTTACAACCTCGCAGAAGAATAGTGGTTGCCGGGTATGAGGGCGTGTGCAGGGCTGTACTGCAGACTTAAGTTTTATCCGAAAATAGTAGCGTTTCTTTTAATTAGGTCTTGAAGAAATATACAGACATATATATTTGCGAAACAATCACAGTTCTTTTGGATCCCTCCTTTACTGTTCTACCAAGCGCAAACACCGTCTCGTAATATTATTTGGGGAGTTGCGTAACGATGCGTGACCGCCCGTCCCGTACAACAGCGTAGAGCGCAGGACGCTGCGATTCTACACGTACTGCGCCCGCCGCGGAAGGTTAGAAAAACATCAACATAAGCAGAGCAGAGAAGTGGCGACGTCAGGCAGCTCTACTGATAAATGTAGAATCTTATTTCAAAACAAACGTACTTTTTCTCAATTCCTGGCGGCATCTTCTCTACTTTCTTATTAATTAATAAAATGTTTATCAGTGAATATATTCATAAACAGCAGCTAAATTTGTTAATTTTCGCTTTTCCTTCTTGTTTGGGTGTTGCCTTGGCTCTCTCCCTTAGTAGAGTACTTAAATTCTCACCTCCTTGCAACTCTTGTTTCCATTTGGCAATATTGCGCGAAAAGTGGTGTACAATTAAAGAAAACCACACGACGTAACGGGTGACAGTCATTATGCTCATAAGTTTAAGGGTTATTGCAGGGTTTGATGATGGACATTCTCTCTTAGTGTTTTATTTCGCACCTTAACTGGCTCATATCGCGGGTATATGGATCCGAGGATCTGCCAGCGTTGCGGCGAGTCGTCCCTCGAAGAAATAGTAAGGCAAAAGGAAAAGTTAAAGGGAACTGCCGTTTTCTACAGCCTCAACTCCTTCCACGAGCATACAGACCAGCCGACCAGGAACCGAATCCCTTTCCTGGTCCCTGGATTGGTCTATACAAAGCAGGTTGAACTAACGAATCAACAGCGATGCGCGTGACCGTTGCATAGATAGGGACAACTTAACGCAGCTTGAGTTAACTTGCCAGGCACCGAATCGATGAGAAAACCGGCCCTCACATCCCAAGAGCTGCCGATATCTACCGCCATCCAAAAGGAGTGAAAAAAGCAGCAAAATGTTTATCGCCAGATAGCTGTCCACTCTCAACATTGATTTGGTGGCGCTTTAGAAAAGCGTGTGAGGAGTGGTGGCGTGGGCGGTAAATAAGGGTGGGGGGGGGGATATGCCGCCTAATATCGGAGGATGGAAGGGCCGCCCCGCCCCCTGGGCCTGGTTGTTGCATTGCTTGATTGCTAATCGCATTACCGTCGACAGTCAGCGAGAGCTGGGCTCCGCCATAATTCTTTTGTTCTTGCGCATAAGACCTGCGCGTCCTGCAATATTAGTTGGCTGTATTACAGTAGATCCCACAGACACAGTTTCGCAGTAGCAGTAGTAGTAAACGCCTTTATTAGGGTCTTGAGGAGCAAGGTGGGGGGCCTGCTAGGTAGGTCCCTACGCAGCCATTGGCTAGTCCCATGTCGGAACAGAGAGGCCATGCCTCTCTGCTCGTTCACGGAATCTCTGGACAGCCTGGAGCTGGACGTCTTGTTTCGGCTCTGTGATGGCCTTCGTCCAGTCTCCTTCTCGGTTGAAATCTTGTAACACAGGGCGCTGCCAGAGCATGTGACCTAATGAGCTAAATTCTATGCCATAATCTGGGAAGAATGGATCAGTGGTCGGGTGGAGCATGTTCAGAAAGCCTCTAGAGGGGTAGGATCCCGTCTGGAGCATGAGAAGCGTGCTAGCTTGGTACTTGTTGAGCTTACGCTGGGGGAAAGAAAATCTCTCCCTCTTCCCTCTGTTATGAGGTGTGATTTCATGATAAGTAACTAGAGAATCACTGTGGACGAGCTCTCACACACTCACCGGAGACACCATCCCGTCGCGGCATATGAAACCTCGCGCACGGCCGTGGGCTATCTAATTGGGGTTGAGGGGACCCGGTGATACGCCTAGTGACATGCGAGCTTGGAACCAGACTATGTGGTGAACAATGTCAGAGGGGTGTTTGCCGTTCAGAATCCTGGCTGCTTCTTTGGCTATCAATGCCGATGCGAACACTCAACGGCTGCTTGGGTGTACGTGTACGCCGTAGTGCGTTTTGTGTCAAGTAATGCAAGAGCTATAGCAGCCTACTCCGCCACAGCAACCGAAGAGGTCGTGTATGTGACATTTTCAGAGGCGCTCGTACTATCGCTAGAAAAAAATACATGCAGCATTTTAGTGCTTAAGTTGTGTGGTCTGCTTTGTGTTACTACGTAGTGGAAAAATGGGGAGAACGCGTGATCGGAAATACGGCATCCTCGTTTTTTACATAATATTCCATTTTCTCTACTTCTCTACCTGCCCTATCCGGGCAAATCAATAGCAACCAATAACACTGCGACGCAGCCGCGGAGCGCTGTTGGTTAATTGCAGAGTTGACTGTTTTGTCAAGCTCTGCCGAGGATGACCTCTCCAGAATGCATAAATCGTGCAGGGGGAGGTCATGACGGAAAACTCAAGATACACTGGTGGAAGAGCGTAACTGTAGCGTCCCGGAGAGTGGCACAGCCCAAGTTAGACTGAACGTTTGCAACTACTTCAATGTCTCGTCATTACAACTTTCCCTAAATAACGTAGTATTTCTGCAGGAACAGCTTTGTTAAACATACAAGTCCTACTTGTGTCGTTGTTCTGCAACCAAAAATGTGCCTGCAATGTAAGCACGGCTAACATTAGCAGGTACGAGTCGACGTAACCAGCAGAGCTCACCTTCTCCATACAAGAGGGAGCTGGGGAGCCGATGAAACGTCAAATTTAATGAGTTCAAGGAGAAAGAAGGGTGGTGCTAGCTAAGGCTGGGCCCCTTAAAAATACTACAATCATTTCTCCACCCGAGTGTTTCATTGTAATTGGTATGGAGCGAATGCGAAGCATTTACAATTTTTTTACAGGAGGCAAAAACGCAGATAGTGCCGAACAGTAGCGTGACGTATGCTTTTGTGGCATGGCATGATGAGCGGTGGCATTGAGAGTTTACATGCCAATGATTTGGAAGGATACCGTACATCCAAGACCACTGTAGCAGCACCAGTCTATGTTAAATGAAGTAAAGGAATTGCTTCCAACGAAATGATGTCGGTCTTTGTGGCTCACGCGGCTTTTGCGCCGACGAGGCAGCACTACGGCTGCACGGGTGGTCAATTTGCTCTTTTAGTCAAGACATGCGTTTATATGTTTGATACCATAATTATGTTGAAAGGCATTTTAATTTATGCAAGACATTCAACGTACACTAAATATTTATCCAGGAATATGATTCAAACAGCGTACTAGAGAAAAAAGGTGTTTCCGGGCATTAAAAGATACACACAGTGTATACGCTGCTCAAAACGCGATTACGCCAAAGCGGGGCTAGTACGGTGCTGTCGCCATGTGCACGCCGTCTTCGGCCGAAATGCCAGCGTCGGGCTCGTCACCACCTCAACTGTGTGGTGTTATTGTACCCATGCGTCTCTCTGGGCAAGCTTGGCTTCCTGCACACAAATGATGAATAACAGATCAGACGAGGCGTTAAATTTGATATAATAAAGTTTAGCATTCCTCCTGCAAATAGATATTAATGCATTGCTACTTCACTTTTACCTTTCTGCAACTTTTCGACGATCGAGTGAGCTGCGCAAGATAAATAGAAAAAATATTTTGTTGACAGGAAAGACATGGAGGCCAACCTGAGCTTGTCGACATTCGGCGAATTAACGAATTGACACAAGGTAAAGCGCACGTTATGCGAGTACCCTACACTGAAGCTAATCGTGAAGCCAGAAAAACACCACATAAATTTATTCACTAGGTCGGACATGGATTCAGTAGCTTCTGCACGTTCACAGCGTAGATAAGAAGCCTGTGAATGATTGGGCGCGCGGAGCACCGCTATCACTACATGACGCGTCCAATACGTTGGATGGTCAAGGCACTCTAGCCGTTCTACGTCCTTATTAAGGTCTTCATGATTGCTTGATGCTGTATGATTGCAGCAAAAGAAGAAATCATAAATTGATTGACGATATGCAGGAATAAGTCATCGTATGCTTAAGACGTACCGTTTGTAGCCTGTCTCACAGGGCCATCGCATGAGCTGATCATTATGGCTACCTTTTCATGATCAGGTGACGTTTTACGTACATACAGGTGACCACTTGGTATGTTTGTATGTGACCTTTTTTTCTCTTATCTGTGTCACCAGGTAGTCAGTGGTAGACTGGCTAGCGCGTCAGGCGAACATGTTGAGGAAACAGAGTTCGCAACCAACCTTCGGATGAACTTGTTTCACTGAGTAGATGACAAGGCGACCATACGTGCCGCTCTTCAACAAACCTCTATTGTGCCGACATCGGTCAGTGTAGATGCGGAATTGGGTAAGCTACCTCTGTTTGGAGAAACTCATGCCGACTCTATGCATTCAGTATGCTTCACTCGCTCTATGGTGTACTAAAATGAATATCTTCGATGCCAACCTTACTCACTCGATATGTACCAGTAAGTTTGGGTTCCTTTTCAATCAACCTCTTTGAAACAGACTTGGATAACTAGGTATGCGCTACTGCAAATGTGCCGATCTATAATAACGGAAAAGTTATAAACGATAAAAAATAAAGTTAAAAATAAAGTTAAAAATAACGAAAAAGGCCACCACGTAGCTTTCGCTGAGTGTGTGGCAAGCGAGAGAACGATTGTGAGCTTTCGCAGACACTAAGGCACCACGCTTCTTTCTCGAAGGCAACGCGCGGAATACTCTGCAATGTCACGCGGTGGCGCAGTGTGTCCAGAAAGAGGCACGAGAGAGGAGCCACATTTCCACATGGCGCACTCCTCAGCGTTCGCACGCAACGACGCGCCCAGGTGCAGGATCCACAGCGGCAGCACTACATTGCGACGAGTGTTCTTAGGGAAGCGCGAGAGAGAGAAGTACCGCTGCGGTACACACCTCATACATAGCTAGTTTGAGCGGTGGCAATATGTTGTGTCGCTACATTCATTCTGTCGTGCCGTATTACCCTCGTCAGTCATCGTGAGATGGATTCTGCCGCATTTTTTTGAAGGAACACAGAATAAAAAATTCTTTAGAATTCTTTGGAACTTTCGCTTGAGCATACGCGTGCTGTCTTAATGACTTTCTTCTTACGTACAATTCTTTGCACGATGCAGCGTCCCGGGTACTCCTCTGGCAGAATAACGTTGAGTCTAATCAAAGATGGGGCGATTTTCTATATAACTACTGAAAACTAGGCAAGTTAGTGCCGCGTTATGATTGCTTACAAAGCGAGAACTGAGAAGAAACGAGTCACCATTACAGAGCGCTAAACTAGAGGAGGCGCTGTCTGGCTCGTGTGACGCCATGAATAGTTTACGCGGTAGTTCACCCTTACTCCAGTGCATGTTCAGAAAATTGGACGTTAGACGAAAGTGCAATCTGCTGGTAGCGTCTGCGGGGCACTTATGCCACTCCATGGTCGCTCAAAAATTCACGCCTAAATAACACTCCGTTATTAAAGGCAGTCGTTTAAATGACGTAACCTGCGAGAAATTCTCTCACCGAAAGCGAGGTTTGACTTATTTCGGAAAACTGTCCGCTGCCCATGGCCACTCTTTGTGTGTCTATCGAACCTGTGTGATTATGTGATTTCGAAATTGTTCCAGTGTGATTCGATCCATCCGCTGAAATGATGCTACTGACACAGGCTAAAGAAGGCCTGTGAATCTACATATTCGTACATGTGATGAATGTTTGTTTAAGCGGTATGTAGAATAGGCTCGAAATGTACTTGTTTAAGAAACATTCTGCAATACAGCAGTGGCATAAGGGCACATTATTTTTACGGTGTTAAGACTGCCTCCCCCCCCCCCCCCGCCATAAGAAGCCTCACCTAGCATATCTGGAAGTGAACATCAGCCAGTGTGTACTCGAAACATCAATACGTGACGAAACTGTCGGAAATCGCAGCATGAAGATAGCCTAGCGGGGGCACATTGCGGAGCACGCACTTTTCCACTAACCAAGAAAAACGCAAACATGCGTAGTAGACTTAGATGTCGCACAATAAAAATGAGCTCAAAACACCAGATAACAGGACTTGAGGCAGGGTTCAAATACATACTTTTCTGCAGGACTCAAAAACACCCTAACATATAGCTTAAGGAATAAAATGAATTTGTTGATAAACAATAGTAGGAAATCTTGCAAATCTTATACAATGTTATGCCATGATATTGTTGCGTTCTGGATATGTTGCTATTATTGCAATTAAGTATGAATAAAAAGCAAACCCAGAAAAAAAAGACCACCTCAAGCTACCAGGCAAACGTAAGGTTACCGCCGAAGCGCAATGTACAGGAAATAAAGTTAGTTTTAACTGGGAATTCTGGGGAAGTTGCCAGAAAAATATAATAACGAAGAAATTGGTCTATGCAGTGACTCCGAACAAGTCGATATTACTCTTCGATTGAGTCATGGCGGGCAATGAGGCGAACTTGTCTCAATCTTCTGTAATGTTTTAGTCTTTTCCTGCCTACATAACATTGCCGGTTTTTTATTGCTTAAGGAGTTCAGTCTACTCATGGCAGCTATAAGTGCTCTTAAGAAGCACTGTTATACTATTCACAAAGAAAGAAACCAATATTCCCTATCAGCGAGTGCACTTCGCCGTTAGCGTCCTTTGCAAGCTGTCACACGGAATGATTTATTAACGCTCCGTAAAATGCACTCGCCTGGGAGTGCACTTAATGCGCCGACTTCGCTGCCAAGAAATTTACAGCTTCAGCATGACTGGTGAAAAAAAATGAATAAAATATTTCATTACAGAGTGGGCAATAATGTTGAAACGGCTTTTTCTAACATTTGCGATGTTCAGTGCATATGCGCCATGTGAAATGTAAAGGGCCACTCATTCTCTATCCGCCTTGCTCAGAACACTGTATCGTCCTAGCTCGCGACGTTTAATTCTCGTAACGGACTCTCAACAAATTACTTCATTCGCAGTTAAGCATTGTGTTAAATAGCGTTCTCAAAATAACGCAGATGTATACGGTATACACTTTCGGAAATACCACAAAACATTTGATGCACATGCAGCCAATCTAGACGATTAGGGAGAATAAAATGTTTTTTTTCCTATTATGAATGCGTAAGCAGTGGTTAAATAATGCAGATGTTTTGGTAATCATGATGATGCTCTATGTATCTCCATGCCATATCTCCATAATATCCGTGAATCGCCAAACTTTATGGGGACCTCAGCTGCCACATGATGTGGTAATCGCGCTGCCAACCAATATGACGAACGATACCACGACATCGCATAGCTTCTTGTAACCATTGCACCCCAGTTGAAACTGCGTAATATGCCTCCCTATCGCTAGTATTCTGGCTGCAATATTGTTGCAGTGGTTAGAGATCAATTTGAAAGCGTATTTTGCAGATAAGGTGCTGTCAGTATCTTTTGAGGTACATAGCAGTTGTGTCACTTTGGCACCTTCATTCTAGGGGATTGTTTAAGAATGGCAAATACGAAAATCACATACGCACAGTGGGATTTGTCTATTCGGGCATATACCCAGTTGACCGACGATTTTCTGGTTGGCAAGACAAAACCAGCCCGTACCTACTCGCTCAAGCTTTTAGACAGTTACGGTCACTGGGTATATGGAGGTTAGCTGCATACCGTAAAATAAGTTCCTAGAACATGCTAATCGCAATGCAATGACGCATTAGTTAGTTTGCTCATTGGCATTGCAGTCGATTTGAAATACCCCTTGCCTTTCCCGAGTTGGTAGTGCACCGCCTCTGTAACATTCACTGCGGGGAAGTGATGCCGCCTGCAGCGACTAAATTTCTATGTTACAGGGGTATACCAGGCTTCGCTTGCTTGATTGGGTGCAACACGTGCAATCAACGCCATCGCGTGGAATACAGGAAATCAGGCGAGCTCAGTTTGTGCGGTGTACGTCACTTACCTGTAGTAGACGAGGGTAGCTCCACCATCCTCTGTTGAGGGGTCTTCGACCTGGCCGAAGAGGTTGCGTGCGCCGTACACGAGCATCGCCGTGCCCAACACGACCACGAACAGCAAGAGCAGGGCCGAGGCGAGGGCGCACGCTCGCAGGACCTCACGGTGAATGTTCTCCTCGGGAGGGCGGGGCAGGTCACGCGTCTCCTGCGGCTCCACCCGTGGGTAGCCATACTTGTCGGTGGTGATCCTATGCGTTGGTCCGGATGAGTAGAGAGATGAACAGAGGAAAAAAGGACGAAAGAATCCAAACAGATGTCACGCAGCTGCGTTATCACTTTATTGACGGTACAGTCTCGGAGAACAGGTTAGCCCATTGCCGCTAAGGTTATCCACATATTGCTCAAACATTTTGAGCTAGATGGCAACATTCTGAGAGTGTGCTACGAGCATTTGAAGAAGCAAATGCGCCGCAAGCACTTTTAATAAATGTGAAATCAGAGTTTTAAGAAACATGCTATGATTAAACAAACGATACCGACCTTTCGTTACGTGTAGTGTGGGTGTCAAAAACTGCGCTAAAAGATTTATGTAACGTTTTATGCATTTGTTGTTGACGCGGTAAACAATAATGAAGGAACAGAACTAGAAAATATCATACTCTACTAAATCTATTCAGCAGACACGGTTATTGAATACAATAATGGTTTTTGTGGGAACTGCGTATTATCAATCACAAAAACTCGTTATTACAGTAAAGCTGTTAGTGCAAACCTATGTGCTTGAAATGAATAGATGTCAGTTTTTAGTCTCCTATGAGAACTAAATATAGGCGGAGGAAATGTTGGCCATGACAAGGGTGATGATTGCGAAAACATTGAGGTAGGAAGGTTAACTGTGTAAATGAAAATGGCTAAATAGGAGTTATTTCCCAATGCGTTATATAAAGCGCTTACAAAGTATGCCTGCTTTTCTGTGAGAATGAAAAACTGTTGCAATTCTATATTTGCGCAGAATGAGGGCCATATTACGATTGATATTGAAGTGGTGCAGATGAGACATTTTGCAGAAAATCACTTGTCCCGAGAGCTTGAGAAGCCCATTTATCGGCCATGCCGGAGATCCGGAAAATATTCTGTTTAAATTTCACGCATCGCGAAGTTGTCGCTTTGAGAATAAAAGGGGATGCTGGGGCAAATTTTAAAGAGCTGAAGGTACTTATAGCATTTGCAAAAAGCTTGTGAAGCAAGCGCTTCATCGCATCATCCAGCCGTTCTTAGCAGATTCCTCAGGCAGCGAATGAACTCTGAGCTACAGCTAATTTATTTTTGGTGAGTTTATACTGTCAATTTGACTATAATTTGGAAAATTATGATGGTTACAGCCCGTTTATAGACTGTTAAGCAATTACATCGCCTTCATTTTCTCTCTATCTTGATGCATTATGTGAGGTATGCCGCGGGTCCTTCTGGTATCATTGCTCAACTAAACAAGACACATCGTTTATATTTATTAAAAAAGGAAACTTTACTGGTAATCAGAAGTGAAAAGTGAATGGTTTAACAAAACATAATTTAGCAAATTATCTAATAAAGAATTTTGGAATCTTTAGGTATGTTCTCCTTAGGGTACCGAGTTTAGTCAGCTGTCTTGAGAGAGCTATAGATGGTACCAAAATGATTTTTATTTAAATTGTGGGGAACTCCATGGCCAATGATCGAGCAAAGCGAAGAATGGATCGTTTATAAAATGATACCTTTAGTAAGGCCTTGAAGGCGTAAGTCGGCCCTTATTCTCTACATTTCCGAGTGTCTTAGAGAAATGGTACTTAACACTAGTACCATTTGGTGGGAAGTGACATCTGCATGAAGAACATCAGCGGATTGGCGTGCTGTGTTGAAGCAGAGCAGCCGGGCGCACTTTTATTGTCATTTTAATAAAGAAAGAACACAGACACGGTACTGACTCACAGCAAGCTTTATTCAGGACAACCGAGCAATACATAATTGCGCAGTTATGACGAGAGAAGGAAATATCCTTGAAAAAATTATGAAAGGAAAAGTGTGTCTGTCATGTTCTGCTGGTGTTTTAAGCTCCGCGCTATTTTAAATTACAAATGTGTCTTATCATGTAATCGCCCAAGCATATTCTTTAACCTGCGGAAAACGTACTACGGACATTGTATAACGCATGAATGTGAAAAAAGGGCACCAACTACTAACCTGAAATACTCGTCTTGGGTCAGGAACACTCCATCTATTTCCACTACATCAAACGTTACAACAGGACTAGTCTCATGATGAGCGTCATAGTAATACGAAATAAATTCTCACAATGTAGAGGCACTGAATTTATGAAGACACGTTTATTGAATCTCTCTAGTGGTATATTGATTGTAAGACCTCCATTGCTTCTGCTATCTGCAACAGACATCGACATGGTCTAACTTTGCTATTGCACTCGATTTCCAAGGTCGCTAATTGTATAATGGCATGACGATGACTCGGTGAAGCCAACTAATTAACGGCGATGAAATGACGTCGACGGAACAGAATCGGTATGACGACGATGGCATGACAACATAACATATCGACTATTAAAATGCGGCGACGGTATAACGTCTACAGCGTAACGATAACATGTGGACAATAAAACTACGACAAATCGATGACGGCCATCGTGTCACAGCGACAGTATAACGACAACCAGTTGAGAAAAGTAGAACGATCGCAAATGGCATGAAGAAGACGGCACAACAACGGATACATGATAGCGTCTATCTAATGACAATGCGATGATGACTATAGCATGACTACATTTGCATAATCTATGATTGAATGATTACAAGATGGAAATAGAATTATGAAGACAAAATCACTTAGGAGGAGTCTTCGAGGGCAGGCATGACGCTACTCTTGTGATGACGATGGTAAACAACAGCGGGATTTAGTATTTGGAAGCGAATAGCATTTAAACGAATATCTGACAACAAGGGGGCGATGACGGCATGACGAGAATGGTATGACGATATAGGAATGAGGACAATAAAACAATCATGACGGCCACGAGCCAACGGTGATAACGTGTGCGTGATGACTGTTGTGACCCCGTCAAAATGGCGACGATGGCATGAAAACTGCATGATTACAATATGATCACGATGAGCGTATGACGGCAGTGGCGCGACCACGACTGTGCAACGAAGCGTCTATGACGACGATGGTATGAAGAGATAACATAACGAAGCCAAAATGATGACGACTGAACAGCCACGACGGCATTACGACGATGGTCTGACAAAGGATGCGTGATAGTGCCTTCCTGTAGACGAAGCAATGAGTATGATGGCATGGCAATGGCGGAATAACCAATATTGAATAAGGACAGCATGGTTAGGTTAGATTGACGAAGACAGATTGATGTCGATGAAACGGCAGTGGTCCTATAGGGACGATGGCATGAGAACAGTGATATTACCTCACTGAAGTGATGGCGATATTAAAATGACAGCCATGCGTTGGGGTTGAAAGTGTCGGCAACTTCATATTTCTTCTCTCACAGAAGATGCAAGACTGTACTGCTAAGCGCCGGGCTTCTGACCGTAAACACTTCAGGTACCTCCACAGCCTCAACGGTTAGCGCGATGTCACTGTTGGCCTCGTAGAAAGAAAGCTGCCGGACAACTACGCATGATTTGGCGAGGCTATAAGTGGCCGAAAGTAACAAGCCGTAGTCCCTCGTTTCCGATAACCGGGCACTTGAGGTCCTTCACAACATCCGCTCGAATAAAGATGTGCTCACTTCCGCTGTCGAGAAGAATGCGCACGAGATGCCTTCGTGATCCGCAGTCAATCCACACCCATCCTGTCTGGAGCAAGACCACATTGACTCCGCTCAGGGCGCTTGGGACAGATGGCACCATAGACATACTGTTGTCACGCGATGGAAGGCGCGGTATATCTTCATCCACTGTCACCAAGCTATCGTGGTTCATTAAGCTGGCCTAAATTCCACGCAGAGAATGGTGAAATTACGACGATGGCACTTGCTTCGTATGATGCTGTGCGACACTTGGCAAAGATATGTCGCGTGCTGGAGGAGATAGGACGTCGTCATTACGCAGGAAACGGGAATATGCAAACGCCGCGCGCCCTGGCCTTCAGTCCTCTCTAATTTCACTCTGGACACATAGAAAACTCAGCATCTCTGTAGCCTGCCGATCTCTCTCGTAAGGAGTTGCGTAAGATGATATGACCTACGACACTTCCGCAGACTTCTGGCGACAGAATATCGCCAGGTCGTCAGGCAGGCACTTCAGCACGCGGTTGAGAGCTACATTAAATTGATGAAGTGAGACGCCCAAAACGTCAACGTGGAGACCAGAAACTGCATCTTGTCGTAGAGCAGCCGAAGGTTCTCGATCTCAGCCGAAAACTTGACTGGTGACAAGATGAGTTCTTCATCGTGATCGCGCAGATTAAATCGCTCTGTCGAAATCTTGATGACGATGCCATCATTTTCTTCGGTAAATCTAAATACTCTCGGTTGCTATCTTCGCTGTGCCATTCAACAGGTATTTAAATTTCTCCATGGGCTAACCCTGTGCTCATGGGGATTGAGGCATCTAAGTGATCCCAGAAGTACTGCCAATCGCGAAGTGCGTGAGAAAACGTAGAACTTTTTATTTTTGCCAAGTCCAATATACGATGACCTGGCATGGCTCCGTCACTGGGAGCTATTGTGTAGGTTGGTATACGAGGTCAAGAGGCACTAAGCTTATTTTCTACTGAGTAGTAGTCACTGCAGCCGTCGGCGTCGGGTATAGTTGCTGCCGGCCTTGAGTGGCTCGTCATGATCGTTTTTTTTCACGAGCCCTCGAAGAAAGAACCGCGCTCCGGTCACTGTGTAAGACACCATTTGGTCGTATTCGGCCGCTGCCACGATTTCTTCATCGTTAGCGCCGTCGTCAGTTGCGTCGAAGACTTGCATATCGAGGCTGACGAGCTCCAGTCTTCTTAATAAGATAGGTGACGTGTTTGTCCTAATGGCAGGCATCGTGAACGCAGGCCTGCAGCTCTTAGTTCATTTGCGTAATTGTTTTAGTAAAGCTGGCCCGCATCGCAATACGGTTCTTGTGCACCCGCCCTGCGGATGCCACTGAAGCTAAAAGAAGTGGAACGGCGATGACTGGCAGATTCCGACACTACAAGAAATGTCGTGTAATAATGACTCTAGCTCTAGCCTCTGCTTCCTTCTTTTATCCTCCCCGTTGCTGGGTGACAGAATTATACTTCAACATAAGCTATTCAATACCTGGTTGACCTGGTTGGCGTAGAAGGCGTAACAACAACGTCATGCCGAAAGTCAAATCGTGAAGCTAGAATGATGGCAATCGAACGACCACGACTGCACATAGCCACGGGGATATAACTAGGCTAAGCTTGTAAACAATTAGGGTCAACAGGTCGGCGTAATATGCGAGACAGATATATATATATATATATATATATATATATATATATATATATATATATATATATATATATATAGGCTCAAAAATACTGAACTAGGCAATGAAGCCTAATCGCTTTAGATGTAACATGTGACATGTAACATTTAGATGTACGATGAACTGGGAGCCAGACGAAATGGCCATATAACACCTTCAAAGCTTGATAAATCAAGCTTTCACAAAGGACCTAATCCTTCCACTCTCATTTAACTTCGCACAATGATAGGCCACGGAACCCTCACCATTTGTGACAAGATTTATCTGGATAGCATTTGTGGCTATGCAAGCGGAGTGGGCTAACATTTATGCCAATCGTAGAAGACAGGCTTAATAACACGTTGAACTTCCATGCGATATTTAATACAAAGGCACGGATTACAACAAACAATTATAACTTTTTTTGCACACCACCTATTGGTGGGGGCTTGTGTTAACATCATATATATCAGGGTGTCGTATTGTTCATTGAGGAAAACATGGAAACCAACTACGACACTACGAAAATGCACGACACTGAGGGGGCACAAAAGATGTTTTTTGAATCAACTAGAGTTCGGTGTGACTCTCTGGATAATGGAAAATAGCACGTAACGGCCCTTTGACGCTTTCGAATGCTTAAGGTATTTTTTGTAGCAAAATCTGTGTTTATCTAACAATGTCGACAATTTGCACGCTCATGGCGCATAATGCATTCCCCATTCTTTTAGAATGTAAATTTTGTCGCTTTTAAGTTTCCTTCTCAACATGCGGCAAACTCACTGTGTGGTGCGTAGTATATGTTTGCAATACTGTCGAACACTAGTATAAGCGATTCCTAGAAAGCGTGTAAATAACCGACACAACCAAAACTTTTAGTACACGTGACCCATGACATGACCCTGATTGTCTGTAACTACGTAACTGTTACTGCTAATTGTTCTCTTGAACAGCGGCGAAACTTAGGATCGTTTCAAATGACGCCCTCAAATAAGCAGTTGTAGGCGGAATTTAAATTTTTGTTTACTTTTAATTTAGCCATAGAGTTTAAAGTTTGCATGCACATCACCCTTTGCATGTCCACCTATCCATCTAAATATACATTGGGTAAGCCTAGTTCTTTCCGGAAACCGTGAAAACTAGGAGATAACGTTTCCGAGAGCTTCTAGTCGAACTTGCAATTCGTTGTGGAATATATCATTGATACAAAAATTGAATCAGCGCATGGACATGCAAGGTTGAGCGCCAATAAATAGTAAAGGACTGAAAAGTAATCTTCAGTTAATATTTGTGCAATACTGATAAGCCTAATAAAGAAAGAGGGGGAAGGAAAGTAGCATGTCACGCTCACTACAACTGAAAGGAATGCTATCGTGGTCATATTGAGCGAATCCTGTTCATGCGCGCCTTTTCGCGAAAGGCCTTAGATAGGAAACGACCTCATCGCAGGAGTTAAATGCCTTTCCGTGAATGAGCTGCAGCCTGCTGAACGTCGACATTACCTAGGCAGCGGCGTGCTCTGGCCCTTTAGGTGGTGGAGCGGCAAGCCCCATGGTAACGCGTGCACGTATCCCGCCCTCGACGGTGGTAGCGAGCGGAGGGGCAGTGCCAACTGCCGACTCATCCTCGGTCGGTCGCTTGGCAGGGACACTGCGCGGCACAGTAGAGACAGCATGCTTGTGCGAACAAATTACCAAGCCTGTAAGTGGATAAACAAAGTAGTTTAGCTGAATACACATAGCATGATCCGCTTGTAAACTGATGTAAGACAAGTTCAAGACAAGCCACAATCGTCCAGATTTCACATAGAGTGCAATGGTGAAAGCAAGAGCGTTTTATGTGCCTTGACCGTCGTTCACATTCGTATCGAAGAAAGAGTGCACTAAAGAACGCCTTCATACATGTAAAATTAAATATAAATGAGTAGTTGCCCGAAAGAACGAATAATGGGTGAAACGCATTTGTGTGTGTGAAGTCTACCCCACGATATATGAGGATGGAGTCGCTTACATCAGCACTGTCAGCAAACCAAACGCGAACTGAATCTAAATAGTCACGTGGTGCAACTTAGCTGTATGCTCACTGTATCCTGGAAATATTGTGGTCAAAATATTTAGGACCACTATAAGATGTTGGAACAGGCAAAAAACCGGCTTCTAATCTATTGGGCCCTGTGTCTTGCTTTAGCAACTTCATTCTGCCCGAATGTTAATATCGCACATAATCCTGACTGCGTGAGTTTCTCTCAATTTAAGAACTATTTGGTTAAAGGGACCGAGAAGCGGTTATATGCTATGTGCAGAACGTCGCTAGAGCAATGTCATGCTTTTTCCCGATTTGCTCTAGAGTACTTTGCACTTGCACAACACCCTTAATCCAAACTGCTGGAACAGCTTTCTGTTATAAGACTTTCATTTTTTTAAATATTCATTCCCGGACTACAGCTTGGCTCCATACATCAGTAAAGAAATGTCTCTGCGACGATGACTTTCAAGGCATTTTGGAGCTTATGGCATTGTTTGCCATAAAAACGTTACCAGAAAAGTTATTTCTACAATGCTAGTCATCAGATGTGAGGCGCACATTTCGCTAAAATAGGGAGGCACCGAACAAGGCAGCCTTACTTTTATGGACCCTCTTCTTCTTCTGCCTCGCTTGTTGATATCTGAGGCTAAAAACAATGTATTTCAGCAGTCATTTTCTTCTTTAAAGCCGTATGCATGTGTTCCTTAGAGGACCACTAAATGAAATATTCGGAAATTTACCATAATGTTTGTTTCAAATTCAGACTTTTGGATGATATTACGAAAAATATAAATCATGGCTGCCGTTGATGCTCTCGTGGTGCCCCATTGCTACTACTCACAAATGAAGTTGTCGGTCGCTGTTGCTCTTTCGCCCAATAAAGGGACGAAAAAGGGATCACGTCGGTGGTGAACTGCCTGGTGAATTGACGGTCATACCCACTGTGGCAAATGGCGTTGTTTTATATTGTTACGTGAACGGGGGATGAAGCACTGAATGCTATTTACAATAAACATTTACAACAATAGCTGCAGCGCCGGCCAGTTTTACCGACTTTTCGAGACCCAGGGGCAGTTCTTTCGTTTCGTCGGGGGCGCCTGCGCTTATCGTCCAAAGAAGCACACAGTATGCATGTGGCATTATCCCCAGTAGCAAAAGCACCTGCCCGTTGCGTCTAGATATCAGTGTCAGCAGGCGAGTGATAAGGCTTGGGGAGTGTGATGTGCACAACGTTCATGAAATGTAGTGCAGATGAAGCACTGGCTCTGACTAGGACAATTTGATATGTAACTGGAGTCGCGCCATAAAACACTGGGTATTGAACTATGTACCGAGACAGGAGTTTTTCGGACAGCCCAAGGTGGCGGGTGGGCAACCAAAGCAGTACCAGGGATTCAGCCGATAATTGAGCGTCTCTGTGTTGTCAATCGTACAAGCGCGGTCGGTTCTATTGGAAGATGAAGAGGCGAGCGTGAGCAAATTCGCATGCTTTTGCTGCCTTGGGGATGGCGTCTACTGAACATTCGCTGGCTTCTATTGCGGAAAATGGAACGGACGTATGCAGTCACAAAGTTGGTTCTCGACGTAATAACAAGATGACCAGGGAATAAAAAGCTGCGTCGTTGAACGAAGAATTATTGGCGAATGTGACCTATAGCAGGGGAAGATTTCAATCAGTTTAGACGGACGAGCCATACATAGCAAGCACGTCTGTCAGGGTTCAATTCGAAGGCTCCGTGAGACCATTATTTTGCAGATGGTAAGACGTAGTCAGGTTGTGCCTGGTTGAGCAGGACTGCAGAATGTCCGCGAAAACTTTTGAAAGGAATGTCCGTTCAGGGTCAGTGATCAGGTGGTGTTGAGCTCCAGATGACGTGTTATAAAAAAAACGGCAACAACTGTAGGGCCGCTTGTTAGAAGTGCTCTGGTGATTTCGTACAGAGTGCAGTAATCTGCCACCACCACGACCCACTTGCTGCTGAATGCGAATAGAGGGTAGGAGCCAAGTAAGTGCAAGCCAAAGCTACAGAACGGCTCCGACGGGACGTCGAGCAATTCAAGGCATCCGGCAGGGAGCATCGATGCTGTTTTTAGGCTGCGGCATTTATCATAGACTGCAAAGTATTTCTTGACGGCGCGGGTAACGCCTGGTCAAAAGAAGAATTGGCAAATCTGGTCGTAAGTGCAGCAGACGCCCAGACGGCCGGCGGTAGGTAGTTCGTATAAAAGAGCCGACAGTAGGTCCGTGGAATGACGATGAGCAGAGCGGGACAATCAGGGCACATGTTGTGGTGGTAGATTACACAATTCCGGAGGACAAACAAGAGAAGGGACGAGTCAGAACGTGAAGATTCCCAGTCGTCGATGATGGTACGCAAGGTTGTGTCACGACGTTGCTCGTCGGCGATGCGGAGGAGTTAAGAAACGAAGAAAGCAGAAGCGTCGGTATCGATGTCAGGGAGAGCGGGTGGTTCGTCCACTGGACAGCGTGATAAACAGTTTGCGTTTTGATGTGGCAGCCCCACTTGTACACTAATATATAGGAATATTCTTGTATCCGCAGGTGCCAGTGACCAAGCGGGCCGGTGATATGCTTGATTGATGACAGGCAACCAAGCGCGTGATAATGCATGATTACAAAGGGGTACGTTTTATAAAAATGCAGGCGGAATTTGAAACAGCGCATACTGGAGCCAGTCATTCACGCTCTGTAATCAAAAGTTGCACTCCGCTGCTGTAAAGAGGAGGCTTGTTAATGCAATAACACGATCTTGCGTTCCTTGGTGTTGGGCTAAAATGGCTCCAATCCCGTGACCACTGGTACCATTAGGGATTTTTGCAGAAGAGTATGGGTCAAAGTGGGTCTGTATAGAAGGTGTCTGGAGAGTGGTGGTAAATTGAGCAAAGTGGCAGCTTGAGCGCGACCGCATGTAAACGGCACATCCTTCTTCTGAAAATCAGTAAGTGGTCGAGCAATCACCGTGAAGTCTTTTACAAACCGTCGGAAATAGGAGCATAGTACTGTAATATGTCGGATGTCTCTGACAGACTGAGGTACAAGAAAAGACGTGACAGCACGAATTGTATGCGGGTGTGGTGAAATACCGCAAGCCTAAACGAGCTGACCCAGCTCTGTAATCAGCCAGTGACCAAAGGGACAATTCGATGAATTCAATTGAAGCCCAGCCTTGTAGAATACTTGAACAATAGCTGACAAGCGCTAAAGATGTGTCTCAATGTAGAGTAAAATATGAGAACGTCGTCTAGGTAGCAAACGCATGTTGACCATTTGAATCCTTGAAGCAGGCAGTCTATTGTACCTTTGTACGCTGCTGGGGCGTTCCATAGATCCAACGACATATTTTTTTTATTTGATATATGTCATCAGGGGTTACAAATCCGGTCTTCTCGTGGTCCTTTTAATGGACATAAATGTGCGAATAACCAGGCCGAAGGTCTGTCGATCAAGAGTAGTTGGCACCGCGAGGACAATCGAGGCGTCCTCAATGCGAGGCAAGGGGTAGAAGTGCTTTTCGGTAATTAGTTTGAGATGACGATAACGTACGCAAAAGCGCCACGCGCCATCTTTCTTTTTAACAAGCACAACGGCAACGCCCAAGCACTCGACGGGGGCTCGAGAATGCCTCTGGCAAGCATTTGGTCACTTCATTGTGAAGAAACTTTTATTTTTGATGCAGAAACTTGATATGGCCAGCGATGAACGTGAAATGCTACCATGTGCAGTTTACAAAGAAAAAGCAAAAATTCCCGAGTTCCTATTGCGTAAATAATATTGCACTCAGTACCGCTAAGGATGTTAAATACCTCGGAGTTACGTTTTCTGTAACGCAATTGACTGGACTAATCATATTAACTCAATTAGCGCGAAAGCTTACCGTCTTCTTCACTTTTTCCGACGAAATTTTTAGCATTCTCTTTCATCACTGAAGGCAACCTTGTACTTAAAAACGTCTGGCCTGTTCTAGAATATGCATGCGTTATCTGGGATCCATACACTAAAAACCTCACAGATAAAATAGAACGCGTCCAGATGCAAGCAGCACGCTTCGTAACAGGAAATTATAATTTTACTATCAGAGGATCCGGAATACGGGAAGGGTTGGGTTAGAAAACTCTTTCTTCACGCAGGAAAATCCTAAGATTGAAATTCCTGTATAATATATATAAAAGTATAACTGGTATCGACAAAACGCTGTTCATCAAGGAGCCGCGTTACGTTTCATCTAGGCGAGACCACGCTAACAAAATTAGAGCTCGTCAGTGCCGTACCAATGTGTTTAAGTATTCATTTTTTCCTAACACGATTAACGATTGGAATGAGCTCCCTAATGAAATGATGGCAGCTTCTAGTTTTGAAAATGCTCTTGATAGCCATATTCTTTTATTGCTATGTTATTCATCTCTGCACATACGCAACTTTTTTTTGTTAGTTACTTTGTTACTTTGTTTTGTAGTTTGTTAGCTTGTTTTCCGCTTTTGCGAAGTTTAGTGCTTTAACTATGTTGTATTTACTGATGTATTTTTTTGATGTGGCTGAATATGTTTCCATTGTGTCCACCTGTATTTCAACCCCCCTACGATAATGCCGTACAGGCGATGTAGGTATACCGAACAAATAAATAAATAAATAAATAAATAAGTAAATATCATTACCTGTATATATGTGATGCTTACTAAGTGACGTGTGGCCAAATTGTCGAATGTTGAGGCCGTAGCTCTCGTTGTAGTAAACCGAAAGGGCGCATAAAACTGCCGCTTCTTCAGGCACTAGGTCCGCAGCAATCATAGAACAAAATGTGGCGTCGAAGCAACGTGCATCCCGCGGACATGCGCAAGACTCACAGCAGACGTCTACTGAAGAAGCCGTGACGTAGCCGTCTGATATACCACGCAGCTTGGCAACCAGTATTCATCGAAGTAGAACTTGCTTCATCAGGCCAAAATTGGTGAGGGGAGGCATCTCCACCTGTAGGCAACGGTTACGACACATTGGGGC
The DNA here is from genome assembly GCF_023375885.2 of Dermacentor andersoni. Taxonomy (NCBI): domain Eukaryota; kingdom Metazoa; phylum Arthropoda; class Arachnida; order Ixodida; family Ixodidae; genus Dermacentor; species Dermacentor andersoni. Next base: position 54,388,541 of record NC_092820.1, read on the forward strand.
TCAGGGATAGTGACATGTCTGCATGTTTATTTTTCTCCATTGGCCGCTGTTCACTGGCTTAGGAATCCTAAACATTTTCTCTCAATGCAAGACGTGCCTACATAATTTCGAAATTAGGCGAATGTTACCGTTCATGCTATCTGTTGTGCATGTCCTCACCGAACCTTGTATTATTTCCATGAACGACTCAAATAGTGTAGTAGTTCCTAGAAACCACGCGCACCACATCTATTACACTAGAACCATCGATGAGTAATGCGTAAAGGCCGACTAGCATTACATAACTAGCCTATATGGTTGTGCTTTGAGTGTAGCCTCTTATGTGGGCACAGGTTCACCCAATAAAAACTTAGTTTCCTCATTCATAGTTTCACCTCTGTGTTTTTCACTGTGACTACTGGGCGACATCTCATGGAGGTACTAGTGCGTTGATGTACCGAACCCCAGTTGAAAAACAGAGCAGGAAATTTCAGTCTGTCGTATTTTGGGACGTTTTTCTGTAGTTCTATTGTCTGTGGTTTGACGTGCTGTAGTCAAAAGGCCTGCAGTTCTTGATCAATATTTATTTAAAAAATTGACAGAGACCTCTTTGAGGCTATATAAACTTGTTAGAAGAAAAAAGAAAAATATAAAAGTAAAAAATCGTCCCCGCGAGGCATTCGAACTTCCGCCCTGACGATTCCGAGCCCAGCATCTAACCACTGCACCACACCGATTTTTTTCTAATGCATTGCCTGGCTGTGGTAGATAGTTTCACAAGAGACAACAATCCCCGTAACAAATACAAAAGTAGAATATACCTTTGCTGAATGTGCACATATTCAACCAGCAATGTGCTGGCTCCGTCTAATCAAAATTCGCGCAATGCTACCAATGGCTCTACTCTTGGGAGCCACTCGGGTGGTTCCTCTGCCGCTTTATGGATAGCGACAAACCAGTGCATGTTTTCCCTGAAATACACTCGTGCAGGCTGCGCATTTTTGTAGACATGGTATCCTGCCATTCTCGCGTGCTAAACACAGTGGAGGCCCAAGAGCATAATTAAATCAAAAGGAACCCCATCCTCATTATCTATGCTTAAGTAACGGATGTCATACGGGTCTAGTGGAAATTCTTTCTTTAGTGTCCTCTGCATTACATCCCAGAAGAACACGCCTTCCCAACAGTTTCAAAAAAGACAATCTATTGTCTCTGGCTGCTTGCAAATTAAACAGTGGGTTCCCCACGGTATATATACTCGATTTCCCTCCAAAAACTTCTTAACTGGTAATGTTCCAGTATGTCTTTTTTAAAAAAGAAGGTTTTTGTTCCTGGCGGTACCTGCATTTTCTTCACTCTTTTTAAAACATCGCTGCTTGGGCCTCCACCGCACAAGGACCTGTACAACGGCACTGGGAAAAGAACGTCGCACAAAGCACGATACAGTGTCTTTTTGTTAACACCGGACAGGTAATCAGTCGAAAAGCGCACCGAAAGAAATCTGACACTCGATACGACTTCTTTGTAAAAACCTCGAATCCCTCCCGAAAGCTCTTCGGTTGAAACAACATACTCTGGCAGCCGTCTACTCAGCCTCATTTGGCATACCGTGCGCAAGAAAGGGTCAGTCGCGTCCCTAAAGAATAAAACCCGGTTTACCAGCTGCCGTACAAAGAGGTGGTCCAATCCCAGCCCCCCGTCTTTGCCTACCGGAACAAGTTAGTCCGGCTACAGCACTTCCATTACGACGCCCAGAAAAAGACGGCGAAAATCCTGTGTAGCTTCTGACTGTTGGACCGTGAACAATGCAGTACCTGCGTTACGTACCAAAGCTTGGTGATAAAGAACAGGTTGCAAACGGTGGTTCTGGCAAAAATAGAGAGGTTAGTGCCTTTCCACTTCTCCGCTCTCTCGCGTGTGTATTTGGCCTGCCCTTTCCAGTACTGCTCGCTATCACGATAAGCATCGAGCGGGACGCCCAAGTACTTGCCCGGGGTCAACATCCAATGCACGTCGGCGAAATGATCTGGCTCCGTTGGCCACGATCCATGCCAGGGCCCTAGGCACTTCTACCAGTTAACTCCACTACCAGTGACATGTCTAAATTTACGGACACATTTTACTGCCTCGAATATGCTCCCCTGATCCTCCGTGAAAACAGCGACATCATCTGCATAAACCAGCAGGTTCACTTCTACAGCTTATAGCTTAAATCCAGTAATTCTATTGTTTTCTATCAATCTCATGCACAGGGTTTCAATGTAGATACAAAACAAGAGAGGGCTGAGGGAGCAGCACTGACGCACAGAACGCTGCAGGCTAATGGGCGCCCCCAAACCCTTATTCATGATCAGTCTCGTCGTGCAGTTGCGGTACGCCAGGGCGACCCCCTCGCAGTTTACAGATCCAAGATTCGCATGGTCTAAGACAGCAAACAAGATTTCAGGAGCCACGCAATCAAAAGCCTTCTCGAGGTCAATCTGTAAAATGGTAATCCGACTATTACTATCATCCCATCACTCAAGTACACTGCGCGCTCTGTAAATATTAGCAACCATAGACCGGCCTTTAATCCCACATGTCTGGTGAGGCCCGACGATGTCCTGTATCACTGACTGCAATGTACCCGCCAATATCTCCATAAAGAATTTATACTGGATATTGGTGAGTGCTATGGGAAAATACGCCGTAACATATCTTAATTTCACTGCATCATCAGTTTTAGGAATGAGTACGGTGTGTGACGACCACTGCACTGCACCACTCCGAACATGGATTTGGGTGTACATTTTGGCCATGTCAATAGTACGAATCTCTGTCTGCGCTGATGTTTACATTTGCATTTTAAGAGCCAAGATCCGCTATCACCCCACCGCTTCAACTGCCGCATCTCTAGAAGAGCAAAAGTGTTGTTACCATCAAGAGGCCCATCGTGGAGTGCTAGAACATCGATTTTGCTGTACGATATCCACATTAAATACGAAATTCAGAAATAGACAACGGTGGCATTAGCGTTGTTACTGCTAATTTGGACAGTTTTTTCTCGCTCTTTACACTTTTGAGCGCGCATGTAATTCGTGTGTTCAATGCAAAATAGCTACATAAACATTCGTCGATGAGTGTTCTTTCGGACAGCATACTGGCTTCTCACGGCAGCGCGGTACAAGAATAATGAGATCCGAGCGAGACAGATTTTTACGCAATTTTGTGGAACAACCGAAGACTTCATTTTCGCTTGGCAAGAGCTTATGCAATATTTCTGGGAAATTAACTAATGTGTCAGTGTAACGGCACATGTAAGTCCACAGGCCTGTGTGCCACATCTTACCAAATAAAGCGAAACGGATACGCAGCCATTCCTGCAGATGGTATGATTTTGATGAGGCCGGTATGGCGTTGCAGGTGCCTCGTCGTCACGGCACAATTATAACAAGTGGCCACGTCGACTTTAATACCGGTGTCGGTGCTATCAGCATTGCCGGCTTCAGAGTAGCACGATTGAATACCACGCAAGAGAAAAGTACAGTGTACACCACCGATGCGAAACTTACATGCAATTTTAAAGCGTCGCGACGGAAACGCTTCTGTCGCGGCGTTAGAACTTATGTCACTGGGACAGAAAGTGGCTCATTTCTGTGTAGTCCCGACAGACAGTTCCTGTTGCGACGTCAGAATCACTGTTGCGATAAAAAGTTGTTGTTCGACTTCATAAACTCTTGTTGTCGCGACAGTACGTTCCTGTAGCGACTACAGCCCTCTTGGCCGTCGCGACCGAATGTTTCTGTTGCGACGAGTGAATTTCTGTCGTAACGTCAGAATCGCTGTCATGATAGAAAAGTGTTGTTGTGACTACAAAACTCTTGTAGTCGTGATCGAACTTTTCTGTTGCGACTTCAGAACTCTTCGTCGTCGCGATAGAATCGTTCTGTTGCGACGACAGAATTTCTGTCGTAACGTCAGAATCGCTGTCACGATAGGAAGCTGTTGTCACGATTTCAGAACTCTTGCTGTCGCGGCAGAACGTTCTTGTTGCGACTTCAGAACTATTGGTGTTCGCGACAGAATGTTTCTGTTGCGACATCGAAAATTTCTGTCCTAACGTCGGAGATGTCTGTCACAACTACAGAAGCATCAGGAACTTCTGTCATGCAACAGAAATTTCTGTAGTCGCGACAGACATTTCTGTAGTAGTGACAAGAATTCCTGTTGTCTTTTTCAACTGGGACGCCCCGCCCCCAAGCCACGATTGAACTGCGAAACCAGAGGACAACACCAACATGGACAAGGACCAGCGAGCTAGCCGAAGGCACCAAAGACGGGTACCGGAACACTAACCCGTTTGAGAGAATATGACAGTGTAATAGCAATTTAGACTATTTGAATGGCGCGGCCAAACACGCGTTACTGTTGTGGTGCGGCGATGGAGGAAGAGGAGAGACGGGTGTCTGGTGCTAAAGGGGCAGGCATGCCACCTCCCTGAGCTGCCTGGTCTGGCTTGTCTTTCCGAACGAGCCGCATAGTCCGCCTACCCAAGGCCGGTGTTCCTGTGCGAGCTGACAGAAGAGGCTTTCTACGGGGTACCACCCCAACTGTCACGCGAGTGGCTCATCGTGTGCCGGGCTTCGGCCCTGGCCTCCGTCCCCTGCGCCACCCGCTGCTCCAGATTGGTCGTTGCGGCTCCTTGTGCCGTCAATGTGTGATAACCGACAGGCCGTCAGAAGTCTTCCTACAGTGATGCTGTGCATACCTAACTAAGCGACAGATATACAATATCAGTAGAGAAACACGTGTTTGATCGTGTACGTTACCCTAGACCCCTCCGTGTGTTATTAAGGCATCTCTCTTATTATTGTGCCGTCCCTGTGCGTTTGAGGCCTGGGCCGACAGCATCCCATCACATTTTGGAGAGGCTGCCCGGATTATAAAACGCACAGGAAGGCCGACAGGGATTAAGAAGTTCTACGTCATAGGGAAAGAGTTAGGAATGGCAGGGGCGGAGCTAAGCGCTGGGTTGGCGCAGAAATTGCAAGGGAACGGGGCCAGCCCACCCAACATCGTGAAGACGGGAAAGCGCAGGCCGAACAAGAGCGCCTGTGATTGGAGACGGAGAACCAGTGGCAAAGCTCAAGATAGAGTCCCAGGAAGGAAAATATTGCTGGCACACAAAGAGCGTTGAGTCACAGAACCACTGAACAGTCGGCTACCAGGGAGGCTCCTGAGCTCCTCAGTCCCCATAAGTTGATGCCTCAGTTTAACGAAGCGTGGGATGATTAGGCACCTACTTGCAACGTTTGGAGCGAATGGCAACAAGTCAAGAATGGCCCCGTGCAGAATGGGCACTCTCCCTCAGCCTCTGCCGGACAGAAGAAGCGATAACGTTCGTAGGACGACTTGATTCGAATGCATTCCTAGACTACAACAGTGATTTCGTTTACCCGCTTAGGGATACGGAGAAAAGTTTTAAAACGCAAGGCCTGAAGACAGAGAGACTGGCCTACTATATGCAGGTAGAATATTGGCTACTTCGACCACTGGTTTCAAATACCCCACATTGAGGGGAAATTCGACCCCTCAGACATGGCATGATTGCTGAACAGTTTGTGAGGAGGTGTTTGGCGTGGCTGCGAGTGTTCCTCAAACAAAGGAGCTGTAAGACCATCAATACGTTGTCGAAGAGTGCCAATGGTTTCATAGAGGCACAAATCCGCACCAATCTAGCTAGAGAGAAGTTCTCCAAGAAGTTCGTATGAGACCCTGCTCGCAAGACCGAACGTCTAACGGCTACGCCGCGTACAACTAATCGGTGTTTCTTTTGTGGTAAAGCAGGACATCGAGCTTCACAGTGCTGGCTCCAGACTAAAGAGAACCCTGCAGGTAATGGATGGTGCGACAGAAAGGAAAAAGAAGGTGAAGACCAAAGAAGGGAAAATCAAGGACAAGCTACACGCATGCTTGCTCCTTCACAAGCCGCAAAATTGACAGAAGAGGAGGGCGGATACATCGTGCTTCAATGTGGGGAAACAGTCCCAACAGTTAGCATGACGCTAATGCGGCCAGGTCCGAAATGTGACGGTTAAAGTCTGCCAGTGGGAAGAGGCTTCCTCGAATAACAACCGGTGTCGGTCCTCCGGCACACGGACTGCAATACCGTAGTAGTTCTTATCTCTTTGGTGCCTGAATACAAATTGACAGGAACAAAAATCGCAGTGTTCTTGCTGGACCGCATGATTCATTACATACCGAAAGCGATAGTGAACTCAGACACACGATTCTTTGCAGGCATCGCGCGAGTTATATGTATGCGAGATCAACTTTAGGACGTGATGTTTGGAAACACTGAAGCTGCCCGTTCACCTAAATACCCGGCCAGTTGAAGGTCTCAACAGGAACATAACAGCGACAATGCCAGTTACCCTGCCAGGAGGATGTCATTTACTGCTCAATGAGAGCGACTAGACATAGAGGGTCACACGTTGTCCACAGATGGCAGCGCAGCCGCCTCCTCGAGACATAGAGAAGCCGGTGAACCTGGTACCGACGTCGTCGCGATGACAAAGAAAATAAAGACATGGTCCCTCCCTGCACTGGCTGTTATGCAAACTGCAGTCACTAGAATAGAGCAAAGCATATTGAAGGCTTTGGAGAGACACGATGGGTCTCAGGCGTTTCGTCGAAAACGGCGGCAAGATGATGATCGCGGATGGCCGTGAAAGCGATTACTTACATGATGACATTTTCTGCAGGTAACACGGTGTCACCTGGGAAAATACTCCATCAACTAGTGGTGCCACAGAATAATTAGGGGGATGTTGATGAAATTGGCGCGTGAAGGGGCCCTCGCCATTCACAAGGCTGTGACAAGAACAATGGATCGAATCGTGGCTGAATTTCAATGGCGAGGTGCTGTGCCCGTAACCGACACCGCACGAAGAGGCATTCATGCGACTAAATGAGCTCTTTTCACAGCAGCCTGTACCGAAGACTCTCGGCTTCAGTAAACACTTTTTGTTGCGTACGGACGACTCTGAGGTATATATATATATATATATATATATATATATATATATATATATATATATATATATATATATATATATATATATATATATATAATAGGCATAGGCTCTAGGAATAGCAGGGGAGAGTTATTAGTAGAATTGGTAGAACAGAATAATGTGCGGATAATGAATACCTTCTTCCGCAAGCAGGATAGCCGAAAGTGGACGTCGTGGATCCCGCATGGCGACACTAGAAATAAAATAGACTTTATACCCTGCGTAAAGCCTGGCCTCATACAAAATGGGGACGTGCTTGGAAAGGTGCGCTGTAGAGACCATAGGGTGGTAATAACTCGAATTAGCCTAGCTTTGAGGAGGGAACGGAAGAAACTGGTACCTAAGAAGGCGCTCAATGAGTTAGCGCTAAGAGGGAAAATAGAGGAATTCCGGATCAAGCTACAGAACAGGTATTCGGCTTTAACTCAGGAAGAGGACCTTATGTTGAAGCAATGAATGACAATATTATGGCATCATTAAGGAGTGTGCAATGGAAGTCGGTGGTAACTCCGTTAGACAGGGTACCAGTAAGCAATCGCAGGAGACAAAAGGTATAATCAAGAAACGCCAATGTATGAAAGCCTCTAAGCCTACAGCTAGGATAGAACTGGCAGAACATTCCAAGTTAATCAAAAAGCGTAAGACTGCTGACATAAGGAAGTATAATATAGACAGAATTGAACATGCTCTCAGGAACGGAGGAAGCTTAAAAGCATTGAAAAAGAAACTAGGAATAAAGCAAGAATCAGTTCTATGCGTTAAGAGACAATGCCGGCAATATCATTGGCTGAGCTGTTCTATAGAAATTTATACACTGTCAGTGGCACCCACGACGATAATAGAAAAGAGAATATTCTAGTGTAGAGGAATTTGAGATCCCACAAGTAATGCCGGAATAAGTAAAGCAAGCCTTGGGAGCTATGCAAAGGGGGAAGGCAGCTAGGGAGGATCAGGTAACAGCAGATTTGTAGAAGGATGGTGGGTAGATTGTTCTAGGAAAACTGGCCACCATGTATACGCAATGCCTCATGACGTCGAACCTACCGGAATCTTGGAAGAACGCTAACATATTCTTAATCAATAAGAAAGGGGACGTCAAAGACTTAAAAAATTATTGACCGATCAGCTTACTATCCGTTGCCTACAAAGTATTTACTAAGGTAATGGCAAATAGAATCAGGAACACCTTAGACTTCTGTCAACCAAATGACCAGACAGGATTCCGTAAAGGCTACTCAACAATAGACCATATAAACACTATCAATCAGGTGATAGAGAAATATGCGGAATATAACCAACCCGTACATATAGCTTTCATTGATTGCGAAAAAGCATTTGATTCAGTCGAAACTTCACCAGACATGGCGGCATTACGGAATCAGGGTGTAGACGAGTGGTATGTAAAAATACTGAAAGATATCTATAGCGGCTCCTCAGCCACCGTAGTCCTCCATAAAGAAAGCAACAAAATCCCATTAAAGAAAGGCGTCGAAATCACCCTGTCTGCGATCGAGATTGCCTGTCAGTAGGCTTCGAAACCCAGAAGTTTCAGCCATATCTGTATGGTTGCCATTTCAGGACAGTGACGGATCATTCTTCCCTTTGCTGGCTTGTTGGACTGCGCGATCCTTTTGGACGGCTGGCACGTTGGGCGTTACGGCTACAAAGATACAAGTTTTCTATCGCCTTCAAGAGCTGTCGGAGTCACGGCCATGCAGACTGCTTTTCTCGTCTGATATCGCAACACTCAAGCACTGACGGCGACTTCGACGAATTTCGTGCCAGCATTATCGAGTTGCCTGGCGTCCGAACCATTAAATGTGAACAACGTTGCGATCCTGCACTGGTACCCGTACGGGTGGCTGCTCCGACGTCAGGTAAAACCACGCCGTACGTGTTTTGAGACGACCAGATGTACAAGAAAATTGTCAATTTGCTGCGCTTTCTGCTTGTCATGAAAGTTCGCGTAATCATAGTGAGCGCCGCGTATAGCCTAAGCCAGCAAAGTGGCACCTCGGCCCCACGACAACTTCCACGGAAGGAGAGAGCGCATACAGCACACACAAGCGACGCGAGCAACGACGACTAGAAGTTTACAAGAAAGAGAGCGCGCCTGCCTAAACGCCTCTTAGATCTCAACACACGGCGAGGAAAGCAAGAGAGAGGGGGTGACAGCCCGGGCGTGTGCCGACGGATGAGTAACTGTGGCCGCAGCTTAAACGCGAGAAATGGAGAAATGTCTAAAAGACTCCCAGGCTTTGTTCATGTTATGGGAGAACAACTCCGTCTCAAAAGTGGAGAAAGGCCGGCGGAGGCTATAAAAGTGCCATGCTGGTATCAGATAGAATCGGAGCGGGAACGACTACGGTGAAGAACTGTTACACGTTGACCGGCCACCTGCAGAAAGGGTTTCCGCGTCCAGCTGACGAGTTTCCAGCTTCCGCGTCCTGACGAGCTGACGAGCTGCATTTGCTGAAGAAGTTCCTTCTTCGAGATTTGCCTGAAGTTAGGTCGGGGACGTCTGGCTCAAGAACAGCACAAGTGAATGCAAGCGGACACTTGTTACTCCTCTTCAATTTGTACTGTACGTGTTGATCTCTTAGTGCGCGTCGTTCATAATTTTCCAGAGTTTTGGTAACACCCACCTGAATTGCATTGTGGTGTGTCTAGCCGAAGTGTGCATATGTGAATGTAACTGTTTTATTTGAAGCATATATCTTGTTGACTTTTTGCAACTCTGGCTTTGACTCGGCATTTGGACTACAACCGGCGTTTGCTGGTGCACCAGAAGGCTTTTCAATAATTGTCCGTGCTTTCGTTGGCTTATTTTCGGAGGCTGATAAGTCGACTTTGGCATTTAACTCGGCGTTATCAACTCATTCACGGGGTGTGTGGGACTGCTTACTTTGATATCCTATGCCATGGTACTCCACGTGTTGCTATAGGTGGCCGCGGACGGCAGCACACCACCGAAGTTGAAGATCTACTGCGTCTTTGTGTTTCTGCGTATGGCCATTCAACGCCATACCATCCACAAACGAAAGACCTCACCGAATCCACGGAACGTACGCTTACCAATATGCTGTCACTGCACGTCTCAGCAGATAATGACAATCGGGAAGCCGTGCTGGCCTTCGTCACGAACACATACAATGCAGACAAGCACGAACTAACCGGGTATGCGCCTTTCTATCTGTTGTGTGCTCGCAGTCAGCAAACGTTCTTGGACCGAATTCCGCCGTTTACACTGATCAAAGACACATCCATTGCACAAACATTCTACCGTGCCGTAGAAGCGCGTCGGCTTGCTCTCTTCGCAAGTTTAACTTCGAAAGTTTCATCCAAGGCATGCATGTCACCCGACATATACCTGTCACTTTCGCACAAAGCGATCACGTTTTACTGTGGACACCTCCACGAAAGAAAGGCGCGTATCGCAAGTCTATCTCAACCTATAGAGGTCCATTTGTGATACTCAAGTGACTTGACCAACTATTACATAGCAAAACTAACATTCAATAATCGCCGGACGCAGGTGACACAAGTGTTTAACGTGGCTGACCTGAAGCGCTACCCTCATTGGCTGCCCAACTCAAGCACTACCAATCATGTGGTTCCCTAACTCGCTCGACGTGCTTCGTCTGCGCCGGAGGAAGATGTTACGCTGCATGACAGAGACAAAGAGGAAATTGAAGAACTGCGCGCGCTCTAGAAAATGCCTGATTGCCTGCGATCTCATCTGCGCCTATTAATCATCGTGCAAATAAACCCATCCCATCCGTATCAAAATTATCAGCGATTCAGCACAAAACTGAGGAACGTCTTGTTTATGTTTGTTTAAGAATTTTATTTGATTGACTTTGCGTGCCTCTGGAAGCCCCTTTCACGTGTAGCGAACGCGCAGGGGCATAAAACGTTGTGAAGAGGCGCGTTCATACATACCAATGGCTATTTTGACGAATTTGCAGATCGAGCGTTCAGTTTTATGTTATGAATTATTTATATCCAAATATGTTGTCCCGTGTTGTATGCGGTTTATAATGAGAGCTTAGAAAATGCAGACGCTATTTTGTATTGTCACACTGTCTCTTCTGTTAGACACGTAGTGTACCAGGTGCGCCACTTGAGTCGCGGTATCCTAAGGTATCGGTAGTGTTGTAGCTCCTGTGCCGTCTTTCTGGAAAGCCAAGAATGTGCAGGCAGGTGACGTAAGGGTTATAGACACCATGAACAAGAAATTTACGATCCGCAATTTCACCTTTCGTCGGTCTTCGAGTTACGACTTCAAGTTCCAGGACATCACATTTCTCAGTTTCGCAGGCAAGTTCGCTATTAGTTAGGTAGTTGTCGGTGCAGTCTGCGGCTTCCTGGATGACGTCTTGTGGGTGTCCTGGAGGGCAGCTTCAAATTTAAATTGGTTTATCATCATCATACAGGCAATGCCATATGCCATCGAATTTATCAAGAACATCCGGAAGTTTTAGCATAGCGATAATAAACAAGAGGGGTGACATAACTGAACATATTGGGGTGCCTTTTTCCGGCTATCTGATATTCCGCCAGTTTGAGGCTTCCCAGATGGATGGTAGCAGTAGGGTTCTTCATGAGTGCTCCTACATAGTCGCATGTTCGGCCTAGAGAAAAGGTGACCACCACGATTCTGTTTAATTGCAGTGTGTGATAAAATGTAAAATGCCCGATTTAAGTTCACTGTGAGGATAACTCTCTTGCTGTATTTCTCAAGGGGGTGAATGAGGTCCTTTTTAGTTCGTGCATAATATCTAGAGTAGAAAATAGTTGTCGGAAGACGTAGAGTGCATTGGGAATGTGCCATTTGTATTGCAAATGGCTCGTGAGGCGGTGCAGTGCCATGTACTCGTAGAACTGCATTGTTTGTGACGCCAAGGATACAGGGCGCATAATCCGGAGTTCGGGTGGTTTCTTAGGCTTCTGAATCACTTACACAAATCTGGTATATCCCTTGTCTTCTAGATGTTTAGGTGATCGTGAAGGTACGTTCTCGCCTGTTAGTTGAAGTGGCGCAAGATTTTGTTGTTTATTCAGTCCATTCCGGGAGAGGTGTTCGGGGTGAGATTTGCCCGGACAGCCTGTAGATCCGCCTGCATGAAAGGCCGGTCAGAAATGTTTACTGCAATTCCTGACTTAGCAATTGGGTTGTGTGCTGCGTAACCCGATGGATGGCCTGCTACATGATTTGCTGCGTAATTTATATTACCAGGAGTATGAGTGCTTTATGGATCGCTTCGTCGATCTTTGATAACTTCCCTGATGTGTTCTTCTGCGAGTCGGTCGGGGATTGGCGCTTTGTCTTTTGGTTTACAGCCATTTATAATGACTTCTTTGCATGCCTTCACCACCTTGTCAATGAGTGTTTGCTATTGTAGTTTAGCTTGCAACTTCCTCTGGTCGGTGTCGGGCTGTACGATAGTCACCCTATTCCGGGCTGAGTAGCACTGGGGAGCGTGGCATTGGGAGCGTGAGCTTCAGGTGCATGTCCTTCTTCGTGAGGGGTTGAAATGAATTGCGCTGCTCGGTTTTGCGGTTGAGGTGTCATGGAAGGCACGGTTAGAGCCTGCGGGCCACCACAGTTCCTGTGGGTAATTCTTGGCTACCCATATTTGTCTGATGCGGAGAAAGGGTGGGTCCTGCATGGGTCTTTCTTTGCAGTTTTAGCATGCGGTTTTATGCTGTTGTTGGCATATCTTTCACCTCGATTGGCAGGTAGGATCTGGGGACAGTTTGCTTCGCCACAGTGGGAAGAAAGGTCTGGCTGCAGTTGGGGCACGCGTCTTGCCAGTGCCCCAGACCGCCGCATGATTAGACTGACTTTCTGTAGGGGCGGCACTGAAGGTCATTGCTTTGAATGATCACACTGTACGGCACACGGTTTCCATCAGGATAAGTGAAGACTGGGCTATAATTCGCACCGCAAGGGCGGTGTGCTTGGTGGAATGTCGTGTGTAAAGCTGTTGCTGACCCTTTCAGGCGCTTTATTGTCGTCTTTGATGCTATATTTTGTTCCACCCTGCTTGATTTCTGTGATATTTAATTGAGTGCTTCATATGTCATGGTCCCATTGACTGTACTCGCAATGATTATGTTTTCGTTGACTTGGACTTTCACGTGCAAGCCATCAGAGAAGCTTCGCTGGGTGAGCCTGCCGGCTTTTCAAATAGCGCGTGCAATTGCAAGTGAAGTCTACTCGGACAGTTGCAGCCCAGCTTGTGATTGGCAGATGATCTCGACATCTTCAAAGGGGAGGGGAAGGTTAGTGGGCTCCCTGTGAGCACTATTTTTACACTTGCTTGCATGGTTTGCTGAGAGGATTGCGCTGCAGGGTCGCTGCTTGCTGCTTCTATACTCGGTTGTTACTTCTGGGTCTTCCTTTCTCACTGTGGCCACTGCTGTTGCGGTTCGATTGCTTTGTGACTATTAGGGTCGTGTGTCCATGTTTATTGTAGCCATTCTTGCAGGTCATCGACAATCGTATCCTTATTGCTGGTTGTTCTTTTGTCTTGCTGCGGTGTGTGGGCAGAAGCAGCTGCGCGTACCACGGAGTCAGTCATTGCGCGTGCCAACATTTAAGCTTGGCTTAGGAGGACAAATACGTCCAATGAAGGAGAGGTTTGGCCTCGTCCCTTTTTTGGCCTTGCTGCGCACACGCGGCAGTGATGTTGCGGTTGGTTCTTGGTGGCAAGGGGCCTTATCGGTGTTAGGCCTAGAGAGGCATCAGGTGTATGGATGTAATTTTCTTGCAAGCGAAGGGTGCAGATTCTTACAGATGAAAAAATGATGTCATCGTAGAACACTTCAGGTGCTGTTCCTGGTAAGGTAGTTGGTGTTAGGGTAATGGCGTGTGCGCTATTATGACGCCTGCAATGCAAACTGCAGCAAGAGTTTAGGAGACAGTACAAGGACACTTGCTTAGTAACTCAGGGGACCAACTGCAATGCATGCTCACTGACCTGGAGAGGCAAAGCCGAAGGGTGGGTCTGAAAATTAATCTGCAGAAAACTAATTTTTAACAGTCTCGGAAGGGAACAGCAGTTTACAATGGGTAGTGAGGCACTGGAAGTGGTAAGGTAATTCATCTACTTAGGACAGGTAGTGACTGCGGATCCGGATGATGAGACTGAAATAATCAAAAGAATAAGAATGGGCTGGGGTGCGTTTGGCAGGCATTCTCAGATCATGAACAGCAGGTTACCATTATCCCTCAAGAGAAAAGTTTATAACAGCTGTGTCTTACCAGTACTCACGTACGAGGCAAAAACCTGGAGGCTTACGAAAAGGGTTCTACTTCAATTGAGGACGACGCAACGAGCTATGGAAAGAAGAATGATTGGTATAACGTTAACGGATAAGAAAAGAGCAGATTGGGTGAGAGAACAAACGCGAGTTAATGATAACTTAGTTGAAATCAAGAAAAAGAAATGGGCATGGGCAGGACACGTAATTAGGAGGGAAGATAACCGATGGTCATTAAGAGTTACGGAATGGATTCCAAGGGAAGGAAAGCGTAGCAGAGGGCGGCAGAAAGTTAGGTGGGCGGATGAGATTAAGAAGTTTGCAGGGACAACATGGCCACAATTAGTACATGACCGGGGTAGTTGGAGTAGTATGGGAGAGGCCTTTGCCCTGCAGTGGGCATAACCAGGCTGATGATGATGATGATGATGATGACAAGGACAGTCGCCCCAATCGCAGGAAGTGAACACCATCCAGGGTCCGGAGGGGTCACTCCTGTACCAGAACGAGATGCCGTATGAGATTGAGATCAAGAAACAAAATTCAAGGGTCCCCAGAGAGGAAGATCCCGCATGGCAAAACAAAGCAACGCCACCGGATAAAAGGTGACCCAGGCCTTGGTGACCTCCGTTGGTCAGAGTCACAAAAAGGACCAAGATAAAGAGAATAATACTGAGGACAGCACGATGAAAGCAATGCTGGAACGAACAGGTAATGAAAATAAGAAGCTAAGAGCAGGTAATATGAAATTGCAGTAAGAGGCTCGTAAATTAGCGGCTGCCATGAATGCTTTTTTGAGTGAGAAAGCAGGATCTGTCGCTCGGACCTAGCACGCAGAGGTAAGGGGAAAAGCCGTCTAAGAAAAGACTTGCGGAAACAACTGCCGACGCCAATGACGTTTGCGACACCAATGTGGATGAGAGCGCATTAGATATGACATCAACGCTATGTCGTCGGTTTTAGATAAATTCAAAGGGGAGATACCAAAAGACAGGGAATGCACACAGCAGCGGAATCATACATTGGAACAGTCATCACGCAGCATAACAACAAATTTAAAGTGGGCCATGAACATGATTTGAGGCAGCGCACTTACAGAGATGATAGAAGGCGAGGTAGAGGACCCGCGACCACCGGCGTCTCCGTGCAACGCTGCATCAGCGGGCGCGTCTCCCGTGCTTGTCTCGTCAGATGCTCCTGTCCAAAAGCGTCCGTGTCTGCTGAATCCAGATTCCGTCCCGGAACGCCCATCTAACAGCCCCCCTGTTTCGTACAAAGTTCCCATCCGTCCAAAGGAAAGCTACAACATAGAAGGCATCCCTACGATTACCGTTCAGAAGACGCTCGCTTCTTGCGTCACCGAGACGGCCTTCTCAGGCTAGACATATCACCGGGCCTCCAACACGGTGTCCGTGTGGGTGCCGTCCTTACAGAAAGTGTGTGCCATGTGCACATTGACAGCAATCACCCTTCCCAGTGGACGCGTCCTATCCGTTCAAGCATACCTGCTCTCTGGCACGGACATCTCTCGCTACGTGGTCACAGGGGTCGATCCCGACGAATCGCCGGAGACACTACGTGATGCTTTGATCTTTGACACTCGTCATGTGCTGCTAGCCCACTACCTAGTATGCGGTCGCACACGCCTGGTAACAGTTTCAGGACCCGCTACCCCACCCAAACGGTTTATCTACAATGGGTGCGTCCTTCGACCTCGTTCATACCGCCCAAGCGTAGTATACTGTTACCAGTGCCTACTACAAGGCCACATGCGTGCGTCGTGCCCTAACCCGGCTTTCCAAGCATTCCGATGTTGTCTATGCAAATCCAATCATCATTCAATATCGGATCGCTCTTGCGATCGCGCTTGGGTGGATCACCTGGCTTCATCGGCATCATCCTGGTGGTCCTATTCTCATAGCCGGTGATTTCAATGCTCCTTACCGTGTGTGTGGGTACCCTGTGTCCAGTGCACGCGGGCGTCTCATCTTTGATACTCTCACCCAGAACAACTTTAGTCTGATTAATGACGCATCCATGCCTACACGACGTTGCACCCACCCACGAATGCCACCGTATTCACCGGACCTGACCTTGTGGTTGGGTGATCAGACAGTTTACCTGGCATCGGGAACCGGACTGCCGGGGGAGTGATCACGATCCCATTCGGCTTGGCCTAGCTCCTCAGAAAACCGACCGCCTCCGTCGCCAATGTAGGGTGATCGAATGGGACACATTTCGTGCTTCGTTATCAAGGGACGCTCTCGCCTCTCTATGCGACCCCATTCCAATGTTACAATCGGCGCTCAAAACAGCCACTTTGACATCGTGTGTTGAGGAATCTCGTCCGGCACCAGATCTTCGACTCCTACAGCTTTGGGCACAGCGTCGTCAGGCCGAGGTTCATGCCAGGCACACACAGATTCCGTGGAGGCTCAACTCCGCCACCGTCAGCTAACAGCTGCAGCTAGGCGCCACGAACGCCACCTCTCACATCAATGCTGGTTGGCGTGGCGTTCTTCGCGAGGTCCAACCACCAGCGCCGCCTCAATTTGGAGAACGTTCCGAGCAATGGAAGTTGGTGGACGCTCTGGAAACGCTAGTTGGCGGCGTGACGTGCGGACGTGTCTGCATCAGCTCCGCCAACCGAAGTTGACCTACTTGTTCCAATGTACTTTTTCCTCACAATTTCTACTGGAACGACTCCGGGAAGTTACAAGGAGCAATTGGATGGCGCATTTATCACGGTAGGTCCACTGAAACCTGTTTTGTGGGTCCTTTCTCCGACACCAAGGGTTAAGCCTATTTTGGCTTAGCAAGACATCGGCTCCGCCGTAGCGCGGGAAGGCGCAGACGCTCGCTTAGCAGACGCCCAAGAGCGTTCTAGAATATTCCGCCATGCCTTACGAGGCAATGGTAGAGGGAGAGCAAATCTCCAAAGAAGACGCCGAGTCCAACGGCTGGATTACCGCTCCCAGAAAGCGGAACGCGGACAAAACCTGCGTCGAGAACGAGACGCGCAAGGCAAAGCAAAAAGGCGCCCGCGTTGGCGCCAAGCAAGCCAGCCAACTAAGAAAGGTTGCCGCAGCCTCCAGGCTACCGCGCCTGCCTAAATCCCACTTTCGAGTTGTCGTCCGCCCGGGGGGAGGGCTACACGTGCGAAAATGCAGTCAGATCAAAGTCACGAACGCCATTTTAATGGCGGCCAAGCTGCCCCCGGTGGCAGCCGAGGAGGATATCGTGTGTGCGAATGAAATGCAGAATATCTTTGTTATAAGCACACCCTCCGAATGGAACGCCAGTGCATACTCCCAAGTCCGGGAGATTATCTTGGCGGATAAACGGCACCCTATCGCGGCATACATTACGCCTCCGGGTAATACCTGCAGAGGCGTGGTCAGAGGCGTCGATGCCAATCTGCCCGAAGCTGCACTGCAAAGCCTTTTTGTCACACCCAGAAACCCGATGGTGCTCGGAGTCAGGCGCATAAAAGAGTCGACTACCGTGATCATACCGTTCAACGGCATGAAAGTGCCCAACTATGTCCGCTGCGGCACCAACATGGAGCGCTGCACGCTGTACAAGAGGCAAATAGACACTAGCCGCAACTGCGGACGAGTCGGTCACAGGCACGACGTTTGCCCCAGACCGACCGAAAAAGTGTGTGAAAAGTGCGGAACATTGCAAACCACAAACGGACACGAATGTGTGCAACCCAAATGCGCGCTTTGCGGAGACGCTCACCTCACCGGCGACCGAACTTGCAAAAACAGGTATCAAGTTCCTTATGTCGTGAGGAGACGACGCAGAAGAGGAAGGAAACGCGGCAACAAGAAGAACAACGCAACGAGCAGTGCTAGGGGTCGAGGAACCCCAGCTCCAGCCACAACGCCAGCTACGGACGCTCCCAAGAACGCCACCGCGGAACGTTCTAGATCGAGATACAGGAGCAGATCCCGGGTCCAGATCAACTCACAACCCACCTGGGCGGACAAGGCAGCCAAAACAGGTGAGAGCCGTGCTCCCGCACAACAAGGGCAACTCCAAGAGCAAACGCTAGGCAAAATTCAATCACTCGAGCGCGAAAACGCGTCTCTTAAAAAGGAACTGTCTGAAATTAAGTCATTATTGCAGGAAATGCAGCAGAGAGAACGCGCGATAGGCGGCCAAGCTGCCGCCTCTCTTAACAGAGGCGCTAAACGCAGGGCGAGCCCCGAGCCCATGGACGAGGAGACGCTTAACGTCTCGGGGATTAAGCAACTGCTTGACCAGCTAAGATCGGACATAGTTGCCGAAATTAGCCCCATCAAGCTACAACTGAACGAGCACACAGCGATGCTCCAAATTTTAGATTCCGACAGACAGCTTGCGCTGCTCGGTACGCCCCCCCTACGTAAGTAAAATGGCTAACTCAAGCAATCTAGTTATCTGGCAATGGAATTGCGCCAGCTTCCGCAAAAGGAAGGCAGTCTTGCAACAACTACTTAGCTCTGCTAACGAAAGGCCGTCAGTAATCCTCCTCCAGGAAACACTCACCGATGTGATCGCTCTTCGCGACTACCATGCAGAAGCGCACTTTTCGGAGGGCAAAAGAGGAATTGCGACACTCGTCTCAAAGAGTCTCGCCTATTTACGTCACGACGTTAGGCCGAACTTAAAAGTCGAACACATCATGATCGAGCTCATCCAAAACGCTAAACTCAACCAATCCGTTTTCATTCTGAACGTGTACAGTTCGCCAGCCGACAGAAGGGAGACGTTTAACGCTCTCTTCCAGAAGGCATGTCGAATTGCAGGCGATCATCCGCTTATCATAGCAGGGGACTTTAACGCACAACACCAAGATTGGGGTTACATCAAGAGAGAGAGAGAGAGAAGGGAAGACAGAAAGGCAGGGAGGTTAACTAGACTGAGTCCAGTTTGCTACCCTACACGTGGGGAGGGGAATGGGGAGTGAAAGAGGGAGAGAGAGAACTTAGGTATAGGATGTCTACAGTCTGGCACTCAAGTCTGTTTCCCTCAGGTAGCGAAAAAGCGCTCGAACTGCTTTCTGGGCCAATGAACTATGAGGCCAGGCCCCCAAGATCTTCGCTTCCGTAAATGGCCTGTCATCAAGTCTATTTAAGGCACACTGGAGAGTCTCGCGTTGATTATCGAAGCGAGAACAGTGGCACAGAAGGTGACTGATGGTCTCTTCAGACTTGCACTTCGCGCACATTGGTGAATCCGCCATTCCAATACGATAGCTGTAGGAGTTGGTGAATGCTACTCCTACCCACAGCCGACACAGCAGTGTTGCGTCACGTCGTGGAAGGTTCGCTGGTAATGTAAGTTTCAGTGATGGGTCGAGGCTGTGTAAACGACACTTAGAGTTCTGAGGTGTATGCCAGCAACCTAACGTGATTGTACGAGCGAGACTGCGAAGCTCTCTTGCAGCGTCGACTCTGGATAAAGGTATAAGGAGTGTCGGTGAGCCAGCCTGGGCACGTCGGGCAGCGTCATCGGCGAGGTGATTACCAACGATGCCACAATGTCCCGGCAGCCACTGAAATATGATATTATGTCCTCTTTCAGAAGCGCAATGGCAGCTTTCGTGGATTTGTGACACCAGCTGTTCATAATTGCCACGTCGTAAACTTCTCAAGCTCTGGAGGGCTGCTTTCGAGTCACAAAATATTGCCCATTTGTTGGGCGGTTCTTTTTCAATGTATTCGACAGCAGCGCGAAGAGCGGCCAGTTCAGAGCCTGTAGATGTCGTTACGTGTGATGTCTTAAACTTGATGACGACCGATTGAGATGGTAGAACAACGGCGCCCGTAGAATTTTCCGAGACGGAACCATCCGTGTAAACATGAATGCGGTTAGAGTATGAACAATGCAGAAGTTCCAATGTGATCTGCTTGAGAGCCGCGGTGGTCAGGCTAGCTTTCTTCACTATTCCTGGAACAGCAAGGTACACAGGAGGCTTCTTCAAGCACCACATAGGGGATGGCATTCTTGTTGCGGGTGAGTGCCTCAAAGACAAAGAGTGCCGGTTAGCCGCAATTGATCTGGAGAACGCTGCCCTGGGTCTTTTCTCAGGCAATCGAGCGAGATGGTGGTCAGGGACTCTGGATATATGGCGAACATGCACCCGGAGCGCGTCGATATCTATATAGGTCCTTATTGGGTGGTCTCTCGCGGTGGCAATTGTTGCCACGGTTGAAGCATTTCGAGGTAGCCCCAGACATGTTCGAAGGGCTTGGCCTTGAATGCTCTGTAGGACATGGATGTTAGTTTTGTTAGCATTGGACAGCACTGGTGTGCTGTATCGCAAGTATCCTAGGAAGAGCGTCCTGTATAGTTGAAGCATAGATGCCACGGATGTGCCCCACGTTTTACCGGCGAGAAACCTTAGTATATGGGAGATAGAAGTAAGCCTCTTCTTCAAATATGTGATGTGGGGGCTCCATGAAAGGTCTCTGTCTATAATAACGCCTAGGAATCGGTGAGTTTTTGCGTAGGAAATTGGTTGGTGGTAAATAGAAATGGGGTACCAGGTCATGGGCTTGTGGGTAAAGGCGACTAAGGCGCACTTCTCGGTCGAAATGCTGAGGCCTTGCGCACGCAGGTACGATGATGTTAGGGTCACGGCTTTTTGGAGCCGTGCACGCACCTGGGGACGTGTAACTGCCGAGGCCCATATGCATATGTCGTCAGCATATATGGAAAGGTTTACTGTATGTGGTAGAACGTCGGCAAGGCCAAGGATTGCAAGGTTGAACAAAGTGGGGCTAAGAACCCCACCCTGAGGGACGCCACGGTAAGTGTAATGGTCAGCAGTTCGGCCATCTGCACTGTGCACAAAGAACGATCTTTTGAATAGATAGCTCCGAATCCACCGAAACATGCGTCCACCTATTCCATTATTTTCCAGGGCATCAAGGATGGCTTCATGCGTTACATTATCATAGGCGCTTTTCACGTCGAGGAATAGTGCGACCGATATACGCTTGTGGTGTTTTTCCTGTTGTACAGATGAGACTAGGTCGATGACGTCAATAGAGGAACGGCCTCTTCTAAAACCAGCCATGGCATCGGGGTATACGTCGTGGCGCTCAAGATACCATTCTAGGCGGGTGAGAATCATTCTTTCCATGACCTTCCCAACACAGCTGGACAGCGCAATGGGTCGGTAGGACGCCAGGTCAAGTGGCGACTTTCCAGGCTTCAGGAGTGGTATCAAGCGGCTGGACTTCCACCGCTCAGGAACGACGCCATCATTCCATGACCCTCGCGGCACAGATAGCAGCCTGCGGTCTCACCTTGGTCACCGATCCAAAATACCCCACCAGAATTGGCAACTCAGTCAGCAGGGATACCACGCCAGACCTGACCATGGTTAGGAATGCGGAGGAACCGGTATGGACCAATTTACAAGAGAACCTCAGCAGTGATCACTACATCAGCAGCCTCGCGATAAGAGTGTCACCACCGCCTCTCAGAAAATTCAGAGTAACGGATTGGGACCTCTTTAGAGCTATCAGAAAGAAGGACGAGACTAAATACAGCTCGTTAGAGGAATTATTCGCCCGCCTCCGAGAAGACGTTGCTGCTTCCACAAAGGAAATAGAGACGGACAAAGAGGTAGAGCGCATGGACAGTAGATTAGCACACCTGCTAGAAGCCAAAACCGCGCTACAGGCACAATGGAAAACACAAAAGTTAAATAGACGCCTACGCAAAAAGATTGCAGAACTTAATAAGCAAATAGATGAACATAGCCAAACCCTCGCTCGGCGACAATGGGACGAAGTATGCAACGCCGTCGACGGGCAAATGAGGAGCGGAGCAAAATGGAACATCCTCAAGCATCTGCTTGGGGACAAACAATCCAAAGCCAATCAGAGGCTCACTATTGATAGGCTCATCCACAACTTAAAGAACTCTGGCATGACCGAGAAACAAATTACAGACGAGTTGGCCTCGAGGTACCTCTGTATCGAACCCGGCACAAACAATGACTACCTCTCTGCGACGCACGAGAACGAAACGGACCCTCTGGGCTCCCCCTTCACGTACGGGGAGGTGAGAGAGGTATTATACGAACTCAATTGCAGATCAGCACCGGGTCCCGATGGGATCACTAATAAACTCTTAAAGAATTTGGATGATGGGGCCATCGAGCTCCTCACAAATAATATCAACAAGGTTTGGGAGACAGGCGAGGTACCACTGGAGTGGCGTAACGCGTCCGTAATCTTCATCCCGAAGCCAGGGAAACCCTTAGAGCTTGGCTCGCTCCGGCCGATTTCACTCACTTCCCGTGTGGGAAAGGTCACCGAGCACGTCATTCTCAATAGGGCCACTAAATTCACAGAGGAAAGGAATCTATTTCCGTTTAATCAAATTGGATTCAGACCATCCATGTCCACACAGGACGTAATGCTGCTTCTAAAACACAAGATTATTGACAAGGCCTCCAGAGACACCAGAGCCGTCCTGGCACTGGACCTAGAAAAGGGCTTCGACAAGGTAACACACTCTCACATACTCGAATCGATTAAAGAAGCAGGTCTAAGAGAAAAATTCTACAAGTACATCAGCTCCTTCCTAGAGGATAGAAAAGCCACTATTCGCCTAGGAGCTCTGGGCTCGAGAACATTCGATCTCGAACCGAGAGGCACCCCGCAAGGGGCAGTCCTCTCCCCGTTTTTATTTAACTTATCCGTGAGATCTCTTTCCCAAAAGCTGGCCGAGATTGAGGGTGTCGGTCACGCCTTCTACGCTGACGACATCACAGTCTGGTGCGAGGGAGGTAGCGACGGGTACATCGAAGAGAAATTACAAACAGCGATCACAGTCGTTGAGGAGTTTCTCGCGAAGGCAGGACTCTGCCTGTCGGCTAAGAAATCGGAACTGCTACTATACCGACCCACAATCGGTGCAAAGAAAGGGACACCTCCCAATATCTCTATCACCACCGAGACCGGATCGGTCATTCCGGTAGTACACAGAATCAGAATCCTGGGCATGTTCCTGGAGGAGAACGGCAGTAATGACTACACCTTAGAGCGCATCGCTACCAAAGCCGATTCCATGACAAAGTTAATCACGAGGGTGGCCAACAAAAAAGGGGGGCTATCGGAGGATAATCTTAGGAGACTCTTCCACGCCTTCCTAATCAGCCACGTTAACTATATAGCCTGGCCCACAAATGGAGCAGAAGGGACGCGGCTAGAGTAGAAACAATCATTCGCAAGAGCATAAAAAAGGCACTGGGTCTCCCACAGAGCACCAGTACCGAAAGGCTGTTGGAGCTAGGTGTCCACAACACCTTTGAAGAGATAGTCGAGGCGCAACAGATGGCACAAGTTGCAAGACTGGCTTCCACGGAAGCCGGCAGACAGCTACTTGCGCATATCGGTCAAGGTTCGTGCATCACCAAACAGAGGGAGTGCGCGCTCCCCGTCAAAGTCAGCGAAATGTATTCAGTATCCCAGATACCTAGAAATATGCACCCTCAGCACAATTACGGCAGACGTAAAGCGAGGGCCAGGGCCCTTCTTAGCCTAGCGGCTAAGATTGAGGACAACGTCGCCTTCGTCGACGCTGCGCAATACGCTGCTTCCAATCATTTTGTTTCGGTGGCTACATCGCTGCGTGGGGAGCTGCTGACGTCGTTTACGCATCAAAATGTGAACGCCGACAAAGCCGAACAGGTGGCTGTAGCCATCGCCATGGCCACCACGAACCGTTCCACTATCTTCACAGACTCGCGAGCTGCCGTTAGAGCATTCATGAAAGGCTCGGTATGCAAGGAAGCCGCTCGCGTTCTCTCTGCAGCATCTTGGACAGGCAAAAAGCCCTTAATCTGGTTCTCCGGTCACATGGGCAGCGATGCTCATGAAGCCGTCCCCAACGCCAACGAACTTGCTCACTCCCAGGCGCGAGATCTCACCCGCCGCGCCGGAAGTGGGCAATCGGAGGCTGGGGGATGGCAATGGCACAGGGACCCTCTCCTTACTTTTAACGAGGTCTGCAAGCACTATCAACTAGGGCGTTGGAAGTTTCCACTTCCACACCCACACCTAACAGACCACAGGCAATCACCCTGCGAATGCTGCAGACGGAGACGTATCCGTCTCCATTTATTTGCTCAAAGTTCCTAGACGGCATCAACCCGGGCTGTCCGCGCTGTGGACATCCCAGATGCACTCTTAAGCACATGCTCTGGCAGTGCCTCGACTTGTGCGGGGGCTCAGGGTCTCCCTCTTCGGAGGAAGACTGGCTCCGGCTCGTCACCAGCTCCGCCAAGGAAGAGCAACTTAGGGCTGTCCAGAGAGCCCGCGATATCGCCGAGAGTCTCAACCTCCCGGCTCCGTCGTGGGTGCGGCCCGCAGACGCTGCCCCCTAACGGGGACACTCATCGTCTTCTCAGGACCAAAATAAAAGTTCTTTGTCTGTCTGTCTGGTTGACGCTCTCCCGACTCGGGTTCCAGCACGTGCCTCGCGTCTGGCAACCCTGCAGGCGTCTTTGCATTTAACATGGCGCAGGCATTATTTCCCTGTTATGATACGCAACCACCTGTGGTCTCCGTTCCATGTACGTTTCCGCCGAGTCCATCAGCTCACGCTATCGCTGGGATGCAGTCACGGAGGCGGAATTTCTCGCTGCAATAGACCAAGCCAAATTGAAGCCTGCCCCGGGTCCTGACGGCGTGACCTATGAGGCGTTTAAAAACCTAGCAGGAGTCACCTTGAAAGCTGTTCTCAGCTCGTTAAACGCTGCATGGCTGTCAGGAGAAGTACCGGAGCACTGGCTGCAAGCAGCTATAATCGCCATACCAAAGCCCGGCAAACCTCATGACAACATATCAAATCTTCGAATAATTTCTCTTATGTGTACATTATGGAACATGTTGGAACGCATGGCGGCTAACCATCTCCAGTGGTGGCTAGACGTAGATCACTGGTATCATCCGTCGCAAGTTGCCTTCCGCCCCCACCTTGGCGCAGAAGACGGCCTAGGTCACTGGTCCTCTATGGTTTTGATTGGTGGCCGATCGGCCCAGGGTAGGTCCGCTATCGGCATGGATGTGCGCAAGGCATACGACCACGTCAGCCACGCTGTCCTCGTTGAAATGCTATGCTGGATTCAGTTATCCACCCACATATGCAAGTTTATTCACACCCTTCCTCAGGGTCAGCGCTGGCCCCCATACTTTTCAACATTAGCCTCCTACCCTTGGCATGGCGATTGGGCGACATTGCTGACCTACATGCACTCATTTATGCGGATGAAATCACAGTCTAGACCGTCCACTCGTCTCTCCAAATTCAAGCCGCAAGGTTACAGCTCGCTCTTACAATTACAGATCAATGGCGTTGTTTTGTAGGACTCACGTTGTCGCCTCAAAAGACGGCTCTGCTTCCGGTCGCGAATGCGCGCGGCCGCCGTGCGTTTAACACCACCCCTATCGTCCTTCTCTTGCACGGAAGCAGAATTCCAGTCGTCAACTCACTCCGTGTCCTCGGGCTGTACGATTTGGGCTCCGCCGGCCCCTGGAACCGCACAGCACGTCAGAAGACATCCCAAATGGTGCAACTCATCCGTAGGATTTCTCAAAAGTCAGATGGTGCCACAACCACCATCACCCGCCTTCTCATGCGTACTGTGCTACAGCCAAGATTGATATACCAAGCCCAGTTTCACCACATGACACGAGCAGAGTGGGACGGCTTGGAATCTATCAATCGAGCAGCAATGCGGGTTATTACGGGTCTCCCACAAATTACGTCCATTCAGGCACTCCAGGCCGAAGCGCAATTAAATACGCTAGACGAACTGGTGCAACAGCGTCGCCAAGCTCGTTCCGCAAAGTGCCATAATATCCCTGAAGCCGCAGCTCTTGAGAACTATATGGCAGACGGTTCAGTGATGCCCTGCGATTCCTTCCCGCCACGACCACCATGGCTTTACCAGCAAGCTACGGACAATCGGCCTCTGACTCGCATACGCACACGATACGTTGGCCACCTTAGTGAGTCGAGTATAATAGCAAATAGCTCATCAACTACGAGTGCGAGCTCTTCCTGCAGACATATAGCGCATGTCGACGCTAGTGTGAGTAATGATCACGTCACTACAGCTATAGCTTGTCCGGAAATATTGTCAGAAATGGCAACCTGCTCGTATGCAAGCTCCCCTGCCTGGCCGTCGACACAGGCGAAGCTCTTGGCAATCCGAGATGCAATATCCATCCTCTGTCCGTTGCTTCCGCCGTCTAGTAAGCACATTGACACCACCGATTTCTCAGCTGCCATCCGTTGTCTGCGGCGTGTTCTGTCGCACCTGCTGCTGCGACAAAAAGCACCGGAACTTCTTCGCAGAATGTACGAAAAACGCTTTTTATTGCACTCCATTACAATGCGGGAAATGTCACGTAGGGCAAACCGGGAGGTACATAAATGACAGAATGCGTGAACATGCCAATTTATTCGAATGAACAGGTAGTAAAGTGGCTGTTTCACGCAGCTCATGCGGTTGGTCGCCTTTTTGATCATGGAAGGGTAACTAATAACTGCCCTAACCAACGTATGCGCGAAATTTAAAAGTGCACATTATGCATTATGAGGGAGGCGCTTGCATTAGTCACCTTCACATGCTCTGTTTGATAGAGCTTAGGCATCTCGGCTGCAAGTTTTGATATATGCGCCTTGCTGCCATGTTCTAACGGGTTGTTCTAACGGGTTTACAAACGCTTTTTCGTGATACCCGTTTTAGTTTTGTACTAGTTTTGTCGTTGTAGTTCTTGCTTACATTTTGTCGTAGTCGCTTGCTTTTAATATTATTCGGCGTTCTGCATCTGTAATGTCACTTACCGAGAGCGTTCTGCCCTTTGTATCATTTGCCTTATAATAAAATTTTGCATAGAATAAAAAATCCTTTGAATGCTAATGCATTGTCGTCGCCATTATGAGACGCCCCTCCTTCTGCGTTCTTGTGCCATATACTACGTAAATCAAGAAACCCAGCTTACACCCCTGGTCAAGCTACCGTAAACATGTTCTCTTTAAAAAGTAGCATATACCCAGGGCCATATACTTTGTGGCCCTAGTCATCGTGCAAACCACACTTTGTCTATGTCGCATACGGTTAACTCAGGTTCTTCGAAATGTTTATTTTGAATGGCGGTCCTTAGGCACGACAGAGAGAGAGAGAAACAACTTTATTGAGCCAAGCTCCACAACTTCTTAGACGCCGTCGATGGAAGTGGTTCCCTCTTCACGGGACCCATATACTTCCCTAGTCGCCTGGCCCCTGGAGATCAGGACGAGCTGGTTTTCAAGGGCGGGGCTGGCTAGCAAGGTCACCCATCCCTCGATAAGGATGGATTAGGGATGGGGTAGGGAAGTGGGGCAGGTAAGAAGTGGGGGGATTGCCTTGACAAAATCGCATACACCAATGACATGTTGGAGCGTACCTAACTGAATATTGCAGAAATTACATTCCTTCTCGTACCTTTCCGGGTACATCTTGTTTTGAAGGTAAGGGTGTGGGAAGGATCCTGCCTGTATCTGCCTGTAGATTTCTAGCTGTTCTCTGCTAAGCGATTTGTGAGGATCGGGGTAACGGCGCCTCTCCGTCTTGTATTGGTTCGTAATGTACCTGTAACTAATTATGGACTGTGGCTCACCTTCCTCTGCCACGTGCTCCATCTCTCGGGCGAACTGGTGGGCAAGTTCGTTGGCCTTCAGCCCAGAGTGAGCTGGTGTCCATATCAACTCAACTTTCCTTTCAGGTACGTCGCGTTTTCGCTTGAGAATATCTAGTGCCACAAGAGACACCCACCCCTTTCTGTAGCTGTTATACGCCTTTTGCGAGTCAGTGACAATTCTTCTCACCTTGGGATGCGCGAGTGCTAGCACTATCGCGGCCTCTTCTGCCACCTCCGGAAAAGACGTCTTGATGGAGGCGCAGGTTACGAGCACATCCCGCGTCGTAACTGCCAGCGTGGCTTTCGACGAAAACTTGGGTAATGACACGTCTGTGAAGAGAGTGACCCCCTCTTCCTCTTCTGCTATTTGATCTAAAGTCTCCGTCAAGGCCGCTATACGAGCCACTCTGCGGCCATTGTTACGACCCGACCTCATGTTTCGAGGCAGCGACTTACTGTCGATATTATGCGCCCACAACCTGGGTAACGGCCCCGTTTTCTTTCACTCTGCC
The DNA here is from genome assembly GCF_023375885.2 of Dermacentor andersoni. NCBI lineage: Eukaryota > Metazoa > Arthropoda > Arachnida > Ixodida > Ixodidae > Dermacentor > Dermacentor andersoni. Next base: position 54,417,056 of record NC_092820.1, read on the forward strand.
TCTTGCCAGCCCAACTTGCAAAGAACGCGACGTCCTGCCGAAGTTTGACTGAGTCGAACTCTTTTATTAGACAGATGAGCTTCTATTAACGCTTCAGCGACGCTGTGCTTGGCCATGCCCAGAAATTTCTCGGTCGAAGAATGCTTCGGCATGCCCAGCGCCATTTCCGTGGCCTTGCGTACAATGACCTTCAACTGGTCCCTGTCATTCTTGACTAACTTGATGTACGGCGCCGCATAAACGATGCGCGACGTCACGAAGGCCTGGACGAGTGTCAGTGCATCGTCCTCCTTCAATCCTCTTTGTCTGTTTGTGACGCTTCAGATCATGTTCGAGATTTGTTCCGTTGAAACCTTGATTTTGCCGATCGACGCCCCCACCTTGCCATTGTTCTGTAAGATGACACCCAGGATACGTGCTTAAGTGGTTGGCGTTATGGTCGTCTCATTGAGGGTGATGCGGGCGTTCTCTTGGTCTCCTTTCTTTCTTCTTGGCTTGATGATGAGTAACTCTGACTACTGTAGCGAGAAACTCAGGCCGCACAATTTAGCGAACTCGTGCACGGTCTTTGCCACTCTCTGAAGGGTCTCCTCCATCCAATTCTCCGACCCTGCCCTCAACGTCCACACAGTGATATCGTCTGCATAGAGAGCGTGATCTATGTCCTCTATGTGTTGAAGCAAAGCCGGGAGAGGGAGGTGTGCCACGCTGAAGAGAAGCGGCGAAAGAACCAATCCTTGTGGGGTGCCTCTGTCTCCCAGGGCTATCAGTTTCGACTTCTCTTCTCCAATTTTGATCGTTGCCTTTCTAATGCTTACGAAATCCGGCACATATTTGAATGTTCGCATTCCGCACGCCGTTTGGCGCAGGTCACGGAGAATACTTTCGTGTGCGACGTTACCGAAGGCCCCCTTGAGATTGAGCGCTCGGATAGCTCTTGGCGTAGGAGTCTTCGCTTGCTTGATAACCAGCTCGTGTAGTTACACCAAGACGTCTGGCGTGCTCGGTGCCTCCGGAATCCGTACATGGTCGGTGGCATCTGATCAGTGACGTCCAAATGTCTCTGTAGTCGCTTGAAAACCATACGCTCGACCACCTTCCCCACACACGACGTGAGGGAGATGGCGCGCAGATTGTTGATGTGGGTTGGTTTCACCGACTTGGGAATGAAATTGACCTCAGCTTCTTTCCATTCTCTTGGTAACGAACCCTTCTTCCAGGATGCGTTTTCGAGGTTTATCAGTTCAGCTCGGCTTTTGTCGCTCATACTTTTTAGCATCTTGTATGTAACGCTGTCGATTCCCGGTGCGCTGCCTTGATTACTTTCATCGATTGCCGCAACCAGCTCCAGTTCGGTGAAGGCTTAGTCCATCTCGACGTTGCTTTCCCCTTCATACTCGTGAGTCGGGTTTCCGCTCTTCTAGGTCTTGAGGTATTTACGTGTGAGTTCACGAATGAGCTTCTCCCGGTCCCTGTCGTAACTGTTGATCGTTCCTGTGAGGTCTCGAGCGCATGCGCTCTTGCTTTTTAACGGATCTATGAGGTGCCGCAACAGCTTCCAAGTCTTCTTCCTAGACAGTGTGCCTTGCAGGAAGTCACACATCTTCATCCAATTTTCCCTGCATAGCTGTTCCGCATACCCGGTCACCTGCTTGTTGAGCGCGTGCATATGTCTGCGAAGCTTCTTGTTATGTCTTCGCCTCTTCCACCTTCGAGCAAGACCGTGCCTGGCCGCCCACATGTGGCTAAGCCTGCTATCTACGAAGGGAACTTGCGTAGTCGTAGTAATCTTCTGCGTAAATTTCTTTACAAATTCGCGTTCCTCTTTAACCCACGCCGCATACGTCTTAGTGTCTTGATCCTCGTCCTCACCTTTCCCTGTCAGCGCTTCTACGTAACCAGTCCCAGTCTGTAATATTGGCTTGACCCAGTTCTGTTTTGATGTTTGTCCCCCCAAGGGTTACACAAATTATGTCGTGATCTGAGCCAAGATTTTTGCCGTGATACGCCAATTTACTTGGAGGTTCCCCCGAACTAGCGTGAGATCAGAAGTGGTGTCTCTGACCGTGCTAGTGCCTGTCCTGGTTGGTACTCCCTGTTCATTTCCCACCTCCATGTCGTGATCCTATATAACTTTCAGCAACTGGTTTCCTCTTTTGGACGAATATTTGTAACCCCACATTGTATGGGCCGCGTTGAAATTTCCTAGCACTAAAATCGCTCCTGTTCTTGCTTCTTTAATGCTGTCCAATATGGTGCCTTCAAAGTCAATCACCCTGCTGGACGGTCGGCAATAAGCATTGAGGACGAAAATGTTCTTGTCAGCCCCCACTCTTCTGCTGTGAAGCCTCACTGAGCGGTCACGTGCTGTGTGGCTGCCACGTTGCTGCGGACCAAAAACGCAGTACCCTTTTCGCTAGGGTCAGTATACGTAATGTATCCCGCGAGCTTGGCCCGGCCGTTGGTCTCTTGTAACGCGATGATACCCGGTTTCTGGTCGAATTTATCAACGTGTAGTTGTAGCTACCCTATCTTGTTTCTAATGCTCCTACAGTTCCATTGAAATAAGTTCGCAGTCTCTATCTGCTTTCCTGTAGTCTTCGCCATTTTCTACTTTTTGAGTGGTAGATTTGCGCATGGAACCAACTTTTCGCGGCCTGACCCGTAGATCAAGTCGTGGTAACTTCATCTTGGCAACGGTCAGATGCTTATTTTTCGCATCCAACGTCATGACTCTAACGGAGAGTTGGCTGCATTTGGCCTCCACATTAGCCATTCTTACTGTTAGATTGTTCACTTGCGAAGACATTTGAGAAACTTGGCTGGAGATCGGCGTAAGCATGCTCATGACTGACGGCATTGTCGGAGGAACGGTGGTCTCGGCCTTCTCTTCCTCCATGGCAACAACTGTCCTTTCTGTCTGTGGAGCTTGCGTCACTGACTTCGTCAACGCCGATGACGTGATCAGCTCCGGTGGCGTGATCGGCTTGGTCGGCGCCGGAGCAGGGCTGGTGGTGTCTCCCATGGGTACCTTCCATTTAACTGCACTGACGTCATTATCACTGTTCTTTGTTGTGAGCATCTCGATACGCTCCATCATTCCCTTTATCTGATTGTTTTGGCTCTTGATTTGATTGTTCTGCCTCCCTATCATCTGCTTAAGTTCCAAACAGTGTCTACACTCGTTGTCTTTGGAAGGGCGGGAGGGACGGAGGGGAGGAAAATTGCTATTGTCGAGAGCAACGGGAGACCTCGCTGCCCAGCCCACCTGTTTCTCGGCGCCGTTGCTCCTCTGGGTCTTTGACTTGGACTTCGAACGGCATTCGCGCCTGCGAGCCCCAGCTGCCGATAGTGACCTTGTATCGCTCGTATCCCTCACCTTGTCTGGGAGCGGCTACGACACCCACCCGGCGCCTGCCACGCTGGCCCCCTCGGCCGCTGCCGCTGCTGCTGCACCTCTTGTTGCTGACGTTCCCAACGCCGTTTACGAACGACGTATGGCGTCTTGAATCTCGTCTTGAATCAGCCCCCGCCGAGGCTGCACTTGGGGTTACTGCAAACGTGGCTTTCTTCGGGATTCTACATGCTGCAAACATGGCATATCTTGTCTTCGGGGTTAGGAAAAACGTCCATCCGGTGACCGATGCGACCACACCGGTTGCACACATCGATCTGCTTGCGATACAGCGAACACTCGGCCAGCAGGTTGCCGTATCTGGTGTAGTTCGGGACCTTGTCGCCGTCGAATGCGATGACCACAGTCGTCGTTTTGCCGATGCGGTTGGCTTGCATAGCAGTGGGATTATACTCTTGGACGATGTAGCGCTTGATCTCTTGAATAGTGTCCGTGATTGGGACACCCCTGATGACGCCCTTGACGGTGCCGTGGGGGGCGGTCTCGTAGGCACTGACTTCGTGTGCCGTGCCGTTGACAGTGAGGCTTCTGACTGCTGAGTCGCGGTCTGCGTTCTCTCGTTTAGGCGTACTGATAAGAACTATGTTTTGCTGTTTGTTCGAGCAGATAACATCTTGCGTGGCTTCCTCGCCACTCACGTTCGCAGCTGCGACGATGGCTCGGCTGATCTCGAATCTAGATACTTCCCCAAGGTTCAGACCTTCCCTGGGATGCATGACGATCTTGATATCTTGCCTAGGCAACACAGGCATCCTCGCTGCCTTGAGTAGCTTGCTCTCGAATTTTTTCCGATGTGGGCGACGAAGCCCGGCAGCCGCCGGCCCTCCGTTGACCGGCGTTAGGCTTAGCTTGCTCTCTTGCTCCTGAGTCTTCTTCTCCCAGCGACACACCAGCCAAACTTCTCGGAAACTTCCTCCGGCATTATTTCTTCACCCTCCACTTCTACACGCACAGAGGACGCCATTTTCTTGAAGCACTTCGCCTCTAGGTCCCCGTCAAGTTCGATGGCCCCGCCGGAGCACGCCTAAGCACGGCTTCTAGGCCCTGCTTTCCTTACGCTTAGCTCGCAGCGACACTGTGCTCGTAGAAAAAATCCTCCTAAAGCGGAGAAAAATGGTCTCCCACATCAAGTTTTTGAATCCACACGGTCCTTCTAACTACACGGATGACGTTGTGTGAGAACTTGCATGAGTTGGTGTGAATTACCTGGCCTTTTGCCGAAAAATTGAGGAGCACATGTGGGACACGTCCACTACTTCTTCCGAGGCACGACAGCTAAAAACGGCTAGAGCATTAGGCACGACAGTCAGATGCTCTAGTCATTTTACTCTGGACAACCCAGTGATACTTTTTTGAGGAGAACAGGCCACCCAATGACAGACAGACCTACCGCAAACTGAGTGAAGTTTCAAATGAATGCTCAGGACATAAATGTTTTGACAATGGTTACAATTCACATTTTCCTTCACAAGACATTTCCTTTCAAAACCATTCATTTGTCTCATTTTACGTTTACTGGCACTGTTCTTATGACGTTATTCGTTATTTTCATATAAATACGATTTGAGTTGTTTGGCAACTTTACTCCGTTTGCAGTCTGTATGTCTGTCTGTCTGGGTCACTCTGTCTGTACGTCCGTGCGTGTCCAAATTTTTTCTTCAACTTGGATTACGGAGTAGTCCATGGCCTATAGAGTTGATCCTGATCTTGCTGTGCTGATATAACGCGGTTTGAAACAAGGCGTCCGGCCAACATGGGTAATTCCTTTTTTGACAGAAGCTATGTGCCGCTCATCTGTGAAGCTCGTTCACGCTAAAATTGTTCACTGAGTCAAGGGTACACGCACTCTAGTAGCACTCGCTGTAAAAGCCAGCGGCCTAAGCAAAAGGAATGTAGCCTGACAAAATTCGTGGCTTACTAAAAAAAGCGGTAAAAGGGAAAACAATAAGCGTAACACCAGAAGGCAAAAATATGGCGGTTTAGATCAGCCGGAAACGGGTACAGCTGATTTTTTTTTTAGTTGAGGTCACGAATAAGGTCTGCACAAGCTGCTGCTGTCTTTGATAATAATGGCAATAGCACTCTCAGTGCCGGTGAACTCCCTGCTGTTTTGTCGTCTTGGTTGCTCCTAAGGAAGCAGGGGCTCAATAAGGGCAGCAGGAATAAACAAACGTCATTGAAGTCTCCGATGTTAATGATATTTTGCGGCGGACTTGTCTTTACCACATTTATGAGACGCTGCAGTGTTGTGATGTTGAAGTAAACAACTTCACCCACTATTCGCTTTCTCAGGGTGATGTTTAAGAATTTTGTGCTCTGCGTAATGTCGCCGCAGCATGCGTAAATCTTTTGATTTATATAGCCTGTGTGAATGTAACGTGGCCAGATATAATGTGCATTGTTGAGTGGCGAAATTGTGCCAGTATAATTTATTCTGCACCTTATAACAACCTTCTTCATTCAATTTGTATAAAAAAGTATAGCCAAGAATAATTCAAAGACAATTTTATCGCTACCCAAGCCAGAAAACACCAGCCGAATGTGTGCCCTTCGTTTCCTCTTCGTGTTCGGTCGCATACCTTCCCCTCTTACAGTACACATTCGCTCAAAATGATGTCTATTCTTTGTGTTGCTCCCACCGCCACCAAAGCACAACAACCTAGCCAAGGTTACCTAAAAAAACAGTATTGTGGGACTCATAATACGGAATACTATTACTATTCTTCACCTGAATAAGAATATTTTGAAAAGCCGCCCCTAAACACCCTTCGTACAAGGTCCTGCACAAACTTGCAATGCCCGCTTTTGCAAAAGCATTTGCAAAGTATGGTTATTCTGTTCTCCACTCTTGGCACGTTGTGTAACTGTTGCAAGTATATTGTGCATACTTTGTGCGTAGTGCATCAGACCTAAAATATTGTCCTAGAACAGGAAACTGAAGTTAAGTCCACACCTTTATTGCGACTTTTCTGTCGACGTCAATTACCACAAAGCTTCCTGAAAATCATTAATCGCCTTGGGCATAGCTCTATGGCTTACTTATTATTTTTGGTATCCGTTGTTGCAGCTCCAGTTCCTTCCACTGTAAAATTTCATTTGAAAAATTTTGTCACATCATAGGAAGGGGGCTCAAGAACACTGTGACGTTCAAACATTTCAAAACAGTGTTTTTGTGCTAGCACTATACATGCTAATTCAAATAGTATATATTTTTTTTCTGTATTGACATGTCACTATTCACTCACATGTGAAGAGTGCAGGCGCACTTACCTTTCTTATCCTCCATAGTAAATCCCCTGCAAAATATAAAGCCAGTTTTATTTCGTGAGCTTAATAAAATGAAACCCGAGGGATTTACCAACGTTTTGTGTTGCATAACTAACAGAAAACGCCGATTGTGAACAAATAATAATTTTCTTTGCTTAAAGAAACTGTTGCGCGAAGCACGCCTAGAATTATAACCGTATATTTCACTCACAAACTGGTAAACTGGTAAACGTGTACAGTAGCCCGTCACACGGAAAGCAGAAATTCAAAGCACTGTTACACAAAGCGTGCAAAGTCGCGGGGCCCGACAACAGGCTGGTAATCTGCGGGGACTTCAACGCGCCGAATCAAGCCTGGGGTTACCCCAAAACATTGGCAAAGGGCAGGGACCTAATGCAAGATGCTACCGACTTGGGACTAAATCTAATGACCGACCCAGCATACCCTACAAGAATCGGCAACTCGATCACCCGAGACACAACGCCCGATCTCAGTTTCGTCAGGAGTAATGGCGGTGGTATGGAGGACTTCGAATGGCGCAACACGGGCCACGAATTGGGAAGTGACCATTACATTGTGGAGGTCGTTGTCCCGCTCGGTGGTAACGACGCAGTTGGCAGAAGCCTTCGGAAACATAGATTTACTGACTGGGACGCGTTTCGAGGATTGTTACCCGAGGAGCAAACCGAAATTACGGACATTGAGCAGTGGTCCACCGAGATTGTAAACAAGGTAGAAAAGGCCACCAAGGAAGTCGAGACGGACGAGCGTGTCCACAGGGTCGACAGCCGCCTCGCCCACCTCATCGCAGCCAAGCAGTCCATCCTGTCAAGCTGGAAGACGCAGAGGACAAACAGAAAGCTACGCAAGAAGGTCGCCGAACTCAACCGCGAGATCGAGTCCCACAGCCGAGTGCTATGCACACAGCAATGGAATGAGGTTTGTAACGCAGCGGACGGCCAGATGCACTGCGGTAAGACGTGGAGCATGCTGAGGCACCTTTTGGATGCGACCACGACCAAGTCTCACCAGCACCACAACTTGGCCAAGATCACCCACAGGGCGCTGACCGAGCACGGGGAAGACGAAGTGAAGAAACGCCTCGACGACAAGTACCTCCCGGTCACTCCCACAGAGACGCACCCGGACTACCTAGGCGAAGCAAACGAGTGGCTAGATCGAGACATTGAAGTATGGGAAGTAAGGGTTGCCCTGCACGATCTCAACAGCAACTCCGCCGCTGGTCCCGACCGCGTTACGAACAGAGCGCTAAAAAATCTTAACGAAGCGGCCATCGAGAACCTCACGGCATACTTCAACACTTGCTGGCGAGCCGGATCATTACCCCGGCAGTGGAAAGCAGCCAAGACCATCTTGATTCCCAAGCCGGGCAAGCCACCCAACATTGAGAACCTCCGGCCGATCTCGCTTACGTCCTGTGTGGGCAAAGCGTTGGAGCATGTACTCATGAACAGGTGGCAGAGGTACCTGGAAGATTCGGGGCTCTACCCAAACACCGTCATCGGGTTCCGAAACAAGCTCGGAACTCAGGACGCCATGATACAACTGAAAAATGAAATCCTCGATGACACTACCAACACGAAAGACAAGCGAGCCATCTTGGGTTTGGACCTGCTGAGTGCTTTTGACAAAGTGAGACACTCAGCGATTCTCGCCCAGGTGTCACGGCTAAACATGGGCAAGAGAACTTATGCGTACATCAAGGATTTTTTGACGGAGCGGACTACCGAAATCATCGCCGGTGACCTGCGGCTCCAAAAGAAGAAGCTCGGCAGTGTCGGGACCCCCCAGGGCTCAGTCATCTCGCCATTGCTTTTCAACCTTGTAATGATAGGTGTGGCCGAGCGCCTCTCACGAGTGGCGCGGGTCCGACACACCATCTATGCCGACGACATAACGCTCTGGGTCCCAGGAGGAAGCGACGGACACATCGAGGATACATTGCAAGAGGCGGTTGACGCTATCGAGGAGCAGCTGGACGGGTCTGGGCTCGTCTGCTCCCCAAGCAAGTCTGAGCTGTTGGTGATTCCTCCGAAAAGGACAGCTAGGAGGACGAAAGGCAACGAACCTGCGAGAGAGCAAGACACAATAAAGATCAGGACGAGTGGTGGTCACATGATCCCGGTTGTCGAGAAGATCCGAGTGCTGGGGATGCTGATTGAGCGCAAACGAGTCAACGGCGAGACGGTCAACCGTCTGGCGGCCAAAGTCACCACGGCCATCCGCCTCATTAAGAGGGTGTCGCACAGAACAGCAGGCATGAAGGAAGAAAGCCTCACCCGGCTAGTGGAATCCTTCGCTATAAGCCACATTACATACGTTGCTGCTTTCCACAACTGGAGGCAGTGCGAACGAAATAAGATCAATGCGCTCATACGCAAGGCGTACAAAGCTGCACTCGGACTTCTCGACTGCACAAGCACCGACAAGTTCCTGGCCTTGGGAGTACATAACACCCTGGAGGAAATCGCCGAGGCGCAGAGGACCGCTCAGCTCGCGCGGCTATCAGAAACAAGAACGGGCAGACAAGTGCTGCGTGACCTAGGCCTGGGACCAAAGGAAATGGGACCCGAAAATACAGAGGTGCCTGTACCGGACGCAATTAGTAGAAGGCTACGGGTATGTCCGGTGCCAAGGAATACGAACCCTGAGTTCCACAAAGAGCGGCGGGCGGCGAGGGCCAAGGCGCTCATCGATCTCCATGCCAAAGACAGGGGTGCCGTGTTTGTGGACGCGGCAGAGTATCCACATGACAGAAAGGCATTCGCCGCTGCAGTCGTCGGGGCATCGACCGGTGCAACGAGAACAGCTGCGAGTGTGCGGACTCGAGCCGCGCATCAAGCCGAGGAGGTGGCCATTGCTTTGGCCATCGCCGACCCCGAGTGCACGACTGTGCTCTGTGATTCTAGGACGGCAGTGAAAAATTACGCCAGAGGAAGGGTGTGTGGTGAAGCCGCGCGTGTGTTGCGTGTGGTCGATCTCGCGAGTGAAAGTCGGTGTGTGGTGATAAAGTGGTTTCCGGCCCACATGGGCAGTGATGTGTCGGATCGCGGCAACGCTAACCACAACGAGACGGTGAACGCGGCGGCGCGAGGACTAACCAACCGTGCCGCTGCTACTACAGCCGACACGTCGTGGTGGTGGGAAACCAAGGACAAAATGACTTCCTATAACGAAATTGTGAAATGGTACCGACTAGAGCGAAGGACTATGCCGCCACCTCATCCGGGCTTGACCCGTAAGGAGGCGGTTTTATATCGACAACTTCAAACGGGGTCATTATTCACCCCGGTGCTGATGAGGCACGTGTGTCCAAGTGTTTATGAAAGTGATCTGTGTTGTGTGTGCCGAAAGGAAAGAGCCACTGCAGCTCACATCCTTTGGGACTGTGCCAAGAATCCGCATGAAGCTGCAACAATAACAACGATCCCGCCGCGGCTCGAGGCCGCAACGAGATGCTATGACCAAGATGTCCAAACCCAGGCCGTCCAGCAGATCTCGGCGGCCCTCGAAAGGCAACGACCGAGCGAAACCGGAGGGAGGCTGCCACCCCAACAGAGGGGCAGGCGCGGTCGACCAAAGGGAATAGTGCGGCCGCGGCCGAAGTAGAGGCGCCACACGCCGCGAAGACGTCATGGCCGCGTCACGGTAACGCCTCCCTAACAGGGGAAGGCTAACCGTTCTGCAGGCGTTCACAACAAAGTTTCCTCACTCACTCACTCACTCACTCACTCACTCACTCACTCACAAACTTCAATTCAACTTTGTGGGAACAGTATTATTAAACTTAATATTTGTATTTATTTGGTATCAAAAATCGGGTTATCGCGTTATGTGTTGTGCAATTTCTTCCGAATAAAAACGATTAATAACATCCTAATTTTTTGTACCTGTAGGTATGTTTACATTTTGTACTTCTTAGCCTCTGCGAATGCTGTATTTTACTAAATGCTTCGCCATGTGCTGTCAGAGTAGATTTTAGAGCGCAGCGCTTAGGCACCCGTTCCTGTGGCAATCACTGGCGTCGGCTTCCTACCCCGTAATAGAGCGAACGAGCAGGGCGAAATATTAGAGTGAACATGGAGCGCAATGGAGAAGGAAAATATCGGTGATGCTGAAAAGAGTGCGAGGAGGAAATCGGAGGAGGAGGATGTCGCGGAAGCGTGAGACGAAGAGTGTAGTGCCGCGCACGAGGGGCTTTGCGGCGACTATGGTGACGGCATGGCACTATAATAGCGTACGTCGTCTGTATGGAAACAAAGCGCTCCATGATCAGAGGTTTTCTTTGGCGGCTGGTGAGAATAGAGCCCACGTGTCACTCATGCGTTTGCTCTCGAGTTCTCCAGATTAGCGAGGTCATTGCGCCCCACTTCGCTTTGTTTTCAACGAGCCGCCCGAGATAGATTATCCGCGCTACGCAATATATCGTGAAATGAAAACACGTTTACAGCTTCGCTAAAATTTGCCATTAGAAAGTATCGTATTCACAGGTGAATTGTTTCGTAGTTCTAAACATTCTTGCGCATGTGCGCACTTAAACAAGAGAATTTGTCATTGCAGTCAATTATATAGTTAGATTGCGTAATATAAATGTGCACTAATAAGGCCAGGCAATCAAATGACGATGGAATTCAAATGGGGATGTGCATTCACAAGTCGAAGGAATCAAAACAAACTTTAGCCAAATTCTTCAAAAATACGGTACATTATAAGGTCATAATACTTATAGCGATTGGTCACCAGTCTTAGCCCGCTAGCGGCACAATTTTACTTGTGAATTTTCCTGGCTAATTAAGAAATAGTTTTTCAGCCAATATATGTGGATAAATTTTATTGAGTCCTTTTGAACGTCCTATGATCTATGTAATCAATATTTCCGCCACTCAGCCGCGGTGCCTACTGTCCGAAGATTTCCGCTTGACTCCGCTAACGCACACCAGGGATATGCAGAATAATAAAACAAACCTTTTTCATCGAACCCCCGAAGGCGGCCAGCAAGATAAACACAACAAAAAGAAAGGCAACGAGCGTATTATATCTATGCACACTGCTATCGCACATCGCAAGTGGAAGCGCCATGGTGACGCAACCTTGCGGGTATAGCAGCACAGCTTTGTTAAAAGAGCAAGCGTAAGTATCGAGCGCAATGTTTAAATTTGAAATATCCGAGAATCAGCTGACTGTGCAATTCGCCTTATTGTGCCTTTTCACCACGTAGCTGGGGATCTTCGAGTCTAGGGCGATACTGACGTAGCCAACCGCCTATAGACCTCTACGGCGTGTGGTTCACGAGTACAGCAAGCAGTTTCGGCATAACCCTTGCCAAGATGATGGTTGGCGGTAATACGATTACACCTTAAACAATCTAGCGGTACACGGTATTGCTGTAGACACCCTCATTTACATTCTGTTGTTGGTCAATCTGGCATTTTCATTGTTTCAGCTGTATGGGACATACACTGCCTCAGTGCCTATGCCACTCACTCTACATGGTCTTCGACAGCGATCTTGGCATGACCACGAATGCATGGCAAAAGAACTGTGGCAATAATGAAATGACGAAACAGGAAAATCTTCAATGAAAAACAGAAACCCATGACAGTTAAACTGTTCCTATGATTCGTGTATGTGAAAGCATTATTGCCCAATGCAACGCCGCTGACCCGCCCCTCAAGTAATGAATTCCTTACGGTCAAGCGAGCGCGTTGAGCCGCCTGGCCAAAGCCTCCTGTACAGTACGAAGCCGGTGCACTTCGATTCGTGACGTAATGCTGCCTTGCCCTTCTACCATAGAACGAAAAGCGGGCGCTCACGAGTAAGCAGTGGTGATTATGACGTCACCACTTTCGTCATGCCATGCTTGGCACTGAAAATGTGGATATTTTGGTCCAACTATCGTGATTTCATAAAGCAGAGTGCATAGGCTTACTATCTACGTTTAGCCCACTGGGTAGGGCACTCGGCTTGTTAGCGTGGGGTCGTAGCTTCGAAATTCACTGCCGCTTTTCTAAATTATTCTGTTCTTTTATACAGTACCTTATTTACAGCCGTTATGGAAGCGAAATTGTAATGCAGGCGACCGCAGGCGACACGAACACAAAGGATAAGCATTGCTCCCAGAAGCACGTACAACATGTTATTGCGCTCATGGCACATTCTACCGGCCATGCTGTCCTATAATTTGGGGCAAAATGGCATACTATCCCTGTACGCTGCATTGCGTGCACAGGAAAGAGCTCTAGTTTTTCAAAAATATTCCTGAGTCACCAACTGCGGCGCGCCTAATAATTGTATTCTCGTTTTAGTGCGTAAAAACACAGAATTTGATTTCACAAAGGGCAGTCTAAAACGCAATTTCCGAAATAGATTTCGTGCAGAACATGGCATGAGACGTATGGTTTGTCAGCCCGCTTGGTTTGAGCATTAGATACAGAGAGGTGCTCACTTTTTCGTTGTTTCTTGGTGTTGCCCTATGTTATTGTGTATTTCTGTATTTCTATATTTCTGCATTATATATATATATATATAGTTGCTGTTGCTGGCCGCGGCGGCGGCGCCCAGATATTTTCTTGCCTTTGATTTTGGCGGATGTTGCTATGGTTTTCGTCCATATTGGAATAGCGCAGCCGGCCTTTCCCGTGCGTCAAACCTGACAACGCCAGGCAGACTACATCACCGACATCGCCAGCACAAGTTTGTGCTGGTGCCCTCCGTCAGCGAGATACTGGCAACGTCAGTGGCATGGACGACAACGGCGTCGAAAATTCGTTGTGATCGTATGAGGGAGCTAGCAACCGGAACAAATCGCATGAAACCATGAAACTCAACGTCATCTTTTATTTAATCGGTTTCGCCAACCTGAGGGATAAAAACGACAAAACCGGTGTTCGTAAGTGGGTCGCCTGCAACATTTAAATGCAACTACGCACGCGAAGCACGTGATTTTAGGATGGGACTTACGCTGAGACCGCTAATCGCGCCGTCATCGATTGTTGCCACGCTGCAGTGGAATTCGCTGTGCTTTGCGAGGCCCCGTATATTGATGCCCGGGAAGGCAGCCATAAAGTATTCGTTGAAGAAGGCATCTGAATTTCATACTTTTCGTCTGCCCTTGCCATGCTGTTCTTTAGGATTGTAACGACAGAAACACCCTTTGTACGCTTTCCGCCTGGTTCGGTTACAGTAAATGCTCCCCGCTGCTTTTCGCTCTCTTAGAAGTTTGCGACGGTGTCACCAGATCCCCCGTCAGCAACCAGTTGCCATATACCCTCACATTGCTCCGTGGTGAAAGCGTTGGTCCAGTTCAGAGCACCAACACTTCTAGCAACATCGGCATACCAACATGTTCCATCACCGCTGAGCTGTAGTCCTAAAGAAGAGCCCGGTCTTCCTATGTATTGAATTGCTACATCGCCGACACTGTAACTCCTTCCCAACTCGCCCAGCTTCTACGTCTCCTAGGCACGTTTTGCTCTTTTTTCGTCCGCCAACATGCCCCATTGGGACGCACGTAATCTGTTTGTCACCGCATTGACACGGGCACGAATGGCCACTGCGACAAAGGCAAGCATCACGTGTCATCGACAAAGCGCCTTGTAATCGACGACTAAGGCGCTGAGATGCTGAAGCTCCGCGGCATCGTGCGGCATCCTAGCAACCCTTGGCATCCCCATTTGTTTTTGTGAAGAAGGTGGGTCAATTCGATTTTGGGTTGATTAACGTCGTCCAAACAAAACAATTCGCAAAAATGTTCATCCTTTGCGGAGAAATAATGACGCCCTTGAGTGCCTCCAATGCGCGGAGTTCTTCACTTCCGTGGACTTATCTAAAAGTTATTGGGAAGTCCCCATGAGGCCAGACTAGCCACTTAAAATGGCATTTGTCGCACCAGACCGCCTATATAGATTTCGCGTCATGCTATAGGTAGCACATAAGGGGTTCCAGCAAACGCATACACGAGCACAAGTTAAGGGAATGGACAGGAAAACACTCACTCGCGTCTGTACTTGCTGTAACCACCTATACTGTCACCATACCCTAACTCGCGCAGCAAACAACACTACTAAAGTGTCATTGGTACTTTGCAATACCCCCCAACTTTCGAGCGCCAGATGGACAATCTCCTACTTGGCCAGAAGTGGAAAACATCAATGTTACCTTGATGATTTGGTTGTGTTTTCCCGACTTCCCCACTCTCCTCTGCCGGCTAGAACAAAATCCGTATGGTCTTACTGGAGGCGGGTTTCAATTGAACTTCCGTCGGCACATGACATTCAAATACGGCATTATTCCTGTCACCACCAAACTCCGAGCACTCACCGAATTTCCAACACCTTCGTCTCTGAAAAACTCTGCAGCTTCACTCGCCTTTCTTCATACTTCCGCTACTTCGTTGAGAATTTAGCAACTACCATAGCTCTCTTAAAACAGCTTTCACGGAGTGATTCAATCAATTTCACTTGATTGCCAGCTTGTACCGATGCCTTCAACAAGGTGAATTCCTTCCCGGCGCGGTGCCACATGGCATCGGAGCCGCGCAAGGA
This sequence comes from Dermacentor andersoni, assembly GCF_023375885.2. NCBI lineage: Eukaryota > Metazoa > Arthropoda > Arachnida > Ixodida > Ixodidae > Dermacentor > Dermacentor andersoni. Next base: position 54,432,302 of record NC_092820.1, read on the forward strand.
TGAGTGCGTTAGTGCTCTGCTTCGTGCCCTTTTGAACCGACCTACTTTTTCTCTTCTTTGCGGAGCCCTGGGGCCCTATAACGTAAAACTATTCCAATATGTTTCTATTCCAATCTGCTGACGTCAAATTTGCGTAACCACCAACGCAAGCACCGGGTGGTCACCCGCCGGGTTGTCTGAACAGACCAATCAAACGCTCTCCTCGTTCATGGGAGGTAACTTTTGTTTGCTTGAAAAACGAATAACATTGCCTATACTGAGCGGCTTGTCGTATCTAATTGGCTGACAAGGGGCGAGGAGAACGCTCAAGTGGAGAGGGATTCTATGGGCCCGAGCCACTGCGCTGAAAGTCGATAACCCGATGAAGAGGGTGGTGCCGGCGTCTACGATTGGTGGGCTTTCCCTTACTTAGCTTGCGGTGGCTGGTCAAAAATCGCGGCGGCATGCAACGGAAGCTCAAGAATGACGCTAAAACAGACCCTCAGCAAAGAAGAGTTGGCAGAATGAGGGGGTAAACGTGCCGAAAGTGCTCGAAAACGATACACAGCCACGCAATAAGTATTATTATACGCAAATACACCCATGCTCTCCGGCAGGTGCGAGTAGCCAGCGTCTGAGTGATCGGCGGCAGCTATCTTCTATTCCTTTCGGAGCGGGGCAGCCTGCGGCTATTCCGAAGAAACGTCCGTTTTGTTCGGCATATTAATGCATCTTTATCGCGTACGCGTCACTTTGACGCGGTGAGTTCTTGCGGTTTTGTGACGTCGCGTGACAGGCAGGTGAAGTGGGTGCAGCCCGAAAACTTTTTACCAATAGCCGCGGGCTAATGGCGAAAAGGGGTCGAACAAGAAATAATTGTTTTTATTTTTTTCTGTCAAATCATGCATAATCAGTGTGTACACATCATATCAGATGGGGAGGTATCGTGGGGTTCGTGACGTCGCGTGACAGACAGGTGAAGTGGGGGTGGTCGAAAAAAGTTTTTGACCAATTGTGGAGGGCTGATAGCAGAATTGGAATAGAAAAGTTTGGAATAGCTTTACGTTATAGCACCCCTGCGCTGTCAAGCTACCAATCCGCCTCTTTCATTTTCCTGTGCAGGCCTGTGCTGCCCTGTGCTGCCCTGTGCTGCCCTGTGCCACACGCCGCTGAGAACGTTTTGGAAGGGTCCTGCGGCTTTTCCTGGCTGATTTGTGTACCTGCGCCCACGTTGAGTGCGCGTCGGTTGTGCGTTTCGTGCATTGCGAATCATTATTAATGGCTTCTTCGGGACAGCATGTCCTTCCTGAAGCCATCAAGCACTCAGTTACTACTGGGTGATCAGGCCTGAGTGTGCTGTTCTGCCAACAGTGCGGCCGATAAAGGCACGCTGAGTTCCGTTTGGAGGCACGGCTGCCTTGGAATTTGTCCCTGATTTCTGCACTTGGACATCACTTCTTGTATTCTTTTTACACATTATTCAGACGTTTCGCATATTCAAAAATCTTCTGCGCCGGATTTATTAAAGCGACACACTTGTTTACATCGACATCTACAGCCGCAGGTCATTGTTATTGCGAAATATTGTGGAAAGGGTCCATCGCTGATATGAAATAGTGTCAAAATGTAGCAAAACATGCATGTCTGCGCATATGTGCCATGTTGCTACAGCCCGAGATGAGTCAATATGAGCGGCCGAACCACTTAAACAACGGCAACTCTGATCCAGGTACATATATTACGGGCTGTCAAATCATTCTCGCTTTTCTTTAACTCTATCATACTTACAGTTTTAGCGTGCAATAGAGCATTATTAGAGAAAACTGTGCTGACATCAGTGGTCATTTTTAGGCCATGTTGTCTCACGAAAACGCGTGTAGTGCATCGCTCACGCGACGTTCGTATAAATGAGCGAGGCGTACCTTTATGCTGCTGTATACCGAATACACCGTCTCTTGTTTGCCGCTTGACGCAGAGGCAAACAGTGCATCTCTGAAATTGAGAAATGTGTCGGCAAAAGAACACGTACAGGCCTACCCTATACGTAGCAAATGCGGCCGACTGCCTAGAAGTACGGTGACGTACGTACAGATGTTGGCACAGCGCTGTGTCGCCGCTTACCGCTTATTCTGTACGCGCCGTGCAAAGTGAAGTGTAGCTGATTTCAAATCGCTCAGGCCAGAATTGAATTATAAAAGCTGTTTCGTTCGACTTAACTGCTTACATTTCAATTCAGGTCCGCCGGTAGCTAGTGCACGCACTCCACGGCGCCAGGTTAACCTTCGCTGAACAGGGTCGACATTGCCTCAAACTTCGTGGGCACGGCTTGAGAGGGTTAAAACTTCTGCATTTCAACTTGGTGGGCGTGCTTGACTCGTTTTGGGCACGTATAATTATATATACATGCGAAGACGCTGTCGCTATTGTGTTGTCGGTTCGACGGCCGATCGCGCGGGGTTCGGTCGAACGATTATCGGCACGCTGATTTTGCCGGTGCCTTCGACAACAAACCCTCTCGCAGTACAACACGCACTCGTCGGTTGCGTCGTTGTCACCCTGGTATGATAACAAGGTTTCAGTGACGCACAATAGTCGATCAATCATTGGATTGAGCGTCTTGTCGGTCTCGTATCGACCCAGTGTTGCCGCGCCTTACGAGTACGTGCCGTCATGAACGCGCTGCCACCACCAGCAAGTGAGGACCGACGCTGCAAAAAGACTTCGTTAGAAACGTCATGTACTTAAGTGTCGCCCAAGTGTAACGTACGGGTTTTTCGTTAAATTAATGAGTCATTCATAAAAGGCGGAAACTACCTGGCTCGCAGTGCAGTCCGGACAACTCGGACGGTGCCCTGGCCACCTTCTCTTTTAATCTGGAGTTGCGGTCTTATGCTACGCACGTTTTCGGCACCGCACCGACGTCGAGCTAACGGTAGAGTTTCAAAGCGGTACAAGGCACGAGCGTTTGCAGCAGCGCGCGTCCGAGCGCTTTTTTTTTCGGGGGACTTTCCGGAGCGCGGCAACGCGCGCGACCCTTCCAAAACGTTTCGCGACTATTCCGATAGAGCAGGGCGCATGCGCCGTGGCGCCATGAAAGAGGCAGATTCTGAGATCCGGGATTGTATTCTGCATTGACGCGAGTAGTGATGGCTGCAAGCGGTTACCTCGCAGACCTCGACATATGCAATGCAGATAGACATATGCTCCGTCCTCCATGGCGATGCTTAATGCTCACACAGAAGTCTCTTCACAACGCACAAACACATTCAATCCAGGATTTATTGACATCGCAAGTAAACTTTAACAAAAAATTAAATGCGGCCGCCGTGGCCGGGATTCCATGCTGCCACCTCATGCTCAGCAGCCTAACACCATAGCCACTGAGCAACCACGGCGGATGCAAGTAAACCTTTATGTTGAAGTATATTCAATCACGACTGCAATGCCGATTACGAAAGAATCCTGCTCAGCATGCCTCCAGTCCGCTATAACCAATTATATGCAACGTAAAGGTCTTCGATCGCATTCGAATTGTCTTCTATGGGATCTTTCCACGCACGCAATCAAAGAACCTTTGGATAACCATTGCATTGGAATACTTCACGGGGTACCCGGTAACAGCCGCTATAGCAGCCACTGCAAGCAGCGATATTGCGTATTTATTCTTGTGACAAATCCTTTTCCGGGATGGCGCACGGTGCCAGCTGCTGAGCGACAGAAGACGTTTGTCTTTTCGGAAGTCTTCAGTGCACTCCTTGGTGAATTCTCCATCGCACGAACACTGCCTACCATCCTCAATCTAATGGCTTGAAGCAGAGATTCAGCCGCACGCTTGGTGACATGCTATATAAATTAGTCGCGTCTGGCCACACCAAATGCAATCGTATTCCACATTTCATGACGCATGCCTTGATTACTGCTCCGTACGCGAATGCAGGCTTTTCTTCATTGCTCTATAGCCGCGAATCTTCTACTCCACTGGACATCATGCTTCCGTGCCGGCCCGACATATCCGAATGTACGCCTCCTTTTCAAGCTGCTCGCGCCGCGGAAGAATGCCTCAAGCTCGGCCGTTCCCACATGACCACCGACCAGTTGCAGCAAAAATTACGACGGGATGATGATCGCGCCGTTGGCATCCCATCTCTTCCCGATTTCTGCCAGATTCCCGTGTCGTTTTGTGTTCCAGCTGTACCAGATGCCTATCATTGAAACTTGTACCCAAATACCAAGGACCTTACCGTGTAATTGCGCTGACGTCGTTTGTGAAGTATGTCGTCGAGCCTATCATGACACCTACGGACAAACGCTGTCGTGGCCGTGAAACCGTCCATGTGCAGCGCCTGAAGCCATTTTACGGCCGGCTCGTTCTATCTTCCTCTTGAATCGACAGGACAGCTGGTTATCTCCGCGGGGCCATTGTAGTAAACACGAAGGCCGTGCGCTGTAGGTACACCGCCATTTTCCCGCCGGTAGCGGAGCTCACGCTTCTTGATCCCTAATTAATTTTTTTGCGAAAACGATGCTGCAGCGGTAAGTTATCAACTTTACTTATGTTGTGACGAACAACCTCCCCCAGACGAAGTATTTTTAAGCTCATTGTTCTGTAATCTCGAAGGCTGGCATCACGTGTGTTTGTAGCTTGACTTCTGTTCCTCTGGTTGATATAAATTTGCTGGGCCGCATCGTGCCGTCTCCACCCTAAATGTTTCCATAATGCTGGCACTCTTCTACACGTAGCGTTTCAAGGGACCTTTTCGCACGAGCACTCAACCATTTTTCTTGAGTTCGCTCGACGTTGTTCGAAGCTCCAACAAATAATCTCTTCAGCACTTTTTATAAAAGATATCTGAAATAGCAGGCTTATATAATTAGTGCCACGAGAGGCGCGTGCAAGAGCAACATGTCTCGTCTGCTATAAGGTTCGAACGAATGAATGGTCGTCGGCATTCTTTCAAACACGAAGCGCACCGGTGACAGTACTTCAGGCTTTTGCGCGTTATCCCGAATAAATATCAACAAAGGACGGGAGGTAATCATGGCCTTCGTTTGTTATTTTTTTGAAGCTTTAATTGCTGCAGCATTATTCATTAAGTTATATTTCGCAGATCCGTCCAAACGCTCCTAGAATCTACCGCCACCGAGCTGCCTTTCCAGCATTATATTTTGTTACAATATCGTTCTCGTTAATAAAAACTGTAAGCATTTGCTCTGCTTGTAATAACAAGAATATTCCTGTTAGATTCTTTGTATGATCATTTAGATATGACCGCGTTGTTTGAGTACATCACTTAGTAGATGCCGGACGAGCACCAGAGTTTATATGCAAAAATAAAGGCTGAAGACGAAGGACCACGACGAGCTCTAGGTGAGCCGGACATTCGTAGCACAGGTGAAGGCAGCGATTCAGAATTTGTGGGAATTGCGTGGTCTGCATCCCCACGGATCAATACCCACAGATTCGGTGCCGACTATGTCGACAGAATTGCCTTTTCTACACCCTTAATAAGAAGTGGCGCTACTCGCTCTGCTACTGGACAAAAGCATTGTCTGCGACCGATGAGGCTTCGCTTGTTAGCTTTCTTTATAGTTTTGCCTCCTCTGATGACACAATAGAATGTTCGTAGTTGTTCTAGAGTATCGTGCACACCTTATTTTAATAGGCGAAAATGTTCCGTCCTTAGATATGACGAGGTATATGGGTGATCGTGGACGCTTGGCTGTTTAGTCTCTGCTGTATTTAGTCTCAACTGTCCAAGGCATTGATTATCTTTAGTGTGGGGCTGAAACGCTTGGGGAACCTTGACACTCTATGCTAATAATAATCAGCATCAATCAAATTTGTATATATGTCTCATATTTCCTGCCTGGTGAGACGGCTATGGCTTTCGTGCCGAACATATAAAGTAGGAGACGAGCCAACGATGCAGCCATTTTAGCTTGATAAATGTTGATATATTCGAGTGTATTCTCCAGTGCGCTTTCCTCTGTCGAATTGAATTCATAGCCAAGTTTCATGTGACGGTGTTTTTCGTGTATTGTGGTTGAGTTTTCTTCGAGGGCACGGATCCCAAGCTCTTTTACCGAAAATTCCTTTACCTACAGCCTTACCGATATGTTACGCTAAACGAAAGTTCCCCGACTGCCACCATCAAAGGCCTGACCTGTGTGCCTTACGTTTCATAGGTGTGCTATTGTGCAGGCCACCATCCAAGCTTCTCTGCTCTGAATAAGTACTTTTGACCCTCTAGTACCCCACAAGTTCTCTTCCACGTCGAGAGTAGAGTACAATGCTGTGGCTTCCTCACTTGGCTGCATCCTGGCTGCATCCTGTACAGCAGTACTGTAGTGTCCTGTGCAGAATGGGTGACAAAACTGATTTCTACAACAATGAGTGTGCTTGAGCCATTTCCATGTATGCCATTCAGCTAACTTTCTATGTCGTAAAATTCGGCAGACAAGACTCCAATGTGAAGGAAAAGGAGGAGAGAGAGTAGGAAGTATTTTTATAAAGCTTGCTCAAATCACACGCCTTTAGAGGTATTAATAAGTACTTTAGTAATAATTATAATGAATTAGCATCCCTCGGGTACTTCACATACTGTCGCGGGGTTAACAATCTATGTAGGCTTATAGGTATCTATGTTTTTATATAACTGCTTTCCCACCCGCCTGGGTCACAGCGTAGTTCGTGGTAGATGGGTGGTGCCTCGGACTGTGGGGCTAAGAGAACAGTGTCCCAACCATCCGCCACAAAAACAAAGGTCACTGAGTATGTGGCAGTCTGTATGGGTCGCTCTTCAACCAAACTAAAGCATGCCAACATGGGTCAATATAGATGCGGGTCTGGGTGGGTAGCGCTGTCCAGTGCAACTCTCAAGCCGTTGTCAATCACTAGGTACGTGCAAAGTGGTTGGCGCTGGTCTTCAAAGGAACCTCTTTGACGCCTGCTTCGGTCACTAGGTACGTGCCACTTGTAGTAAGCCTCTTTCATATGAAAAAAAAATCCTTTAAATTTATACGATGCTGAGCGAAATCGAACCCACACCACAAGGTATCCTCAATGACACCATAACCATGCTTAAGCAACATGGTCAACACTTGCAATGGGTATTTACTAATTTTCAATGAACGTTATTCATGCCAACGCTTTAGTGAGCTGGGACATCTTTCCAGTCTGGGGAAATGAGTATATGTACTAGTAATATGTACTTAGTACATCACATATTTCGGCGCGCTGCATGTGTGCTCGGCTCAAGTTTTGTTGTGCCAGCTCCAACGTCTTCTCGAGACTTTCTCTTAAATCTAGCACTTATCCGCATGCCATCTTGATTTCTTAATTTTCGTGCTCCCAAGTCCAGAACTCGTTCAGTTTGCTTAGGGGTCCTCAGATATGGCGGCCATAAAGGAGTTGACAAGGCGAAAACCCGAATCTCGCTTGCGGGGCTTCAAGATATGCAAAAAGAAGAGGCGCAAGCAAGCAATTCCAAGATTTTGTCTCTTCTTGTTCAAGCTTTCATAGCATCTGTTTCAAGGTTCCATTAAACCTCTCGACCATACCATTACACATGGGATGACACGGAGTGCAACAAAGATGCTTGATTGCCAACAATCCATTGACTTACCTCATCAGATCCGATGTAAAACATGAAGCATGGTCGCACAGAACTTCGCGTGGGAAGCCAATGCGAGAAAATATCTCGACGAGTCCTTCCGCAACTGTAGCTGAATGGATTGCTGTCAAAGGTATAGCATCTGGATAAGGAGTCGCAATATCCACAAGAGTGAGTATATATCGATGACCGCTTGCGGAAGTGGGTGTTAGAGGTCCAATGATGTCAACAGCCATGCGTTGAAAAGGGGTGTCGATCAACGGTATCCATGCCAAAGGCACCTTGCCCACCTTGCTTTTTGGCTAAGTCCTTTGGCAGGCGTCACAGGATTTGACGTGTCTGCAGACTTCTTTTTGTACGCCAGGCCAGTACAAAACCTCAAGAACGCGATCCGTCGTCCTCTTGGTACCCTGGTGTCCAGACGTGACATTCTCATGAGCCAAATGTAACACTTGACCTCGCACGGAGTTTGGAACTACTGCTTTTTGAAAGGTTTTGCAAGGGGATAGAAAGTAGTGGCGATATAAATTCCCTTTCTTGATGACAAGCGTAAAAGCTGTTGATGCTTTGCCAACAAATTCCTTGCCCACTCTGGCTCTACATACATCAAGCGTCCCGTCTTTCTCTTGTTCTTCCCGGAAAGTTTTTAGTTCTTAGTGCCTTTTATACCAACCAGAACTCCATTTGCCAGGTTTCCTTCGTCCGCACAGTGAACTTCTCTCTTATTGCAATCATTCCTAGAAGAAAATTTTCAAGAATCGTCGGGGTCATTGGCCTCATGCGACCCACGTATATTTCACACTATGAAAACTTATAGCGGTGATATCACACAATAGACAATCGCTATCCCAGAGAAGTAGGGAGACATAACTTGTACCTCGGCCCCAAGGACTACAATGCTACTTCCATCCGCCAACCACAAAGTAGCCGTAGTGCCAGTGAGGGCTTCATCTGGCACGAGTGTGATTTGCGAACAACCAAAGTATTACTTCTGGTGTCCCTTAAGCCGCGAGCCCTTTGTCCATTGACCCCTGGCAAAACTGGTATGCGACATGTACTAGATGGCGGTTGCGTCTTCACCGTACCAGTGATGTCCTTGTCTTGTTTCAAGTCGTCGCAATCGTCTGTGGGTTGCTGCGGACAGGTCTCGCCCTTGGGCAACAGCAGGCAAGAGGTAGCTGGCTTTGATGTGCTGTTCTTTTTGGCACAACTCTTGGGTTCATGTCCAGTTTTCCGACAGTAAGGGCAATATAGTTGCTTCACCTTATTGCGGCAATCAGAAGTCTTGTGTCCCGTACGTCCACATACGAAGCATGCTGATCTTCATCTTTGAAGCCGGGTTATCTCCTTTCGCCTTTATACTTGTGTTTTCACCATTATTCTAAAATATTAGTAAGTTCCGTAGTCTTCTTGCCTCCAGGAAAATACCAGCCGTTTCGGCCATTATTTGGAGTCTTGCAATCCTTCTCTCGTAAAAAGAGCGCCAGCTGACTGTGACAGTTGACGATGAATTGCTCAGCCACAATTTAGTCACGGATAGAATCAAAGTCCTTCACTGTCTGGAACATTTCTATCCAGCAGTAGGAAAGCTTAGAAGCCTTATGGCATACTGCCTTCCAGTTTTGCCGTCTTCCGGATTTCTCTTCCGGAATTTCTCCCTGTACCCTTCAGCCATGAAACAAAAACGCTGGAGCAATGCCAACATAACCTTGTCATACTCTAGAGAGTCAGCAAGTGACAATCGCCCAATTACTTTCAGAACTTCACCGCTTAGGCATAAACTAAGAGCCATTGACCACTTTTCCCGAGGCCCGTCTTGACCTGTCGCCACCCTCTCGAATCTGTTCAGACGAAAACCGGTATAAAATTGCGTGGATTCACGACTGAAGACGCACCTCGTTGGAGCCCAGGGTCAACCACCGTTCGCTCCGCGGGACCAGTCTCCGGTACTCTCAGGGGCAGTTTAAGCACCCGTTTTTCCATACGAGCGTCGCTGGCTTGCCTCTCCGCTATGACCTTCCGTTTCTGTGACATTAAGGCGCAACTGTAAGTTGCGGCCCACCAGATCCAGTTGGTACTTCTTCGCCTCTCTCTCCGCAGCTCGTTCCTCGCACGCTCGCGCATCTCGCTCATCGAACCCTGCTTGCAGTGCCACTCCTTCCAACCCCATGCGTTCTTCCAGCGCCAATAACTCTCGCGTGCTCATTTTTTTTTCTTTCTTATGAAAAACAACGGCTGTATCAAACCCTGAAATCCTGTCGTGGACGCCGATTTGTCACGGTTCATTCATGGAAAGCAACTTAAACTAATATCGCTATCCATGTTTCTATTCAAATGAAGGATGAGAGCGTTTGATTTCAGAAGTGAAAGAAGAATTTATATTTACATATAGAAAGTGGAAAGAAAGCACACATAAACAAACGATAGAAAAAGCAACACAGAAGGACCAAGAGCACCTCTGCACTGCTTATAACAAACACAGTTCTCATTAATCAAAGTCGCCGCTATTCTGATTGTATAGTTGTTAGGTGTGTCCGAATACACAGGGGCAGTAGAAAGTGTGCGGGATAGGGCTTACCAACAGTTCTGGGACATTGTCGCGTAAGGGATGAGCGCCGAGGCGTCGTCGACGGAAGATACTGGTCGTTCCTTGAGCGAACTACAGATTGTCACGCGATGGGACCTTGTACTGGCTCAGGAATGTAGACAGTCCAGGTTTAGCCTATGGGAATCTGAAAGCTCGAGCCTGCGGCCCGACAACTCACTCATCGCGCGGTGGGACCTTGCCCTAGCTCCGGAGGCTAGGCAGTCCTGGTTCTGGCGGTGGGACTCTGGAGGCTCGGGCCCATGGTCTAACGGCTTACTCCCACTCCCGGCGGACGCTGATTTCTTCGGCGTTCACTTGCCTCCGAGCACCACCACGGGATTTTAGAGTCTCGTCCTTATATCTTCTTCTTCCTTCCTTTTCTCTACGTTACCCATCGTGTACGACCCTTAATGGTTCCTTTCTTCTAAGTTTGAAAAAAAGGAACCATTACGTTTGGACGGTGCGTCACATGTAACGCCCGTGGCTTCTTCATCGTCGGCTTCTTGCGCTCACCCATTCGCTCTCGATATTAAGTTGTGTTCTACACTCCGCTCTGCCCCGCGCAACGGCGTGGCGGTACTCCCCGAGAATAGAGACTCCGCTTCCACATACAATGAGATCACGAAGTATTACCTTCTTAATCGCAGGGTTTACAGTTTGCCGCATCCTAAACTAAACAGGGCTCAGGCACTTACATTACGCTTACTACAGACTGGTACTTATCCTTGCCCACGGAGACTGAACATGTTTTATCCAGAGACGTATACAGAGCCTTATTGCCAAGATTGTGGTGCTTTAGCCTCGCTCGAACACATGCTCTGGTCTTGCGAAAGAATTGAAGACTCGGCGATTACGGATGCGTCCAGGTGGGAGGCTGCACTTCGCAGCCCGGACCTGGATGAACAATTCTGGGCTGTCCAGCAGGCTCACGATGTGGCCGTGAGGCTTGGCCTTCCAGTCCCGACGTGGGAGCGGCCCGCTTAGTGATTAATTATCACTACTTGCAGGACCAAATAAAGTTTTCCTTCCTTCCTTCCGCACCGCTCACTTTATCTACGACACTGGCTTCGCGCACTGTCACCCCCTAAAACACAACAATTTTATCGTACATATTTTGCCTTAGAATTTATATCTCCTCATTTTTGTGAACCTTCATGTTCGTCTTAGTTCCCACTATTTGCATCCAATTAAGTGCCTCTTTTTCTCTCACTTTGTTTTTGATGACTGCTGGTTTTCTATGAAAACTTTCAAGATCCTGAAGTTACTTATAGATATATGCACTTGTAATGGCGTTAACGTTGTTTGTAAACTGTTTTGATTCTGTAAGCAGTGCATTAAAACGCCTGATTGGATCAATCCTGATCAGATTATTTCATTAGAGTCGCTCCCGTGTCGCACGCGGAAATCCCCTTTTTTACCTATTTCTCTATGTTTAATGTCCTTGCCTCGTCAAGTAGACGTAGTTGGAGGCCTTTCGCGCAGCTGAAGAAAAGGAAGAATACGAAGAGAAGACGAAGGCAGCTGCGATACAATTCAATTCAATGCCTCATGTATCTTTATGTGAAAGGTGGCTGCCCCGTGCAAATGACAGCAATGGGCAGTTCGCCGGACAAGGACAGAGTACATAGGGCAGATGTTAGAGAAAGGGTTCCTACTTCTAGAACACAGAATTGAGAGGCAATCTTATGTAAATAATGCGATTTTAGAGGAATCACAGAAATAATAAAAAAATAAATAACGCGGCAATTTAATATTATACAATGAAGCAGTTCTGTAATCAAGACAAGCAAAGAAAATGAATTAGCAAGTTGTAAAATCGAGAAGAAATAAAAAGGTGTGTTACAATAACATGTCGGGCACTTCTTGCAATGACATTTTTGCAAAAGAGACCCCATCTTTTTTTTTTTGGCAGTTAAGTAAAGTGAAGGTAATCGGTATCGAATGATTTAATATGCATAGTTTATACAACAACGTGTAAAATGCAATACTTCCTAATTACGAACGTCATATCGCGTAGTGCTTCTTTTAAGATTGGCAAGACTTTGCAATGCAGTGTCTTTCTTCTTTGTGCATAATGTATTGTAGCGAGAAAGCCTAAATTGATGAAGTGAAGGAAGTTTAACTTTGCGTAATTTCAGAAATAATTCGGCTGCGTGACAAAGATAAGACACTGTGCAAACTAATCTAATAATTAAATTTTGTAATAATACCTTCGTATTAATAACCCCTGTAGTTGTGGCCCACCCAGAGCCCAATAATTACGATTAAAGAAAAATGATGAGGTATATATAGTGGTAGAATGGGAACGTTGCACAATAGCCCCTACAAGAAGCCAATGGCGCGTGGAAGCTTGCCAATCAACAAGTCGACACGTCCATCCCATTACATAATTACAGAAAAATAGATGCCGATAGTTTATAAGGACTGTGAGGTTCGATTAATAAATATAGGTTACATGGGAAGCTCTTTGTGACCCCAATGAAATATTACAGCTTCAGTTTCACTGATATTTATATTTAGATAGTATTGTGTAGACCATAGCTGAAAAAAAACCTAGAATATTATTGCCGTGATTTGCTAATAATCAGTGAAGCCAACAGAGAGAAGGCTTGCATCGTCAGCGTAAACGACGTACTTCACCGTCTCGTCAGCGGTTACGATATCGATGGTACACAAAAAAAATTATAAGCTGGCCTAAAATACTACCTTGACTGACTTTTTTCAAAGATGTGAAATTGTTATGCTGCGTATACTGTGTACGCTGTCGTAATTAGGATGATATTGAATAGTGGGCATTGTCCGTTATATCGAAGTGGTGAAGCTTTTGGGGAATCTGATAACTACGGTTATCGAAACCTTTTGTGAAGCCGACAAGCACACCTATAAATAGATTATGATTGTCGAAATTTTGAAAAATCATACAATTTAAAAATCATAGTCACAAAACTCCGAAATTTACGAGGTGGCTTAGTTTTTTGACGATGATATTGTGTTGAAAATAAATATCTATATAGATTACCAAACCTAGTGAAACCTTTATGTTAGTTTTCCCTTTCACTGTTGTAAATCCCTGACAGGACAACGTTTATGGTAAGATCGTTTCTGTCACTTTTATCTTGTATTACAGTAACTCTTGCACTTTACATGAGAAAGTTCCCGTAGTAAGACAAAGCTTTAACATGTGGATAATGTCTTGTCGTATACCTGGCGCGTCGACCAACTTGCCCCTATTGAGTTTGATGAAAGAGAAAAATACTTCACTTTCACTAACTGAGTGAAAAAACTAGAATGGTACGCTCATTGTGATATTTTATTGCCGGTATGTCTTTATTCACCGACAAGGCGTGAAAGAGAAAAAAGGAACACAATAAATGCATTTGACAGTTGGGAACCTTTTAAGGTCTGCCCAATCCTTCAATTATTTAGGAAGCGGTTCAAGTATACTAGGAATTACTGATTGAAATCCCACCACATTTCTTAAGATCTACCATAAAAACTGACCCGATTAGAGTAATATTTTTTTTGCTAAACGTATATCTTTGGTCACATGGTTTCTAAATGCTTCACAATTATTCAGTGCACCAGTAGATGTAACTTCAAGAAATACTATATGAAGCTGGTGACATTTTCCTGTTTTACTCAACAGTTCATAATTCATTCACAGCTTTCTACCTTCTTAGCGAGGAGGAGTTCCGACCATATTAGCGAGGGGGAGTTTTGAGAAACGCGTGCGCAGTGGCACAGGTAGAATACGTTCTAAATGGCATTTTTACAATTTTATGTAGCACTGAAGCATGCGCATTCACGCATCGATTTGCAAGTTGGATTGATCCTTTGTTTTCAAACGGCAAGCCTTACATTTTCTACTTTTCAGTATCGACACGCGTATTCGTGATTTTGCGTGCGCTAACAAACCAATGACGTCATGTTAGTAACAGCTCAATCGAAGCTTTGAAGAAGTGCTGCGTCAACCAATTTCGACAGTGCATACAAGCAAATAATTTTAGATTGTAATGCTCGAAAACAAAGACGCTCTAGAAGAATTCAAAAAGCTTTTTCTACCGAAGTGCCACTGTACATTGGACTACCACCTTCGCTATAACCATCAGCGCAATTCACTGCCTTCTGTTTTCTAAATGCTCTCCAAGCACAAGTCCTAATATTTACGTTTTTACTTATTAATTTATTGTTTATTTATTACCACCCTTACCTTCCCTGTGGAGTACTACAAGAGTAATGTGTAGATGCTTCGGTGAAGTGTAGATTTCCTACTAGACATAAAACAATGTGGATCGGAGGGACCACGGCGTTCGTAGAAAGGTTATTAGTGCCCCAATTAGTCGACGCGAAAATTAAATGAACATGCAAGGTAACGTGAGCACGGTACTCAGCTCTTTACCAGCTCATAGAAAAAATACATTGTTTGCTGGGATAATGTCCGAAGTGCAAAGAAAAGAACAATAAAAATTCGAATAATGGCAATACAAATTTATACTCCTTACGTCTGCCTTTGGAATCCCTGGATTTGATTTCAGTTGCACAATACTCCTATTATATAAATTACCATAATAACTTCAAGTAGCTGCGCAATTGTTGACTGTTTTAGGCGGCTAGAAACCAAATATTATTACGGCTCTTTTTATATTCGGTCTCCGCTTCCGAAAACTTGGCGGTGTAAATGCTAAAGGTGCCCAATTTTTTCTTAGGGCTGTTGAAATAATTAAATTCTAAGCGTAACCAATTCGTTAGAACTTCTGGAGTGCGCAAATGATTGACTGTCGCTTGTATCTTAGTTTCGCTACGAAGCAGAGACACTGCCATTTGCAGGTCATCTGCAAACAAAAAGAACGTCACAAACATCAATTTGTATCATACTCACCTGTAGTGCCTGTCGCAAGAGTTTTTTGTATGGAAAGAATTTTCTTCGAGTGAATCGGGACCTTTTCCGCATCGCTGGTATTGAGAGCACAAGCCCGTTTTTGGGTTGTAATAGTATCTTCTCTTGCCCCTTTGACCGGGGTTACAAGGACTTTTGGGCTCATCTGTGCAATGCTTGGGTCCTTCCTCTGGAGTTGGCAACGCAAGGTGTTCGAGATAATAAATATCGTCACGTAGTAGCCACGGTGAAGAAAGAAACAAAATTGTGAGTGAATAAGCTTACGTTTAATTGGGCGAAACTGTGCCCTCAAAAATAAGCTACACTCAAAGAGCAACGATAGCGGCGAACACAGTTGGTGATCGTCGCAAATCTCATCTGCAGGGCAAGGGCGTCAGTTTTCACACGCGAGTCATTGTAGGTTACAAAAATTCGCTGGTACCCCGCATGTCTTCCAGACAGTACTACACAATTAGCGTAATTCGTACAATTACATTATACAAGGCTCGGTGACAACATACAACGGATAGAATAACCGATGACATTCGAGAAAGTTCCGACACATACGGGCGTGTCCTGCGCGGAGCGAAAACATTTGTGACAAGGTGAAACGCTGTCACACCATAAACAAAACACGTGCCAATATCATCCGCAAACGGAAACGTTCTCCTCGTTCGGCAGTAGATTGTTTGCTTGCAAAACTTGACATTATCGAAGTGATGTAGAATCACTATTTGTATTCTGTAATCTTGCAAACCGTTTCATGCCCAGCAAAGGTATGCAGGGCATGAAAAGACATTTTATCAATTCTTAGCAATGACAATAACTTTCTACAAAACAGCGTTATTAGCCGATAGAACTGGGCAGTGTACAAGCGAAGTCAAAACATCGCATACAATGCAACTAAGGAAATCAATCCTCACCATTGATTACCCTGTAATTATCATCATTGTGGTTGTTTTCGAGCAAAACATTCGTTTATTTAATTTATTTAGTGCAGTCCTAAGATGGCTAATAGAGGAGTGGGTACAATGGACATTTCGCAAACAACAAATATGAGCGCGACCGTAACAAAAATGCTAGGTAACAGAAGACATGACAGCATCAACTGCTGAAACAAAATCGCTTTGGGGAAGGGAAAGTACATCACCAGATAACATTTTTCAAAAGTCAGCTCTGCTGTGGTAGGTTGCAGATTAAGCTTGTGGTATTTTCAAGTAGAAGTATTGTTAAGGAATATTAAGTGCGCACAATTTCATAGATGAGATGAGGAAATAGTCATGCTATGCAGAAATTTTAGGCAGTCCGCATCACGGCACACAGGGAGTGGTGACGAATGCAAGAAAGGAAGAGCAGCAGAGGGTGATAAGTTTCGGTCGTATCTGTGGCATATAAAGCGCACATTTTTTTTTTCGCACGGATTCAATTTTAACGTTACCACGCTGGTGTAAATGGCATGTCAGCATGGCATGCTCATGCCGACGTCTGCAAACGTGTCATTGTCAAAGGTCTCATCTATAATGCATGAATTTTAATGCCTGTGCCCGTAAAGAAAAGTGCTGGCGCTGAGATGTGGAGCGCTAGTTCACACGGAGCCCCACTCTCACAGACAGTCTGTGTGGCGCGAATTGTCGAATAATGCATCTGGTAGTCGTGTGAACGAATTAATAAGATTTGTAGAGCAAACGCAATGAACACCACCACCAGAGCCGTAAATGTTTCTACTTATTGAATTATTAGCCGATATAATCTACGGGTCCTATGTATGGGTTACTTACACATGACTAGTCGAAAGTTTGAGCCAAATCACTGGTGACTGCGTATCATCCAACCAATACGACAGTATTTGCGTCACTCAAACGGTTGAACACACGATGTTTGGTGACAACATAGGCAATATTCGTGAATTTTCTGTAAATATAGGCTTGTCTGGCGCCGGGTGATAACTTCTAACACTTGTTCGGTGGTGACAGGGAAATGCAAACATAGACGCCTCTGAATACTGCCTTCTGAGATAATGCTGTTAAATTTAGTGTTAGTGTCAACTTTTCGCCAGTCGATACAATTCAGTTAATGCACGTCTTTAAAAGATCAGGCTTCCGTATCGTGTTGGCGCTATCGCCACAGGTAAGTATAATAAAAGACAACTTGGTTTTCTAGAACACTTCTGAGGAGGTTTCTAGATATCCATACGAAAATTTGAAATGGGTATGCTAACGCCACAGTTTGTTACAAAGCTCCTTGTATTGTTGACACAGGGTCGTTGTTACCCAACCATACGGGCAGCTGACGCTGTCATAAACGCTTATCAGGCAGCCGAACAGGAAGTATATTCAGTCGCTTTTGTGCACAGTGCCGCAGCTGCAAGCCCAGCCTGCGGTGAAGCCAGTCCGCACGCCATGGAGGTTTGCCCAAGCCGACTACGATGATGATGGCAGTGGGCGCAGTGCTCTCCACAAAGTATCCATTGCCGTGCAACTGAAATATTTAATATGGGTTATCTCTGGAAAAATATATTTAGACAGGACATCGTCCTAAGCGGCTCTGCGCTGATTGCATTTGTATGCTCGTTCTGCTGCAAAGGAAACCGCCGACCTTGAATACTTGTGAGCCAGCTAGATGTTATAAATGCCTTGATGATGACAGAAACACCGTTTGAAACGTGTGAAGGCGCAGTAAGGCTGCAAGATTGAACGAATATAAAGCGAAGCTTTCGTTACGAAAACACCGGCACATCTCTTGCTGACCGCGGCTGCCCCTTGCTGCTGCTGCTCAGGCATTCTCGCCAAGTATCTCAGACTCGACTGTGGGACGGCGGCTCCATCCTTGAGCGATACACTACTTCGGCCACAGCAGTGGAGGATAGAACGGGGAAGCGGGACTGCGTTTGCGGGTCATTAGCTGCTAGAGGAAAGGGCGAGGTGCCCGCGACGCGGACAGCCATTATTAGACGGGGAAAATACACCGGAGATGGTCTCAAGTGGCGCATGCATTGCGCTGTGGCAACCGCGTGAACGATCGCACATGCGCCTTCAAGGGAGGGGTCGGCTACCCCGAACAAAGGGTGCAGTAAGCCAGCTCGCCCTTTTCAACCCGCACAAGACTGGTTGCGTTCAAAGGTGCCTGGCATTATTCCACAACATCAATAAAGCGTTCGGTTTCACTTTGCAACAACGTTGCATGAACACAAACACGTATCTGAGCACTCCTTTAGAGAAGGATTCGCTTTATTTAGGTCCAAATGGGGCACGTTGGATCTGCTGCATTATCTGGAAGAAGAATGTTCAGCCACCACGGGGTGTCTGTTTTTTTATTGTATGCAGCTTGCATTGTAATGTAATACACGAGCACTTATATGACAATTTCTGCTAAAATTTCGGAATCGCCTATTTCTCTTTGTTACCGCGCTCCTGAGGGCACTGTTACCCATATTTATTTTTTTCTTTTATCGATGATAGTTTGTCTATCTGAATGCAAATAAATATATTGTGATTGTTGGACTCTATCCTTAAACGAAACTTGTACACCACAGTAGCATTGATAGATATTTTCTCGTGTTCATTGAACCAAATGACCGCATTTATTCTCTTACTTCACTTACTAAAGTCAATAACGCTACACAGCCGTCAATTGATCTGTTCGTTACCAAAACTAATGCCACACCTGTGTTTTGAAAAAATTACCTTATGGGCTATTTTTCAATATTATCGCAAGTACGCCGTAGGGAAAAAGCAGCAATGCCAAGCGATTACTGAAGCCAAGCGTGTTTACCAAGCGATTACTGAAGCTAGCTTTGCCTTCTTGCGACGGGAGCTTGTGAGTACTAGTTGGTCTAATGCTGTTTGCCTCAGGGGCATAAACAGCCCACAGGATACATTTTTTTTACTAACTGAGAACACTTTATTCTAAGGGCTTTCAATACGAAATTCATTTATCCTTGGATGGTGCAAGCGATAGATGACGTCACTTCTGCTTCGCAAAATACAGCACAGAGATTAAATGTACCGAATGCATATAATGACATCTGCTTCTGTGCTTTTTGTGACATGCATATATTATGGAGACAAATTAAGAGAACAAATTAGGCGCCGTATTCTCCCTTTTATGCCAGTACTTTGGATCGAGTTGTAATAGAAATTGTGGGGAAGATTCCATACTACCGCATTGCCAATACACCAAAGTGACGCTCCAGATAAGGTCAGGGTAATTGCGCAAATCTATTTGGAGCATCCTTTTCAGACACTTTCATTGCATATTTTCTGAGAAGAAATATTGAAAGCACGGATCTGCCGGGTGTAATTCCGCGCTTTTCTAGGAATCTGATCTCAATATTCATGAATGCAGTAACACGCTCTGAGGTGTTCGCGGTATTTTCGAACTAAAAAATTGAGCGAGAGCTGTGACGCGAACAATTTAGAAATTTGGCCGAAGGAATAAATATGCAGACCACATGCACTGCAGGAATCTATTCAAGCGAAGCTGTCTGTGGTGTTTGCGTTCAATTACTGTATTCAGCGATGATCTTGGTGGCATACAACAGACCGTATATGATGTTAAATGCTACCATGTGTGCACCACTTGTGTTTGTCTACGTACTATAGAGAACTCGCATCGAGGTGGCCTTGTGCGCCATTTTTCGTAGTCTGCGAGCAAGTTAGCTGTGTCGTTCCTTCACGCGGGGCACTTCATCGTTGTTGAAGCGTTGTGTTGCTGTTGGCGTCTCGACGCTGCTGTGGTTTAGTGCAGCTCTGCTTCTGCACGTCCTGCGACGGTTGTTCGCATGCACAAAGGGGCACGGTGTTCATTTTTGAGAAGTAGCAGAAACGTGCCGTGTCCTTCCTACGAATAAAATTATTAGTTTGTCTGCGCCTGTTCCATGTCTAGTAGTTGCGTTTTTTTTTTATCGATGAAAAACAAATGAAGCATGCTTTCTGGAGGCGCATTACCCCTCTCTCGCGATCATTCTATGTATGCAAGCTGCCATTGGCTAAGACTGACTATTATTCACCGGTTTCGGCCGAGCGCTGGTTTATTTCCTTTTTCTACCACATTATTTCCACACAGGGCTATTGCAAGCGATTAGAGAAGTGAGCATTGCAGCTTCTTCAATGCTTTCGTGGCAGGCTAACGCTTAATTACAGCCGCCAAGACGACATTGCGTCGATGGCCATGGAGTTCCAGATGGCATTTTAACAATGAGCAGAGAGTTACAGAGCGCATTGTGGCGACGTCGACGAAGTTCTTGCTCGAAACATCTCATAGAAGCGTCTCTCCCACCTGTACCATGTGCCTTATACACGTTCTTAACCACGCCTCAACGCGGCGTGCGAGACCGCAACAGCAACAGCAGCAGTGAAAAAATATTGGGAAAACGCATAGAAAGCTGCGCTTTAATAATTATTGCGCCCAATAATTTCCTAGATGGCAGACATCTTTAACGTTTACCTTGAGTCAGGACTGCTTCCTTGCTGCATGCAAATAGGTAGAGTTTTTACGCTGTTTGAATATGGTAATAAGAAATTTGTATCAAATACACACCAGCTTCGGTACCACCTACATTTTCTGAAGATCTAGAAAATGTAACTCGCCTTTGCACGAATGAAATTTGCGAAACCCACAACATAATATCCAAAGCACAGTTTGGCTTTACAAAAGAAAAATGGACAGAAATTTCGTTAGCTGGATTAACAAATGATTGCACTTTGTGCAGTAAGTGTACGGTAATTGCACGGAGAAGTAAATGCACGGTTTCCCGTGCATTTACTTCCCTCGTCATGCCTTGAACGCTGCCTGCCGCATGCTTATGTAATCTATAAACAATCCGTTGAACAAATTATAGCTAGTGTCCTACAGGGAAGTATTTCTGACATTTCTTTCGTTAAGATTTATATTATTGAATGATTTATGCAACATGTCTACGAGTGCAGACGATCTTATCTATGCAGGTTGGGTACCTTTACTCTGTCCGTCATTTATAGTAGGCAACATGACTGAACTAGCAATTCATGCGCGGAATGTTTTGAAGTGCTGATAGCCTAATATAGACAGAAGGAATATGTGTCCAAGAACAAAGCAATGCAAATCGCCGCTAAAATTAAACATGTTAGATCGTTCTCTAATTTCTATTTTGGATTCGAAAGAAAAACGTCTGGAGATCCCACGCCCTGCAACAATCCATGCTATGAGAAGCAATGTGCGGGAAGCCTACCAAGTTAATGGAACGACAGTGAGAGCACGAAGACGTAGGCGGCTGTTTAATGACCAACGGAACACCCTTGTCATGAGATTCATGTCATGACCTATAAATTATATTTGTCATAGATTAGGTCTGCCCCAGGCCCCGACGGAGTTAGAAACCGGCTCTTAAGAAATTTGGACGACAAAGCAATTCAAGCTTTACTGAAGGAGATAAATGAGGTATGGGAGGAGGGCGTTGTACCGGAGAGTTGGAAGAAGGCCACAGTGGTCTTAATCCCCAAGCCAGGTAAAGCACCCAGCTTGGAAAACCTCCGTCCTATCTCCCTTACTTCTTGCATTGGCAAAGTAACGGAACATGCAGTGCATAACAGGATATCGAGACATATTGAGCTCAACGAACTATTCCCGTACAATATGGTTGGTTTCAGGCCCTTGCTTTCAACGCAGGATGTCATGTTCCTGCTCAAAACACAGATAATCGACTCTCAAAGCAACGATGTAAAAGGGGTCCTCGCACTGGATCTATCCAAGGCATTCGATACAATTGCACATGACTATATCCTTCAGGAGATATCGGCCTTGAACTTGGGAGTTAAATTCTTCTCCTTCGTTGCATCCTTCCTCGAGAGCAGGACGGCGGCCATAAAGTTGAGGCAATCAGTCTCGGAATATTTCACACTCGGAAACAGGGGTACTCCCCAAGGGGCAGTTATCTCACCCCTTCTGTTTATTATAGCAATGCGCAAGTTGTCGGAAAGCCTTGCAGCAATTCCTTACGTAGGTCATGCATTATATGCTGACGATATTACAATCTGGTGTCCTGGAGGATCGGAGGCTACGGTCGAACAAGCTCTACAGGAGGCTCTGGATGTTACAGAGTCTTTCTTGAAAGGTACGGGACTGGCACTCTCGCCTGGAAAGTCGGAAATCCTGCTGTACAGACAGGCTAGGCGAGGTGCTAGGGGACTCACCCCACTCGATCAGGTGCCCATTGGCGTTCGTACCAGAGATGGGCACACCATCCCGAGAGTAGACTCTATCAAAATACTAGGGCTTTCAATAAACTCAAAGGGATGCAACGCTGAGACTATAGCCCAACTCACCACGAAAACTGAAAACATTTTAGAAAAATTATGAGAGTGTCCAACAAGAAAGGTGGCATAGGCGAGGATATACTCCTTAGGGCTCACCATGCTTTCCTCATCAGCCATGTCATTTACATAGTCGCGGCCCTCAATTGGACGAAAACGGAAATGGATAAATTAGACACGCTTATGCGCAAAAGTATCAAAAGGGTGATAGGCGTGCCAATCACGGCTAGCACAGAGAAACTTATGACATTGGGAGTACACAACACAACTTCGGAATTAATAGAAGCACAAAAATCAGCACAAATTATTAGATTATCAAACTCCAAAGCAGGCAGAAGACTTCGGGATGCGGCACGCCTCCGCCCTAGCTTCAATCAGGGAAATATCACGCAACTTGATATTCAGACAAGGAACTCCTTTATTCTAGATCGTTCTCCAAGAAATGTCCACCCCTAACACAATAAAGGTCGAATGTTAGCGAGGGCTAGAACTTTCTTAAAGAACATATCCGGAACGGAGACCTTTGTTTACGCGGCGCGACACGCCAGTGCCAACAAGTTCTCCGTAGCCATAGTCGATGACAGCGGAGAACTCCTCTCGGCAGCCTCGCTGAAAACCTCCTCGGTCGATGTGGCGGAACAGGCTGCTATAGCTCTCGGAAAACTGGACTCAAAACGCACTACGGTGTACACGGACTCCCGAGCAGCCGTTAGAGCATTCGCATCGGGATTGATAGCCAAAGAAGCAGCCAGGATTCTAAACGGCAAACACCCCTCTGACATTGTTCACCACATAGTCTGGTTCCCAGCTCACATGGGACCAGACGTATTACCGGGTCACCTGAGCCCCAATGAGATAGCCCACGACCGTGCGCGAGGTTTCGTATGCCGCGACGGGATGGTGTCTCGGGAGAGTTCGGGAGAGCTCGTCCACAGTGATCCACTGGTTACTTTTTATGAAATCACCTCTCATTACAGAGGGAATAGGCAGAGTTTTCCTTTCCCCCATCATAAGCTCAACAGGCCACAAGCTAGCACGCTTCGCATGCTGCAGACGGGGTCCTACCCCTCTAGGGGCTTTTTGAACATCCTCCACCCGGACATCGATCCACTCTGCCCAGATTGTGGCACTGAATTTAGCTCATTAAATCACATGCTCTGGCAGTGCCCTGTGTTACAGGATTTTAATACAGAAGAAGACTGGACGAAGGCCATCACAGACCCGAAACAGGACGTCCAGCTCCTGGCTGTCCAGAGGGCCCGTGAACGAGCGGACAGGCATGGCCTCTCTGTTCCGACATGGGACTAGCCAATGGCTGGGTAGGGACCTGTAGGCCCCCGCTTAGCTCCTCAGGACCCCAATAAAGTCGTTTGCTGCTGCTGCTGTCATAGATTCTTGCATACTATGCCAATTTCAGTACATACCAAGACGTAGGCGGCTGTTTGATGACCTGTATGATGCATGTCACGACACTCATGTCATAATGCATCATTTAGATTCATCACACACTTTTGTCATACTATGCCACTTGTGGTAGAAACCAAGGTAACGAAACGCTCATGAGAGCACCAAAAGTACTCGGCCGTTTCATGACCTTCATGGCGCACATATCATGATATTCATGTCACGACCTATCATTTATGTTTGTCATACACTATCTTTTGATTTAGCTGCTGCATTAGCTGCTGCATTTGCTGCATGAAAGCTTTGGGGTCTTCAATTGAGGTGTTCCCCTCGCTAGTTTGCAAGACCAGAGCTTCCGCAACTACGTAAATAATCAAACTACACAGAAAACAGTAAACGACGCCAGAGACCGCCTCTACAACGAGCGCAGGTTTGGATCAGAATCCCAGGGAGCAAATAACAACACCAATACATCAACATGGCAGGACCAAACCAACTAGAGATTTGGCAGTGGAACTGCAGGGGCTACAAGCGCAAGCAAGGGCTCCTGCAACAGTTCATTAACACTCGAGGAAATCCACCAGATTTAATACTACTACAGGAAACAAATTGCATCCCAACCCTAGAAGGATATACGTGTCAGGAAAATGGACGAACAGCGACTTTAATAAGCAACAAAATAACAACCATAACACATAAGGAACTAGAAGACATACAGCTAGAACATATAGTGACCGAAGTGATTCCAAAACGGAAAAAGAAAGCTAAGAGCACTTTCGTAATCAATCTATATAGCCCACCTAAATATAGAGGAAACTTCATTAAGCTTTTTGCGGAAGCGAAGAAGCTTGCAGGGCAAAACAGCCTAATAATAGCAGGAGACTTCAATGCGAAGAGTCCGCAGTGGGGCAGTAGAATCGAAGACAAGAAAGGGCGCAGTATCTGCACAGCTGCAGAAAACATAGGCTGCGAGCTACTCACAGATGAAAGCCAACCCACCAGACAGGGCAATAGCGTAAGCGTGGACACGTGTCCCGACCTAACCTTTGTCAGGGGCGCTAAGCAAGTCGAATGGGAGAACTTGCAAGAAAACCTCGGCAGCGACCACTACATCATCAGGGTCAGCACAGAGGCAGAAATCATCAGGCGGAAGATTGGCAAGGCAAGTCTAACAGACTGGGATGCATTTCGAGTCCACTGTAAACAGCTAAAAGGGGACATAACCTCGGCAGAGGATTGGAGCCATCAACTCAGACAAGTAAGAGATCTCTACACAAAAGAAGTGGAACGAACAGAACAAGCACCAGAAGTGGACAAACGACTCCTCAGGCTATGGGAGGCACGACGAGGCCTAACCAAGCGGTGGAAGCGTCAGAAGCTAAATAGAAAGCTTAAGAAGAAAATTACCGAAATAACTCAGCAAGCAGAGGAGTATGCAACGCAGCTGGCAAGGCAGGGGTGGCAGCAGTTTAGTACCTCACTGAATGGCACCCTAAGCACAGCCAGAACATGGCATATCCTCAGAACACTCATGGATCCGAGCAAGAGCAAGGCGGAAAGCAGCAAATCCATTCAGAGGTTAATCCACCAGTATGAAGGAACAGAAGAACAACTGCTCCAAGCAGTAGGGAAAAGTGCTACGGAAAGATCTCGGTAGAAGGCTACCAAGGCAACTACCAGGGTGAAGAAAATTCAACTACAGACCGACCCATAACAAGAGAAGAGGTCGTCGAGGCTGTAAGGGCTACAACAAAGAACACAGCAGCAGGGGCGGACAAAATCCGATACTCGCTAATTCGAAACCTCAGCGACGAAGCAATTGATCAGCTCACCCTCTACCTCAACAAACTATGGGAGGAAGGCAAAGTACCAGCGGAGTGGAAACACGCCGTAGTGGTGATGATTCCCAAACGCAGCAAAAAACTCCAAATTGAAAATATCAGACCAATTTCGCTTACATCATGCCTAGGCAAGCTGTACGAAAGAATAGTGAACCGAAGAATCCAAACGCATCTTGAAGACGGAGGATGGTACCCCAACACCATGTTCGGCTTCAGAGCAAACTTGTCTACCCAAGATATCTTGCTACAGCTAAAGGAAGAGGTACTCGAGACAATGCCGAAACACGGGCAAAACGTAGTCATGGCCATCGACATCAAGGGAGCCTTTGACAACGTGTCCCACGCCGCCATTATGGAGGGGATTAACACCACTAATTGCGAGAAGAAAGTCCATGACTATATCAGAAGCTTCCTAACCGGCAGAACAGCGACAGTAGGCCTGGGAGACCTACGGAGTGACGCCTTTCAAGCGCCATGCAAGGGCACTCCGCAGGGCTTAGTAATCTCGCCAGTACTCTTCAACATAGCAACGGTCAACCTTACCAAGAAACTTAGCAAGATCCAAGGAATCAGTCACGCAAAGTACGCGGACGACATAATGATCTGGACTACTCAAGGCTCACTAGAGATAAACAAGAGACACTACAAGAAGCTGCCGCCTGCATCGAAGAATACAGAAAGCAAAGAGGCATCAGATGCTCCACGGAGAAATCTAACTCCTCAGGGTGGGCAGACACCCCACTGATGCCCCACTCGAAGTAAGGCTAGAAGGACAGAACATCCCGGAACAAAAGATGATTAGAATCCTCGGCATGTGGCTGCAAGGAAGCCGGAAATGCAGCCACACAATCTGCCTGCTAAACAAAGCAGCAGGACAGGTGGGCCGAATGATTAGCAGAGTGGCACACAAGCGATATGGCATGAAAGAGGAGGACACACTCAGGTTGGTCAAAAGCCTGATAGTCAGCCGGGTCACATACTCACTGCCGTACCATGCAATCACCAAAACCGAAAAAGAGCAAGTGGAGACCATCCTCCCGAAAGCGTATAAAACAGCTCTCCACCTCCCAAGGAACACATCCAACGACAAACTCATGCAACTTGGAATCAGCAACACTTTTGAAGAACTAAGGGAATGCCAGCTTAACGCACAAGTACGAAGACTCAGCAATACAACAACGGGAAGGGCGCTCCTGACAAAGCTAGGTCGGGAAGTAGAAAAACCACAAAGTAGCAAGGCCACAATACCAGACCCACTAAGAAAGAAACTACGCATACAACCCATCCCTCGCAACATGGACCCCAACCTCCATGCGAGTAGGAGACAGGCTAGGGCAGAGTTTTACGAAAAGACGATGGGACATCGGGACATTACAGTCTATACCGATGCATCCCTATACTCACAAGCACACAGAAACAACGCGGCAGCGGTAGTAGTAAATAATCAAGGAGAATTATTCACAGGACTCACGGCCGAGGTGGCTAAGATAACCGAGGCAGAGGAAATTGCTGTCGCACTGGCCGCGGAAGAAGATTATAGAACAGGAATATCCCTCAATATTCTAACAGATTCACAAGAGGCGTGCCGGAGCTATATAAGAGGCAGAATTAGTAACACGGCGCTCAAGATCCTCAGCAGAGTTCCAATCGATGAGGGACAGCCCACGCATAACATTATCTGGATACCAAGCCACGCACGGATCAGGGGCAACGAAGGGGCAGACAGCCTAGCTCGAGGGATGACCAGCCGAGCAGGAACGTCAACCGCCCCAGAGGGGCCACAGATCAACTGCGGGAACAGCTATTACGAGCTATTAAACCTCTATAAGGGGCTAAGATATCAATATCCCCCACCACAATACATTAACAAAGGAGGAGGCCGCAGGATGGCGGAGACTGCAAACGGGCTCCTTCCCAAACTTACACATACTAAGTAGGATGTTCCCCACGCAGTATAGCGCAACCTGTCCGTGGTGTGGAGCTAAACCAACATTACACCACATCACATGAGAGTGTACAAGAAACCAGGCATTCCACAAACACAGAACACCAAGTGCGGAGCAATGGGAGAGCTGGCTCACCAGCCGCGAGCTAGAGTCTCAAAGAGCTCTAATAGCGCACGCGTGCGAGGCGGCCCGGCTCAGTGGAGCCCTGGACTAGGGGCCCATCCATGGCTGAAGAGGACCCAAGCTTCAAGAATGAAGACTTCGGCCTCGACCCGCTAAAACCTTAAAAGAGTCAATAAAGTTTTCCATTCCATTCCATTGTCATACACTCTTGTCATACTATGCCAATTTTGTTACATACCAGGTTAACGAAGCGACTATGAAAGCACCAAGACCTATGCGGCTGGATAGTTAGATAGCAGGGGCGTAGCCAGGGGGGGGGGGGGGGGGGGCTTATGGGGCTTCAGCCCCCCCCCGAAATTTTTTCGTGCTGTCCATGCACCGCCGACCAAAGCAACCCCAGGCGCAGGAAATCATTCTGGATTTGGTCTAGAATGTCTTTTTCACGCTCGAAAAGCCATTTCACCCCGAAAATTGCGAACTCGGGTTGGATTTCGCGGCAACGTCCATGCACCGGGAGTCGCATAACGCAAGCAGCCCCATCCGAGCACAAAGTTTCAGTGGCGTTTTGATGACAAAGGGGCTCGCCGTGGCCTCTCGCGGAGGCCGCGGAATCTACACTCTATCATGGAATCTACGAAGCACGTGGATGTCAATCCTGAAACATTATGGGTATAAAGTTCTCATACACTTTTGATGTGAAAGGTGCATTGACATTTCCAAACGTGTGCTTTAGATTTTCAATTGCGGAACTTTGTAAGTTTAATGTTCCCATAAATATTTGATGGCAAAGGTGCATTAACTTTTCCGAAGTCGTACAACAGGCCATACAATGAGACAAGCTACAACACACTATCAGACAGGTTGTCAAAGCCCACAGTGAGGCCCGATGGGACGAAGCGTTGTGGTGGTTTATTCGTGCCGTCATGTCACATAAAAAAATATCAAAATTTTTTTTCACCTGCGCCAAAGCCTCCAGTGAAGACACTAAAGCCAGCCAAGGTAACTATGTTCTTATTTATTTATTCTACTTCGACTTTTAATCGGGAGGGCACATTGAGCCTCTTCAATTTTTTTCGTTCTCGCTCACCTACCCGGGGGCTGCCAGAGCCAGCCAGAGCGCATGCGTTTTTTCAGTGTTGCCCCGACGACCACGCGGCGCACTTCGGTGCGCGTTCTCTGGCCGAGTGCATTTTTGCCTGGCAGAGTTTTGGACGCTTTCTAGCTAGCAGTCGAGAAAAATAAACAATGGTCGCTCGCCGCCATCACTGTGGGGACTCGACGGATTCCACCGCGTTCGCTTGAGCACAACCTCTCCAGAAAGTCTTGTCTCGCCGGTGTAGGATACCGAGCAGTATGCGCATTGTTCTTGGTGGACCAAGCGTCTCGTGTTTTCTTCGATATTCCTTTAATAGCCACATTAGTTGCCCAAAGTAGGCATTCGATTGTGACCAACATACTTTGCGTTTTCTTTTTTCATTATGGTTCCCCCGCCCCAAGAATGAAAAAAAAGGAAACGTTGCGGCGCAGCGAATTGTCGCATGGTGTAAGTTCTATTTTGTTACATCTTTTGCGGAAAGTAATAGGCCATGGGACGCTTCAGCTGCCGGACACACTTACTATATTATTGCGATAGCAATTATATGGAGACCCTAGGCGCATTCCTGCCGTCGCCGTCGCCCTCATGTTCCGCATAAAGTCCAAGGGCGATAACATCGTCACCGCGCGCCGCATGCTGTATGTGCGAGTGAAAGCGTCGGGAGGGTGGGTGGGGGGGAAATGGGTGAGTCAACGATGGTGGCTTAGTCTTTTGTGCGCAAAGGAGAAAAGCGGGGAGCAAGCGCGCCGCCTTCCGTCGCGCGCAATGCACCGGGGGGAGTGGATGGTATTGGGGCGGGATCTAGGATTCTGTGAACCTGTGATTGCCCAACATGGTTTATTATGCGAAACATATTAACGTAGGTTTCGGGCCTTCGCGCGACACCCAGCAGTGGCCACCATTGACCCTGAAGTGGGGTCACGTGACATGACGTCACGTGATGACGTCACACCGGCTACAGATGGGGCCTCATATCGCGCCGTCGGTCGCCTCCCGGCGGTGGGCACCATTGACCCTGAAGTGAGATCACATGATGTGACGTCACGTGATGACGTCACACCGGCTGCAGATGGGGCCTCATATCGCGCCGTCGGACGTCGCCCGGCGGAGGCCTCCACGCTTCGGTGCGCGCCGTCGCTCGCGACCTGGCGCGGCGCCACCATCGCTGCATCACGTGATATGTGACGTCACGCGAGGGATGAAGCGGCGCGCGCCCGCCGTCGCGTCAGTCTCTGTGCTCGCAAGCGCGCCAGCGTCTTTGCGCCGGGCGTGTATGCGGTCAACATGCCTCCAAACGCTAAGGACGTTAATAATGGAATGCAAAACGAAGGCTGCAGCGTGCTACGGAAACCGATGAAGAACGCGAAGAACGATTAACCTAAAACCACGTCTCCGTTACTTAGCCCCATCCAGACTGAGGCAGCTGCTTAACATGCTTCGCATCCACTGGGCTTAACCTTGATAATCCTCCAAGTTTTTTGCCTTGTTTGACCCATTATATGCCATGACTTTTTCTTAGATACGTAGATTTATAGGAGACTTATACGTATGTTTGGATATCTTGTTGCGAGGTTTTGTGTATACGTGCAGTGAACTTTGTCTCCAGTGGCAATTTTTTGCCATTTATCAAGCTGTATCTTCGCATTTGTATATTCCATTGTATCTTCGCATTTGTAATGTAAGAGGGCGAGTCAAATGACAGTGAGCCTACCCACCCCGCGCAATTATGGTTCTGTTCATTATCTGCAAGGGCTGCGCGTAGCACGCAGGCAACTCTCATTTACAAAAGTGGCTCGCAGGTATGAGGATAAATGTTCTTTAATGCACTCGTACACTGGGTTGAACATGGTTGAGTGACGTAATGGACGCTCCAGAAGTTGAGCAGCGTGGTGCCGTGAGGTTTTTGTCAGCTGAAGGTGGGGGGTTTCCCGAAAAGAAATTAGTCACCGTATGGCTGCCGTGTACATTGAACATTGCATTTCATTGGCTACTGTGAAGCGTTTCAACAAACGGTTCAAAGAAGGACGTGAAAGTTGTAAAGACGATCCCAGACCGGGCCAAATCTATCGTGCAATCACCCCTAACGAAATCGCAGTAGTTGATGAATTGATGACGCAAGAACGGAGGATAAGCATCGATGAACTGGCAGAGCGTGTGAAGATCAGTCACGGTTTTGTTCACCGTCACCGTTCAAGCCATCATTCATGAACATCTCGGTTATCGGCTCTTGTGTGCCCAATGGATGCCCAAGATTTTGAACCACCGCCAGAATACGGATAAGTTCGGTACTGCCTTTACTCATCTGATCCGGTGTCACAATAAGGGTGACGATTTCTTGTCTGCAATTGTGATCGGGGACGAACCATGGTGCCACTACTACGAGCCTGAAACACCACGGCAAATCTTACAATGGAAACATTCGAATTCACCACCCCCCAAGAAAGCAAAGGCTATCATTTCCGCCGGAAAGGTGTTGTTCACTTTTATTTTTCGATCGTCAGGGGCCATTGCTGATAGAACTTGCTAAATCTTGAAAGACTATCAATTCTTTCCAATATTGTGAAACGCCGGATCGGCTGCGTGTCTCAATCAAGAACAAACTACGTGAAAAATTGACGAATGGGGTCATCTTGTTCCACGACAATGCCCGTCCCAACGTCGCTGATGTGGTTAGTACAAAAGTGGCGAAGTTCAAGTGGGAAACGCTGCAATATGCGCCATACAGCTCAGATCTGTTGCCTTGCGACTTCCACATTTTGGGGCAACCGGAGAAACAGCTCAAGGGAACCAGATTCGTCTCGGACGATGACGTGAAAGTCAGTTGCAGACGTTTTCAAGCAGCAACCCAAGGAGCTTTATGAGTCAATGGGACAAATGTCTAAATGCTCATGGAGGCTACTTTTAAATAAAGTACCCCGTTTGTCATATATTCGCATTGCCTCACTTTCATTTGACTCGCCCTCGTATACTCTGCAGAACTCCTGCTTTTTATACGTGCTCTCTGCTGCGACTATACTTTCAGTGCCATTACTCACGATACAAGACCGGTGACAGCTGCTCCTGCTTAATACAGTGGAACAAATGACAGCGTCATTGAGATTTTTCACTGGCCGTTGCATATGTACAAGAATGTAAACAAGGGTCTTGAATGACAAAGTTTCATTAACATTTTTGTGCTCAACTTGTTCATTTTATGGTCTTTACATTTTTCATATCAGCGGCATGCACTGCTTTGTTGGTATCTAACTGATGTAGTTCTGAAGCTCGTGTGATATTTTATTCACTTATTAAATAGACAAAAACATGGAAACATTGACATCAGTTATGTTGGGCACAACTTTTGGCACATACGAGTATAATATTTTATGAAAAAATACATATTTTAGTTGTATTGACAGTGCGTAGCGTTCAAGAATTCGTTTGCAGCATCTTTTGCAATGGCAATGCAGTTATTATTCATGTATTTGATCCCTAGGCAAATTGTTTAAGAGGAAGCTTTATCTTGGCCCCACTCCGACGCGGCCTATTCAGATACAAGTAAAACGCAGAAACGCTTTTCTGAGATAACTCCTGAATCGCTCTTAATGAAATTTGTTGCATTTGAGAGAGTAAGTTAAATTCTAGTGTCTGTTGGAAGCGGAATTTCGATTTAGGGTCGGAACTTTTTTAAAATATTTAGAAAAATCCGAAACTTCGAAAACAATTTAAGGACGAAGTTCACAAACTAATAGCTCTGCATCAAGAACAGAGATCGCGCTTCTGTAAACGGCATCCATTACACCATTCAAAGTGGACAAATTCGATATGTCCTTTTGTATCTTACGTGAATTGATTATTTTATGTACAAGGGTTCTGTAAGAGCCGTATTTCCATAATACTTCATTTTTTGAGGCTCATCTGTAACATATCAAATTTGGCCGCTGTAGATGTACTATAATGTGCAATTCACAGAATTGTGATATCAATTTTCATTGCTGATTTCCAGAGTTGTAACCTTCATTGTGTCATTTTCTGAAAATGTTCGATGTTTGCCACGTTTTAATAAAATATCGACGACCTAAATCGATAATTTAAAACAAGCAGTCACTAGAATATGAGTTTTCTTTTAAATGCTACAAACCTGATCAAATTTGGCGCAGTGGTTGCCGAGAAAAACGAATTCTCTTTCTACATGTATTTACATAGGAGCATCCGACCTAATCTTTCCTCTTAGGAGGAGGCCGAGCTTAATATGAGCCCCCCCCCCCCGAACGAAATTTCTGGCTACGCCAGTGCTAAGATAGATACTGTCAAAGTGGCAAAAGTTCGCCGAGAAATGATTCGCATTTAAATTGGCTGCATGTAAAGCTTACAGCATTAAGGTGTGAATTTTTAATTACTTTCGTTGGTATAACCACAGGTGCCGACTACAGGGGAGCTCCGACGCTCGGGCCCCCTCCGTAGATGTAAAATTCAGTGCACTCCTCGCTCCCTCCACCTTAGGTGTCATTACCACTGTTCTGTTAGACACACCATTTCAGGTTACATTAGAGTTGCGTCAACCATTTCACTTAAAAGTATATTGTGATAAAAAGCTTATTGCAGCATTGTTGGAGCGGACGTACACCTGTTATAATTCATGCTTTCGCTTTATTTGCGCAAATCCTGACAATAGAAAGATAACCCCATTAGAAGCACCAGCGCTCGCTACTTCATCCGTATTTGTTCACTTAAGCATCTTTTTCTTTTATTTTGACTGTGAACACCACGCACATACAGAATATTTTTAACTATATAAACACGACAAAGTTTATTACGTCTTTAAAAGAGAAGGGGGTAGCCAACTAAAAAAAATATTTATGGCATGGACAGTCTATGCGTAGAGAATGAATATATTGGTGTATATTCCCATGGCTTAAAATTGCTTTCATTGCTTTTTTGACCCTGAAAGAAAGAGCTGCAGATTTCAGCGAACCCATCGGCAGTGTCTTTTATCAAAGGCGTGAGAAATTCACGTGAAATATATGTGCCTGAGTATGCCTTCTCTTTCCCGTAGGCAATGCTAACGACTCATAAAAAAAAAGACAAAGAAACCTCTTCTTGTAAGGTACAACATTTATTAGCGATGAAAACATTGGCACTTGCATGCAGAGGTCAGAAATATATATAAGTCACTCAGAAACCAAAATGAGGCCAAGCCGGATTCACTCGAAAGCAGAATCAATAGATGTCATGCGCAGCGATGCTTATAATCGGACTCATAATAAAAAACAAGCCTGCAGTTCTACCGGAAAGGCGAAGCAATAATATTGATAAGCGAAGTGTAAGACAATTACACGAAGGAAGATTCTTACGATAGGAATCCGTGTAAGGGCCGCACCGCGAGCATGACAACAAATATTTGTTTAAAAATCCAACAAAGAAGCAATTGCGTTCGGTGCTCTGATTCATATCGTTCTCAACGGCGAATTGGCGCGCCCAGCGCACTTTCGCGAGCCGCTACGCGATAAAAAGAGGAGGCGATCGTGGAGGCTTATGGCGGATTTCATACTCCTACTATGAAATCCGCCCTTGAATGCCTAGGGTCGAAGCGACTGCCGGAGACACTTTAGCATTCATTAAGCAATTGGTTCACCGCCCCCTCCGCAGGTCTTCCAAACCATGTGGTCCTCTCTAGGCTACCCATGACTGATCTGCCACCCGCTGACAAGGCGTTCCATCCCGGCCAGCCCCACTGAGCTCCCCAGCCTTGGCAACTTCTTCCTCTCTCTCTCCCAGTTGCTGCCGAGCCGTCCTCCTTCAAGGGCTCCAGAATACAGTGATAACCTTTCCGTCTTTATGAAGCACCACTTCTTTGTGTCACACTCGTAGACCAGTTGCCCCGGTGCCATATAAGTCTCGTCAAAATTGCGACAGAAAATTGCAGCCCTTAGAAGAGTCTATAGGTTAGTTACAGGCCTTGTATGTTCTGGAAAACACTCCCTGACTAATTGAAAGAGCAAGCATAGCGTCATGCACGGACCATGCACCTCTAAATATCTCACTGGATGACTGGGAGCGCTCGCTACCACGATGCTGGTATGAAGAAGGCCGGGTGACGGTTTGTACTGCCGCATAGTATACCGCAACTCCCAAAATTAAACCTATCATCTGTCTATTTTTATGACCACTATAGGACGGCCTCTGTCAGCGATCTATAATTACCGCTGTTTCTTTACTTACTACGCAATGGCGTGCGGAAAGACGGTCCAGGACAGAAGGCAGAGCGCGTAAAGCTAGCAACCATCCTGCTCGCCGTTTATCATTGTACCCACCAATGATTACCAACAATCAGATGAGGCATGCGGGCCACGCAAACGTCAGCCTAGCACAGTCATTCGTAGCTACGACAGGGCTAGAGCAGGAGACGCGCGCTCTCCTTTCGATGCGGGCGTTGGATCACATTACCTCTAAGTTCAAGTTAGAGGTAACGTTAAGTTGAGCATGGTGGAAGATAATTCCTAATATTCTGCCGTCCTTTTCGGTTCACTGTTACGTGCTTTTTCTCGCACCCAAAGCGCGAGTCGCTAATTCATATGGCTTTTGAACTTTGCGCGAAACCTAATAGCGACGACGACAGCGAAAATTTTGCTACGGCACATTGCCGGGCTACTTGGTTCGGATTCATAACAGAGACGAAGCAGTGCAATACGACAGGGGCCAAGAATGAAAAGACACATACAAAGCACTAACTTTAAACAAAGCGTTTTATATGGTCGCACGTGTTACGTAGGCAATGACAGTGTATCGCTAATAAATTCAAGGAGACAAACATATAATGATACAGTACAGAACCCAGTCGTGTAATCACTGCAATGAGATTGCATCTAGTTGTTTCAAAGCGATATTTGTAGAAACATTTGTTCTTTCTCCGATAAGGCCGAAAATGGAAAACACACGCACATTTTTTTTCTTTCATTTTCTCCATTTTATATGCTTCAATTATCCCTTGTGTCTTCCTGCCTTGGGCCCTATACTTATATAGTCCGGTTTCCGCAGAGTGGGAAGCAGCCGTAGCTCTGACAGTAAACTCCTATATGACCCGCCACCGCTTGCTTGGCGTTGTCCTACTTTTATTTACATCTCTGGTTTACATCTCTGGTTACCTACGTAGACACGCTTACATAAAAAATTTATAGAATTTACTATGCCGTAAATGCATTGAACGTGTTTTTCATGGCGATTTATGATACAATCGGCTTTCTCTCGCTTGGGCGCATTAACTTTTTTGCAAAGCCTTTGCAAATTTTCGGGAGCGGAAATAACCACGCCTATGGCAGACATCCTTACTATCATTCGTAAATTACGCGAATTGGTGTGCATTTCTGGAACTGGGGCTAACTTGTTTGCTTTAATAATGTTGGTTCGCTCACTGATGTTTGACCCTACACTTTCTACTCAGAATTTCAGCTACGACAGTCAACATATAGGCTTAAAGAGTTTGCCTGGAGTGTAGATATAATAGAGTTGTTTCCTGATATGAAGTCTTGTAGATACTCATATAAGGCCGTCACTGCACTGAATAAGTCTTCGACGTTACAGACGAAGTATCAAGTGAAACTGCTTTTAAAGAATATATATATATATATATATATATATATATATATATATATATATATATATATATATATATATATATATATATATATATATATATATATATATATATATGTATATATATTCGGGTTCGGGAAGCTGGCCGGGCCCCATCCTTCCACCTCCCCCTCCACCCCCCACCGCCCCGAGGAAACATGAAAACTTTCCGCCTATCGGGATTGTCATGTACACCCTAACGTGCTCCAGCAATTTCGTGTGAAAAGACTATTAGGCCGGCATCGCCACCTCCTTCCTACTATAGTCAAGATTCTATTGCATAATTCGTTATATTTGTCCCAACTGAATTATTTCCCGGTTGTATGAGAATCAACTACTGCTTTTACCCTACGACAAATTTTCACGTTACAAAACAAAAAAACTCTTAACAAGAGTGCTTACAACATGCTCTATGAGTTGTGGCATGATTTTAATTTAAAAAATTTTTCTTCACCACTTCAGGCTTATAGACAATTACATGACAGAAATAACAAAAAAATATTAATGAGCAAAGCGCTCTGGCGCATCTTCCTACCAATGCACGAGTGTATAAGAGCAGGCAACCAAACCTTTGGTAAGTTTCGTAATGACAAGTTCTGAATTTAAAGTTTAGGTAACACACTGCAACATGTATTGCAAATTACAAATTTAACAATATGGACGGCAATATATGCAACATTTCTCACGAAACATTAATCCCCATCGTTCATGATGCGACTTACCTGCGTATAACTCCAATCTATGAAATAAGTTTGCTCAGGTTGGTTACGCCATGTTAATATGTTAATATGTATATAGCTAGTTAATATGTATAAGCTGTATGTAGCTAATATGTATGTATATATTCGATGCAATCGTTCTATGCGTTGTGTAAAGCTTTTGACATAGGCGCTCATCTTTTGTTCGTATCTTACTGTGTAAGTGTTTTTTTTTTCATTGCTAATATACTCAACACTTGTGGGCGTTACTCATTTTGCTGCATACATCACGATAAAACCTCAAATAGTAAAATACCAGACTGAGATTTGTGAACCTGCAAATTGGTAACAAAAGCGCTGCAAGACTCAAACAACGTGGTCACATCATTATTTAAGACTATCTGCAAGTTTCTAATTAAAGCATACATTAGCGTATATTTCTACAAAACAGGAAAATATGGTTAGCTATGCGTTTCCAATTTGCTTGAGAAAATCATCTCCCCCAAGGCAGATGGATAGTCGGTGGAAGCATTCCTTGTGTAGCTAGCAGGTGCATTCTAGCAGATATTGAACGCAATTACGCTGTAACCTTGAAGATTGCGGTTGTGAGCCTCCATGCCACTAGGCTTGCTTTACAGAAGCAAGGTTTGAGTACGGGCTAGTTGGTATTCCATGGTATCAATCGTCACTTACAGCGCATACATAGACGGAGGGCAAAAAGGAATGACGTAGACAGCGCTTGTCTACGTCGTTCCTTTTTTGTCCTCCGTCTATGTATGCGCTGTAAGTGACGATTGATACCATTGCTTTACAGCCCTTTTAGCTGCCTCCTAACTATCAATATAAGCAAAATCTCCCGCATCGTTTTTTATATATAACGATCAAGACTTGCGCAGTAAGGCATGCTAGCTTTTTGGTATGTGTTATGCGAGGTCTATCGCAAGAAGGTCGCACCAGAACGCTCAAAAAATGACTTCACAAAATCCGAAAAAAAAAGACGTCATGATGCTCGCCTTCAAAATACTTTCTGTCACACGCACTAGATTGCTTAAATTAGATTGCTTCTTAAATCGCTGGAAGAACCTTTGCAAATTTACTGGCATTAGGGCTTCAGTAGCCGCGCTTCTCCCTTTAGAATTGTTGTCTCATCCCCGTAATTGTTGTCTCATCCCATCCTTTTCACTCCTTGGCCTGTGACTTCAGATAGAAGAAGTAGTCCTAAGTTTAAGTTGCTCAGGTGACCCTCTTTTGCAAGCCTTCATCAGTGTTACGTAAGGTTTACCAATCAATGCAAGAGCTTTCTGTCACAATTGCGCCCAAAAGTCAGCCGTTTCGGCAGTCCGTCCGCAAAATTTGTATCATTTTCACATTTTTCTTCACCCCCTATCTGGGGAAGGGATTATTTGCACAAACCCAGGGTTTCTTATCCTAACAGTTACTTATAATCAGTGATCAGAGGCGAACGGCCTCATTACTGACTTCATTCTCGCGTGAGTCGGAAAGGCGTGTTCACCTTGCATTCCTTGTTTATAGTAAACGTATAATGGTTTCCAGCAAGTACGGACGCGAGCACAAGTAGAAACGGATAGGACAACGCTGGACTTACAAGTGATGTTTATTGTGAAAACATTCCACAAATCTCCGCCACGCATGAGTATACACCCAAGAACAATAACAAGGTTTGTAGTTAATTATCAACAAAAGTGATGCACGTACACAAAAGCGAAGTCACACCCCTTCCCGATAAAGGCAAGAACACGTCGATTAGCATGATACATTTAGAAATTGAAGTTTCTTATCATTGATATGAACCGAAGGTTCACTCAGACACGTATGCGCGCCCAACTTTTTCATGTGGAGCCCTTCGCTAATTTCTCTTTTCCGTTAACTGCGTGCTCTCTCCACTATCGATACACTATCAAAAACTGGTCGGCATTTCTGCTTTTTGCAATGCAATGGCAATTTCCCTCCTGTACCTGTACGTAGCAAATAGCGATGCTCACGCATGCGGTCATTAATGCAACGACCTGTCTGGCCGATATAGGACAGTCCGCATGAGAGAAGTATGCGATACATAACCGAAGATGCACAGTCTTTGTGAAAAAAAGTGGTGTGCTATTTTTCCACAGCCACTAGTCTGATCTTTCTTCTCTCCTGTGATACTTTTGCACAACCTAACCAGTTTGCTCGGTGCCGAAAACACTCGTGTGATGTCATTCCTAGTGGCCACCCTCTTAAGATTATGAGACAAGCCATGCAAATACGGCATCACTACGACCTATTTTTCTTTTTAAAGATGCATTGTCGTCCGCGGTTTCCACGGTTTCTTTTTTGTGTACTTTCTAAACAAGGATACTGACACAGCCATCAAAAGTGAGAGCGCGTACCCTGCCCACAATAATCTCGCCTTCTGGGCTTCGAAACTCTGCTGCAATGAGCGGGTGCAACTCTTCTTAAGAGCATTCGTGAAGCACAATGAAACTATGGCACGTTTTATAAATTTGTAGTGGGCCGATTCGTACGGGAGGAGCGATTTTTTTTATCTAGGGCAATACTGCCAACACACATTACTCTAACTTATAAATTAATTTCCAAATCAAGAAATCTGATCAAGTTTTCTTTGCAAAGTTCGAAGGTGAACCTGAGATCACGGGAGGACTCCTTGAAACACGTTAAAATCCTTCTCGCGTTTGATTAAAGGCTATCATCAGATTTTAACCTTAAAAGCACTAAACAATCATCCACATACCTAAAAATTCGCACAATACGTTTGTCCGGCAGCCTGTGAATTACATTACTGTCGAACTTTGATTAAAAAAATGTTATGCAATGCAGGAGCAACCTTAGATCCGATGCTAATACCCTTTTTCTGAATGAAGACATCCTTCTTAAAGGACACTACAGTGGTTTACAGGTAAAATGTGAGAAGTTTCATAAAACACTCAAGTGAGAAAGCGCAGGAATCTATAAAAGCTTCTTCCCCACTTTCTTCAATCAGATCACGTACAGCTGTGCACCGGTCATCGTGAGCATCGCTATTTGCTACCTACAGGTACAGGAGGGAACTTGCCATTGCATTACAAAAAGCACGAATGCCGACCAGTTTTTGAGAGTGTATCGATAGTGGGGAGAGATCGCAGTAAACTGGAAAGAGAAGTTAGCGAAGCGTTACACATGAAAAAGTTGGGCGCGCATACATGTGTGAGTGAACGTTTGGTTCATATCAATGATAAAGAACTTCAATTTCTAAATTTATCATGCTAATCCACGTGTTGTTGCCTTTGTCGGGAAGGGGTGTGAGTTCGCTTTTATGTACGTGTATAACTTTTGTTGATAATTGACTACAAACCGTGTTATTGTTCTTGGGTGCATACGCATGCATGGCGGACATTTGTGGAATGTTTTCACAATACACTTCAGTAGTAAGTCCAGCGTTGTCCTGTCCATTTCTACTTACTTGTGCTCGCGTCCGTACTAGCTGGAAACCATTATACGTTCACCATGGACCAACCGGCCCAGCAAACTACTCTACTAAAGTGTTTATAACCCGCCGTGGTTGCTCAGTGGCTATGGTGTTGGGCTGCTGAGCACGAGGTCGCGGGATCGAATCCCGGCCACGGCGGCTGCATTTCGATGGGGGCGAAATGCGAAAACACCCGTGTGCTTAGATTTAGGTGCACGTTAAAGAACCCCAGGTGGTCAAAATTTCCGTAGTCCTCCACTACGGCGTGCCTCATAATCAGAAAGTGGTTTTGGCACGTAAAACCCCAAATATTATTATTATTATTAAAGTGTTTATAGTACTTCTTCAATGTTTTCAGTATAATTTATTTTTACGACAGTAGAGGCACCTAACTGAACGCACCTTTGTAAAATAAAATTGAGAAGGCTTCGTAGTACTGTATTTACCTAAGAATAATCGCATACGTATACATATTACATTAACCACAAAATTGAAAAATAATGGTATAATTGAAATACCTACGGAATTGGATATACTTGTGCTGTTATTGGCTTTGAATAAAACACGAACTATGCCCACCTGAAGACGCATAGAGAAAGTGTCTAATGAGCAAATCAATTAATTATCTACTTTTAAACAGCGCCTACGATAATAATGACACACTTGAAGGCCATACACATCGCAAGGACCGCTGCTTTTAATAGACATAAATACCGTTTGCGCTATGCGAGTGGATAGACTATATTCATGCTTTTCCGCATGTGGTTAACATTATTTTCATGGTGAATATATTACGCAATCGTCTCGCAGTGAATCTTGAGGACTTCACCAATGTCTAATATAGTGTACAAACGCTGCTATGTATAATTTATATGTGTGCCATACCTCACTCAATTCCGCCGTTTTCTATAAATTAGCAAAACAATCGTCCCGTGTAGATACTGCTGCCTACATAACGCGGATGTCATTCATTAAATTGATGCACACCTTTCGGAACCGTCACCGACGTGGCAAATGTCTCGAACTGTCCTGTCCAGTTAGCACTGTAGCGTTACTCATATGCCTAGATAACAACACGATTCTCCCACACTCATAGGCTGTGGTAGCGTGATTTTCTTTGACAATCAATTTACCACAATGGAATGTTCACATAAGTGCAGTTTCTTCAAGTTTCCGCATTCAGTTGTGAATGTTGTGAGCTTTCAAGTGCAAGAATGAAGTTATGAGAAAGGCTTTACTTTAGGTTG
Source organism: Dermacentor andersoni (assembly GCF_023375885.2). Taxonomy (NCBI): domain Eukaryota; kingdom Metazoa; phylum Arthropoda; class Arachnida; order Ixodida; family Ixodidae; genus Dermacentor; species Dermacentor andersoni. Next base: position 54,474,075 of record NC_092820.1, read on the forward strand.
CTTACGAGGAATCACTTTTACGCGACGAAGATAATACTTTTTCTTACATACCTGATCCGCAGGTACTGACGCATTGCTTGCGCGACGGAAAGAGTGTTTGATTTGGGCAGCCAGTGTCTGTAGTCTCAAAACAAAGTTTTTTCTCTTTGTTGAAGTAATAGCCAGAGTCGGTGCCATCGCAGTCTGCCCAGTGACCAAAGTCAGGAGTGTCGCACATATTCCTTGTATTGACCGCATGATTGTCGCCTGGAGATACGTGAGATGGGTGGGGTTGAAGATGAAATTAACGTCTTACGTCATCATCACTGTAAAACAGAGGAGTCCCCAGGCGATCTCTATTATATCTGCCGCTACTTGGCTGCTGTTTTTGTCTAACTTTATAGCTTTAAATATACCAGTTTGATGCACTACTGCAAAACTACGTATTGAAAATTATTACTTATATTTGAATGATATGATGAAAGAATTACTTCCCTGATTGTGACGTCAGCAGTGCCCTTCAATTAATACTAAGAATTATTAATGGCCCAACTCATAAAAACTACCATACCTGCACTCGAAAGCATGCGTACTCGAGTAGACCCATCGCAGGCTCTAACATGCAGAAAGCTGTTGCGCCAGTCGGCGAAAATCCTTGCTTATGTCTCTGGACGGACGTTCACTGCAGCACATTTGTCGAGCAGAACAAAGTCTTAGGGCCCCCAAACAATGAAATCTTCCTTACCTCCGTAAGGAAGCCTTCATTGCGGTGAGGCTACCTTAAGTCACCCTAAAAGCGTCCTTACTGAGGGGCCCTCGGTGAAGGCTTCCTTGGTGCTTCCTCAGCATAAGGTAGCTCCAAAGCTACCTTCATGCGTCCTTACGCCGCTCCTGGCCCTGAACAAGCGCTTCACCTCACTGCTTAACTACGTGACCTTTGCTTGCGCATGCACGCTGTGGCCCGGCTGCGGAGAAGCGCGAGCACGGTACGTCTTGCCAGGCATGTTCGTTTCAGTCCCGCGTGCGGCATGGAAGTCTTGCTTGGCGCTGCTAGGCGTTGCACAACGCCAGCGTGCCAGCGTTGCTGGAGCACATCAAGTTTTGCACTGTAACGCGCCAATTTTCTTTAATTTTAGTAGACAAACTAGAAGAAAACGTCCACGTTTCTCTATATTAGCTCTTCAATTTAAAGATTGTGCGACGATACATTTTTTGATGGGATAATGGTGTTCGCGTAAAGCTTTTAAGAGATCATCTCGAACCCAGGCATGCGGCAACCACTCCTTACGTGAGGACGGATGAAGGGAGCTTTCGGAGTACGCTTGCTTCCTCCACTGGTCCTTCGCTGTAAGGAGGCCTCACGTAAGATTAGGAAGGAAAGGAAGGAAAGGAACGTTTCATTGTTTGGGCCTTAAGGCTCCACCAAATGGCGGCATGTCTCGCGTGTCGATCAGCCTAGGGCTATTGCTTTTACATATCTTCTTCTGTGTGGTGAAGACGGTACCGAGTCTGTCGTGTACACAGCAAAAAATTATGGGCTGTGACTTTCTGATTATGAGGCACGCTGTAGTGGAGGACTCGGAAAATTTCGACCACCTGGGTTTCTTTAACGTGCACCTAAATCTAAGTACACGTGTGTTTTCGCATTTCGCCCCCATCGATATGCGGCCGCCGTGGCCGGGATTCGATTCCACGACCGCGTGATCAGCAGCCCAACACTATAGCCACTGAGCAACCACGGCGGGTGAGTACACAGCATGTGCCACGTCACTTGAGCCAAACATTAAAGATATGCAAATACCTCGCAGCTAAACAGAACAAAAGTAAGGTTGTTTGCCGTCACATTCGACTTAATTAGATAATTACTCTCAATTAATTTATCAGCTCCTCGAATATTATAATTAGATGAAAAGTGTCAACGAGAAAATTCTAGAGCAACATGGAAAACTTCCGATACAGCTCTCTGTTGCTCGATTTGTGCTACATAACAGCGTTTTTCTAGTCGCACGGCAATTTTGGGTGTATTCGCGGGTTTCTTTCACGCTCGGAAAAATACATTTATGTTGCAGGTATGGAGTAACAGAAAGCTGTATCGGGAGTATTTTGTGTCACTCAAAAATATTTCCATTGAAGATTTTCGTCTAATTATAATATTCGAGAAGTTGATTAATTGATTCAGACTAATTGTCTGATTAGGCGGTATGAAACAAAAAAATAATTTGAGTAATTCCAAGCGACGGCAAAGAAAACTACCGTGTTTCTGTCCAGCTACATGGCATTCGCATGTTTTTAAACTCTGGCTAAAGTAGGTATTAACACCCTGGATACTACAATAGAATAAAAGGTTTCCAATTAATTTCTCTAGAATGAATCTTGTATTGGAAATCCGGCAAGCACGCTTATTTTGTTCTTCTTCTGAAGCGCAGCTCCTTGCTCCGGGCTTGAGCGTCGGCGTCTCTCGGTATAACCGCGCGAACGCGTTCGTACCCCTGCTTGCGCCTTCTTCGTCGTGGTGTTCCGCAGCTGGCTCGTACTCCGGTCATCCTGCCGGCGTTCCCATACTTCCCCTCCCTCTGCTAACTGACTGACGGCACTGACTTATTGGTGCGGTGGTTTTAATCTCAAATGCTTTGCCTGAATGCATCGCGAAATGAAAACACATATCGAACGGTGCTCATTTTTCGCGTTAGGAGTTATCGTATTAATCGGACACTTTTTCTATTCGCAAACAAATTTTGTTGCGGGGGAACTTGTTCTACGGCTTTTAGCGGTTCTGGTTTCATTTAGGTATCCTGTGCCATTTAATCCCACTGGCACAAGAAACAAATTTTTGCATAAACAGGAAAAATTGTGGACAGTGCAAGTTGTCTTCTGTTGTGTAAGCGCTGAACAGGTGCATACCTTAAGGACGAAATGTCTATATTATTATAGCGTGACATTGAAGGCCGAATGCCTAATTTGCCTAATGCCTAAGCCGCTCACGAGGATCAGCTGTTGCATGTCTGCGATATTGCTGTGGGCCCGCGAAAATGGCAAAAAATTATAAACAAACCCAGCGCGCTCTCCCTCTCGAGGGTGAATTGCACAACTGCCGCTACCTAAAACACACTGACGCAGCGTCGCTCGGCTTGACAAGTGACTTCGGTAACGCCATCCAGTGCGAAATACTAAATGCGGCCACTGCAAGTGATTCGTGTAGTAAGAAACTAAGAGAAGAGAGTGCATACGGGACTTGTCACGTAAACTCGGCGCGATGCCTTGGCTGCACGAAGGCCAGGAAGCAGCGTCGCATGCGGACGCAAGTCGAGGCAAAGGGGAAGGGTGACTCTGCTGGCAGTCGTGCGTGTCTGCTGCCGCTGTGGTGCCAGGGTGATTTAATTTCTAATGCCTGTTTCCAAATATCGAATTGATTAGAAATGTTATTTCGTTAAAACGCTGCATAAACGGCGTTGAACAGCTATCAGTCACCAAAAATTGCAAATGGGCCTAGCGAAGCGTCTTTTGATAGCATCGTGAGGTGCTTATTATGTAAGTAGCAACATTTTATTACGCCTCCGTTTTGCAATAAATAGTCTATCGAAGACTGCAAATGTAGCTGCAGCACACACACAATCGTCGCAAATCTAGTTTTATCATTTTAAGTGTACTGAGCGTCTCATACATATTCTTGTGGGCACCCTCAATGCTTAACACAATAAAAAAGAAAGGAAAGCTACGTTGGTATTGTGATATATAATAACCTTTACTCAGTTAGAGTATTGTTATTGCCAGCAGCAAGAAAATGTTTGAATGCATTCTGCGGCACTTTTGGTGTCTATCTTTTATTGCGATTTGATGTATGCAAACACTCGAGCGCGCTCGGGTTGTAGCCGTCGTCGTTCGAGCCGCCGTGCAGACACGGCATCCTCTGGCCCATAATGCCACGACGTGCATTAGCAGTGACTCGCGGCAGAAATATCAGACGATGACTTTGGGGAATCAGCACCGTGCTTTTACAGGTCAAAAGAGACAGCGTGTGAGGCTATCGAAAATGTGCAGTGGATGGGAGAACGTATCAACTGAAAGCCTGTTCCAATAATTATGACGTCTTGCACTGCTCACTCCAAGGTGAACGCCTTTAGTTTTTCGCTTGGTTGGCCACGCAGCGCAACGCTAGGGGTAAAAGGGAGGTGGCATGGTGGTTTCAATGGTGCTCTGCCAAGATACCTTCAAGGTTGGCAAAAGCTTTCAGATGGCGACACATACTGATAGTAGAAACCATAGCAGGAATGCGGCTAAGGGTGGTAGCACTAGTAATGCGCCAAGTAGGGCGTTTGCACGTTCTGTTGTTGGTGAAGCGGAGATGGGTGGCAGTAGGAGCACTGGGAAAAGGAAACCAAGCTGCTCGGTGTAAGTGGACGTACTCGTTGGGCTTATGCGCGACCTGCGTTAGTCGTGAGGCCATGTGCCTCGGAGCAGCGCGTGAAGGCGAAACCGATCATTTGCCGTCGCGCTCCAGGAGAGAGAATTACTTGACTCGGTAGGACACTAGCAGAGCGGAACAAACCTCAATGCAGGACCGCGAGCTGGTGAAAAGTGCGATGAAAGTAAAAAAAAAAAAAATTGGCAGTGAAGGTATCAAAAAGAATAACGTGCTTGAAATATTCAGTCGAGATGCTGCCAAGATGGGCAAATCTGCCTCTGCGGATCGACAAAATGGGAGGAAATAGCGGAAGCAACCTTCGAACGTTCTTGCCTCTATGCTGCATGTCGGAAGGAGAAATTCCCGAGTGTATCACTGTTCGACAACTCCACGACGATCGACGTAACATGCAGTCCCAGCTATTTGCATTCTGGAAGAACGTGGCGGCAGCCTCCAAGCCATACTAGAGCGAGACCAGGTTCTGTTGTTGATTGTTTGCTAGCCGTTTTACCGAGCTTCACCACAGTGATTAGAGCACATGAGGACGGACAGCGGTAGTGATGGATACTGGAATCTTACAAGGAAATTCTGGATAAGGTGTACAATCAGTTTTCCTCTAGCCCATTCAATATCTATAATAGGGGCCAACAAATAATTTTGGTTCATATGAGCCATGATTTGAAAAACAAAATGATGCCCTTCAGTAGCGCTTCACTACAATGGGTATATAGTATATACACCATACACTATTCTTGTGACTTGAGGGTCATATTGAAAGGCGAAAGACTACACGAGTTGAATTTCAATACGAGGAATCTTACCATGAATTACAGATGCCACAGCTGCCGCTGTAAGCAACGCAAGCGGAGCATACATGTCAGCTTCTCGGTCCTACGTATGCTTTCCACCTGCACAAACAAAAGTTCATTTATTGCAGTAGTATTAGAGTGCCAAAGAGGAAAAAAGTTCATGTGTTGGACGTGCAGTGCGAGAAGCCGCTCTCTACATAGCGGTAGAGAGGGGAATAACGTGTGTTTGCGTATATATATATATATATATATATATATATATATATATATATATATATATATATATATATACCCGTACCCTGCTCGCGCCTGCTTCGTCGTTGTGTTTCGCACGACAACGGCAAAACACCACGACCCGTCAAAACCACGCTGTTCTGTGTCAAGTAAATATAGTAGTTTCATCTATCGTGTGTACTCTCCGACATTCGCTTACTAACTAAATTAAGAAGAACGGTTTGCCGTGCGCACGGCTGGACATAATCACATCTAACTCGATGAGCTCGACACTGATATCACATTCACAGAATGGGTATGTGAACGTAAAATTCTACATTCAGTACATATATATATATATATATATATATATATATATATATATATATATAAACGAAGGAAGACGCAGACGAAAAGCTATGTACAAGTATATTTACAACAAAAAACGCTACGCTTGGCCAAGAGGCAACAGCCCGCGCTAGCTTGTCATCGTCGTTGTCGTCTTGGCACTGCTCGCCTTTTCGTGATCGCACATATTGTTCCGTAGCACTACCCCCGGCTTCAAAAGCGCCGTCCCGGAGCGACTAAAGATCGGACTCGGAAGCAGTGTAGTAGGCCTTGAGCCTACTGACATGCACGACATCACTGGATGCCAGAAGAGAGGACGAGGTTGAACCCACAGGAGCAATTTCGTAAGTCACAGGCGTCACCTGGCGCAGCACGTGGTAGGGCCCTGTGTATCGCGAAAGGAGCTTCTCTGAAAGTCCGACGTGACGGCAGGGCGACCACAGGAACGCGAGCGCACCAGGCGAAAACTGTACGTCACGATGGCGGGCGTTGTAATGACACTGCTGAGTGGCTTGTGAGGCCGTCAGTCGAGCACGGGCAAGCTGGCGTGCATGGTCGGCGAGGGCGATGGCGTCGCGCGCATACTCGCTTGTTGAGATCGCAGCAGGAGGAAGTGCCGTGTCTAGGGGCAAGGTAGGTTCGCGACCGTACAGTAGATAAAATGGAGAAAATCCGGCGGTGTCGTGCCGGGAAGAATTGTACGCAAATGTTACGTAAGGAAGGGCAATGTCCCAGTCGTGGTGGTCTTTGGAAACGTACTTGGACAGCATATCGGTAAGAGTATGGTTTAACCGCTCTGTCAGGCCATTGGTTTTCGAGAGGAAGTTTCGACCACGGTCAGTAAGCACCTGTCGCGGGGCGCCATGAAGCAAGATGATGTCATGCAAGAGAAAGTCCACGACGTCAGTGGCGCAACTGGTAGGGAGAGCCCGAGTGATAGCGTATCGGGTGGCCTAATCAGTCGCGACGGCTACCAACTTGTTCCCCGAGGATGACGTGGGAAAGGGACCGAGCAGGTCTAATCCAACACGAGAGAACGGTTCTACAGGGACGGTGATCGGCTAGAGATGACCGGCAGGTAGCACCTGAGGTGTTTTCCGTCGCTGGCAGGGATCACAGGCAGCAACATAGCGCCGAACGGAGCGAACGAGACCAGGCCAATAGAAGCGGCGGCGGACGCGGTCGTACTTGCGGTTTACCCCAAGATGTCCTGCAGTGGGTGCGTCATGCATCTCAAAGAGCACAGTCTGTCGTAGCTGTTTTGGCACGACAAGAAGAAGATCAGAGCCGTCAGGGAGGAAGTTCCTTCGATACAAAATGCCGCCCTGGAGGACATATCGGCGAACGGATGCGTCGGTAGGTGTTGAGCGCAGACGCTCGATAAGTGCTCGCAGCGATAGGTCTCGGTACTGCTCATCGGCGATGTTAGCGAAGGCAGACACAGAGAAAATGCCGTTGGCGCTACTACTGTCGGCGTCGTCAGGCGCGTCGACTGGGTAGCGAGACAGGCAGTCAGCGTCCTTGTGTAGACGGCCACATTTATAGGTGACAGTATACGAATATTCTTGGAGGCGTGAGGCCCAGCGACCAAGTCTTCCTGTAGGATCTTTCAGTGAGCATAACCAGCAAAGCGCGTGATGGTCTGTGACAACGAAAAAGGGTCGGCCATATAAGTATGGGCGGAATTTCGCAACCGCCCAAACTAGGGCCAGACACTCACGCTCAGTGATGGAATAGTTGCGCTCCGCGGGTGAGAGGAGCCTGCTGGCGTAAGCGATAACACGGTCGTGGCCATGCTGGCGTTGTGCCAGTACTGCGCGAATTCCGTGACCGCTGGCATCAGTACGGACTTCGGTAGGCGCAGAAGGATCGAAATGGGCCAGAACGGGAGGCGTTGTGAGAATGTCGATTAGATGTGAGAATGCAGAGGCCTCGTTATCTGGAAAGGGGCGTCTTTTTTCAAAAGCTCGGTTAGTGGTCGTGCTATGGCGGCGAAATTTCTCACGACACGGCGGAAGTATGAACAAAGGCCGATGAAGCTGCGCACATCCTTGACACACTTCGGAACAGGGAAGTGCGCAACAGCACGGATCTTGCCTGTGTCCGGTTGCACTCCGTTCGCGTCAACGAGATTTCCAAGGACGGTAATCTGGCGACGGCCGAATTGACACTTCGATGCGTTGAGTTGCAGACCGGCTCGACGAAAAACGCCCAGGACTGCTGAGAGGCGCTCGAGGCGCGTAGCGAACGTTAGGGAGAATATGATAACGTCATCCAAGTAGCACAGACACGTGGACCATTTGAAACTGTGAAGAAGGGAGTCCATCATGCGTTCAAAAATGGCAGGGGCGTTACATAGACCGAACAGCATCACTTTGAATTGATAAAGACCGTCGGGTGTTACAAAAGCAGTCTTCTCACGGTCAAGATCGTCCACGGCAATCTGCCAGTAGACGGAGCGAAGGTCAATAGAGGAGAAATAGCGAGCATCGTGGAGGCAGTCAAGGGGGTTATCAATCCGAGGTAGGGGATACACGTCCTTTTTGGTAACCCTGTTAAGGTGCCGATAGTCCACGCAAAAGCGCCATGAGAAGTCCTTCTTTTTGACCAGTACAACAGGTGACGCCCATGGACTATATTATGGTTCAATAATGTTCTTGGCAAGCATTTTGCGAACATCTGCGTGAATAACTTGACGCTCAGCTGGTGACACTCGATACGGGCGGCGATGAATAGGAGGGGCATCGCCGGTATTAATGCGATGTTTGACAGCTGTAGTTTGGGCCAAAGGACGATCGTTAAAGTAAAAAATATCGTTGTAGGAAAACAGAACGCGGTAGAGTTCACGAGCGTGCTCGGACGGCAAGTCGGGCGCAATCATTTTCTGTAAGTCAGCGATGGTACAATTTGCCGACTGCGATGGTAGAGGAGCATCGGATGAACTGTCGTCTGCTGCAATGGATGCTACTGAGTGATCCGCGAATGAGCAAAGCTGGGCCACAGACATCCCGCGTGGCAGCACTTGTGTCGTCAAGCCAAAGTTGACCACTGGCAGGCAGACGCAATTCGCCGTAATAGATAAAACTGTATGAAGTACTGTGATCCCGTGTGTAAGGAGGACGTCTTGCATAGGAGCCGCGATGTAGTGACCGTCGGGGACTGGTGGGGAAGACACTAGTTCAACGTAGGTCAGTGCCGAAGGTGGCAAGCGAACGAAGTCGACGGAACTGAGGCGACTGGTGTGTGGTTCAGCAGGATCCAGAACAGGCAGGTCAAGGCGGAGAGTACTGGTGGAACAATCGATGAGAGTAGAATGTGCGGAGAGGAAGTCTAAGCAGAGGATGATGTCGTGGGGACAGTGGGCGATGACTGTGAATAGCACGATTGTTGAGCGATCGGCGAAGGAGACGCGGGCGGTACGCATACCAATTACGGGGTCTGTTCCGCCATCGGCGACACGGACAACAGGCGTCGTGGCGGGCGTGATAATTTTCTTGAGCCGGTTACGAAGGTCAGCGCTCATTACGGACAAATGCGCCCCGGTATCTATGAGTGCAGACAAAGAAACACCATCGACTTGCGCGTCAAGAAGGTTCAGATGAGTGGGCAACGTCAGTAGAGGATTTGGCGGCGTAGGGAGCAATGCAGCGTCACCTCGAGGCGCTGCATCGTCTAGTTTTCCGGCTGAGAGCGGCGTCCGAAGGGAGTCGGCGAATAGGAGCGACGGGGCTGGGGAGAGCGAGATTGTCGTTGTTGGGGCGAAGGCGAACGAGAATAGGAGCGGTTCGGTGCAGGAGAATCAGCGGCGGCGTTATCGGAGCGTGCGGCATAGGGACGAGAAGGGCCACCTGGAGGGCGAGAGTAGGCGGTATAAGTAGACCGGGTCGGGGAACTCCAGCGACTGCGACAGTGCCGAGAAATGTGCCCGATTCGATGGCAGTGGAAACAAATGGGCTTGTCGTCAGCAGTGCACCATTCAGATGGGTTGCGGAAACGTGGTGGGTAAGAAGGTGCGGGACGGGGCGGAATCGAAGAAGCCGGGCGGGTATCAGGACGATGGGCCGAGCAGATGGTGTGAAGACCCATGTTTTCCAACTCTTGGCGGATAACTGCCTGGATCAGTGAGACCGTGACTGCAGATGTGTTGGTGGGACTGGAGTCGAAGGCAGCCGGATAGGCGGCCTCAATCTCACGCCGGACGATCCTGGTAACATCGGCAGTGTTGTTGGGACGAGGAGTGTCGGCACAGGAAAATGTCGCTGGGGTGTTGGGCAGACGGGCAAACTGCTGGACAATACCTCGGCTTTTAGCGAGTTCCAGGCGGCGGCACTCTTTTATAACAGCATCCACCATCGCTACGTTGTTGCAAACGAGCAAGTTGAAGGCGTCATCGGCAATGCCTTTGAGGATGTGGGCAACCTTGTCTGACTCAGTCATGTGGGTGTCAACTTTGCGGCACAGAGCAAAGACGTCCTGAATGTACGTGACATAGAGCTCTGTTGACGTCTGTACACGGCCGGAAAGCGCCTTCTGCGCGGCAAGTTGGTGACCCTAGGGGTTGCCGAACAAGTCCCGAAGCTGTGTCATAAGTGAATCCCAACTGGTGAGCTCATTTTCGTGCGTGCGATACCAAACTCTAGGTGTGCCACCGAGGTAAAAGACTGCGTTGGCGAGCATAATAGTAGGGTCCCACCGGTTATTGCGGCTGACGTGTTCATGCAGGCTGACCCAGTCATCGACGTCTTCCCCATCTTTGCCCGAGGATACGCCAGGATCACGGGGAGCGGGGAGAGTGATGTAGGTCGTCGAAGAGGCAGCAGATGTTGGAGCCGGGGGAGTCCGGTTGTCGTCGCCGGGAGCCATGAAGGAAGGCTCGACGTACCGTCCTCTGCGAAGCTCCGTGACAAGGTGCAGGGAACGTCCACCTCCACCAGATATGTTACGTAGGAAGACGCAGACGAAAAGCTATGTACAAGTATATTTACAAGAAAATACGCTCCGCTTGGCCAAGAGGCAACAGCCCGCGCTAGCTTCTCATCGTCGTCGTCGTCTTCGCACTGCTCGCCTTTTCGGGATCGCACATATTCTTCCGTAGCGATATATATATATATATATATATATATATATATATATATATATATATATATATATATATGTACCGAATGTGTGATTTTACGCTCACATAACTTTTAATGTTTGCCGTTAACAGTTTGTTTATTTATTTATTCATTTATGTAAGCATACTGCCGGCCTTAGAAAGCCCAGGAAGGAGGGGTAAGGTACATAAAACAGACCATTCAATAGACTGACGAAGGCGTAGAAAATGCTCCGGAAATATGTAATAGAAAGTAGGAATGCATGATGAGTAAAGCACCTAAATAATGCATAGAGAGTGGCAAATACAAATTGAAACACTGTTGCATAGGCACAATTTTGAAACACTGCAAATGTAATAGAGAAAAGGAGGAGTGTATAATTCCAAATTATTACAACGCAGAAATCAATAAGTATTGCATAACGATACAAATTGAAACAATATTTCGTAACAACAAGCACTCATTTTACATTGTAATAGACGCTATTTACTATGTGCTGAGAAATTTGCTATAAGGCAGGCTGTTCCATTCCATTATTGTTAAAGGAAAACATGAATACATAACGACGTTGGTTCTACCATTATAAGGCGTTAATGAGGAAGCGTGGCGATGTCTTGTTCGGCGGGCAGTAAGGGGTGTTATGTAAGGTTCGGAAGAAAGTTTTGTTACTCAGTAAGAAGAGAAATTTAAGCCTGTGAATTCTCCTTCTTACTTGCAAAGACTGAATATTGTGTTCAGCCAATAACTGAGTTGGGGAATCACTTGAGCGATATTTAGAGAAGATGAGGCTTAATGCTTCACGTTATATCATTTCCAGCGCATCGATGTTAGTTTTAGTGTAGGGATATCATACAATAGCTGCGTACTCGAATTTAGTACGGACAACTGAGGTGTAGGCGCTAAGACGGGTTTCAGAAGGAGTGTGCTTCAATTTATGCCTCAAGTAGCAAAGCTTTTTAACAGCTGAGTCGCAAAGATGAGAGATGCGCGAGTTCCGACTAAGGTTACTGGCTACTGTAACACCGAGGTACTTATATTCATTCACTTCACGTAAGAGGTTTGGATGTTACGCTATAGATAAACGACAATTTATTAATGTTTCTTGTGATCTTCATAAATACTGTTTTATCAATGTTAAGCTGCATATTCCAGTGTGCACAGGGAGCTAGTATGTCATGAAAGTCAGAATTTAGAGTAACTTGATCTTGTTGGCAGGTGATTTCATTAAAGAGCAGACAGTCATCAGCGAATAGTTTTATTTGTACGGGCGGAGTAAGAGCGTCTACAATATCATTAATATATATGTTAAATATTAATGGTCCAAGAAAACTACCCTGGAGAAAACCGGAAGTGACAGGAAAGATACTGGAAGAACAATTATCAACTACTACGAATTTGCGTACGGTTGGAAAGATCAGCGCGAATGCAATTTACGTGATGTGAATGAATGTTGAGATGTTCAATTATTTCTATTACGTTTGCGTGTGATACAAGATCAAATGCTTTCCTGAAGTCCAAAAGTATGATGTCTGTTTGCCCAGATTTGTCGACAGTGCTAACGAGACTGTGAATTACATATGTTAATTGGGTTACAGTAGAGAGGCCCTTTCGAAAACCATGCGGCATAGAAGATAGAATGGGTCTATGATCGAGAAAATTATTGATTTCAGAAGCAATAAAGTGATCAAGAAGCTTGCAACAAGATAAGGTTAGTGATATGAGGCGGTAGTTCGTTACTAGTGATAGATCGCCTATCTTTAGGATCGGAACAATACGAGCAGAAAACCAGTCGTTAGGGAGAACCGCCGATGAAACGGATGCAGGAAAGATAATAACAAAAAAGCGAGATAGCATTTCGTCGTATCTGTGAAGAAACACGTTTGGTAGGTTTTTGAGCTCTGGAGTCAATTTTGTTTTCTTATTCAGAAGCATAGAAAAGATGCCACACCAAAAAATAAAAATAAAATTAATCATTGTGCACTATGCCAATCGCACGAGGAAAAACGGGCGAGTTCGAAAAGACACCGTTAAAATACAGCTTGAAGCGATCAGCAATACCTTGTTTGGAGACGACAGGATTGCCCTCATGCATAATATGGTCGACTGATTTACGTTTTTCACTGATATAGCCCCAAAACATGGTAGGAGGATAGCTTCTGTATCCTCCTTCTGTAGTAGTGATACAGAAGGATAGGATACCTTCTGTATCACTACTAACGTCACACAAGACGCTGTTGACGTCACATTCTATTTATTTATTTATTTATCTATTATACATACTTTCAAGCGCCTAGTAGGCGCAACGGAAAGTTGTAGTGAAAATATACAATATTTGCAGTACAGGACAAGAATAGAAAATCAAACTATAAGACACTTTGAACGACGATCTTGAAGTTAGTGGTATCACAAATTGAGACTGGGGAGGCTGAAAGGCGGTTCCCTTCAGTGGCTGTTCTTGGCAGAAAGAAAGAACGGCACAAATTAGTTCGACAAGCTGGCACTTCCACTTTGTGTTGATGGTACATGCGAGACGAGATGGAAGCTGGTGTCGTGAAAAGATGTTCTTTAAGAGAAGGGTTAAAGTACGGAAGGGAAAAAGACAGATACAGAAGTACTTGCGACGTAACCAAATGTCAAATAGATCTAGTGTTCTTTTTATGGACGTGACGCTAGATTGACGTGAATAATTTGAGAGAATAAAACGGGCGGCGCAGTGCTGATTGCTTTTAAAGAAAATGGCAAGATTGGCATGAGAAGGATTCTATATTGATTGTTGTTGCGGAGAACGCCAGCTTTTCTGCCTGAAAGGACACACAATGTTTTCGCATTAAAAATGCAATACATAAACACATTGCTCAATGCCCGGACGTGTACACATTACCCAGATTTACGCATCGATGCGTTCAACAACTTTCAGTCGTGGATTTCACACCCTTCTTCGCGCAAAGTCGCACCTTATCTGTGGTATACATCATTACGATAGGGTGTTCGGGGCGAGAAGGGTGCTAGAAGGGGTGTAGGCATGCGTCTATAGGCAGGAAACACCCTCTCTAACACCCATAAGGATGTTAAAATATTTGTGTGTGTATTTAATGTGTATGTGTAATTTTTTTGTAAAATACTTAACTGTGCTGAGTTGGCACCTTTCGCACCGTGAGTTCCTTTTCTTCAGCATGATGAATTTATGATCATTTTACTCAAAGCTGACCTACATGAATACACTGTGACATATTCGAAATTATAACGTCGTAAATATTCAGGAAAAAAAATAAAAAATGAATGGCTGCATAATGGAATAAGTGAAAGGTAAAATTCGCATAGGAAAAGTACCAAGGACTTCAGGAGGCATACGCGATTATCGTTGGAAATATATACACAAATTCTACAGCTAACGTTCTTCTCCAAGGAAAAAGTGAAAAAAATGTGTGTCGAGAAAGGGATCAGGCAAGGAGGCTCACTCTGCCTATATCTGTTAACTGCATTCTTCGAAAAAGTATTCTAGCTATTAGGCTGGGAAGAGCTAGTAGTCAGGGACAAAGGTGAATATATCAATAACATTCGGGTTGCAGGTGACATTACCCTGCTCTGTAATATCTGGGATGAATTTCGACATATAATTCAGGACCCTAACCGAGAAAGTGTTAGCGTACAGCTAAATATTAATATGCAGAACACAAAGTTAATGCTCAATGGCCTGGCAAGACAACTACAATTTGTGATAGCAACTTAGGCTCTTTATGTTGTGCAGGAGTTTGTTTCTATAGAATAAATACTCACAGGGGACCCTGATCCCCCCCCCCCCCGTGAAGAAAATTCACAGAATAAAAAAAAATTGCTGGAGTGCCTAAGAAAGGCATTTCTAGATCCTGACAAGGAAGTTACCATGGTACGTGAAAATAAAAGTCTACAATCATTGCATTCTACCGGTGCTAACATATTGCGCATAAACTTGGTGGTTGTGACAAAGTTCAGAACCGCACAAAGAGCGATGGAACAATAACGTTATGCTAATCTTAACGTACAGGAAGAGACGTGTGAATCAAAAAGTTGACGGTGATATCCGATATTCTTGCTGACATTAAGGGGGGAAGAGTCGCAGTTTCGCCTGAAAGGCAAACCTTTGATTCCAGTAGGCAATATGTAGATAGATGTATGAAGTAAATATAGTACAACGGACGTTTGGGCGAGTTGGTAAGACATACTTGATACAGAACAACGCGCTTTTGACGGAGGCCCGTCAAAACCGCGCATACAACACGTGGCCATATTGTCAAGCATACGACACGAGGCCATATTGTCCAAGTGATACCAACTTGGACAGTATACGGAACATACGGGCGACAACGCCGCCGGAATCGCGCCTTCAATGTCCAAATAATTCTTATCGTAATAAAACGAAGCATGGCAGGCCATGAATTGCGTGAAACGGATAGCCGGTGGACTAGTAGACCTTCGCCATGTGTGCCAAGTGAAGGGAAGAGAAATTGAGGATAGCAGGAAATTAGATGTGGTGATGAAATTAGAAAACCTTCAGCGGCAAGTTGGCTTCAGCCAGTGCATGACAGGGGAAATTGAGATATCTGGAAGAGGGCTTCGTTTTGCTGCGCACATAAAAAATAGGCTAATGATGATGGAGCCTTCTGTGCATCATTGAACACCACAGTAGCACTGTTTCCAGTTTTCATCTGCGAGGTCACGCCTTCAGAATGCATTGCACCTTGGGCATTGTTTTGCTATACTAGATTATTTAAGAGGCATGGCGCGAAAAATTCGCTGCGAATGAGGAATTCTTTTCAGGGCGCTCAGCTTACGCGAGAAGCTTAGCTAACTGCAATAAGAGGCTCGCCTTACAGGTTTCGTTTTCAAAGCAGTAAATGTTTTGTAAATGTCACGCGGACGGATACAGACGGGAGTGAAAAGCCTTTGTCGTGGCTTGGTTGGCTCGGGGAAGCACTGTTATGTTTGGTGTTTTTAAATTGCTGACAGACAAAGGCGACAGTTTAGAGTCCCCAATCGCCACAAGGCGACGATCGCCTACTCTGAAAGAAGACCTCTGACGTCGCATTGGCGCCCTAACCATGATGGCGAAAGTACCCAATGTTGCCCAAGACATAATTATTTTGAATATGCCTCTTTGAACGTTTGCTAAAATACGACCGTTTGGCATAAGTCAGCTTCGTGATGTACAGTGCAAAAGGAGGCAGACGAGCAATAAGTAGGGACCATTTAAGTGCTGACTCGACTGAAAACTTACGGGAAACAGATATCGAATAAATATACAATGTCACGAAAACCACTCAAGAAGGTTGCGGTAAACGATGTCTGGCAAAATCAGCTGTAGCATAGGTGATGTGCTGATAGGCGTAAACTACGAAAGAAAACTGCTGCTTAGTGAAAGCGATAGGTGACCTTGTCAAAGAAGATGCCTTGTGCTTTTCAATCGGCAAGACTTCTAAACTTTATGGGGGTGGTGGTCGACGTGCACAAATATTATGTAGGCATTGGTAAAATCTAGTGGCAAATTACATTTCCGACAATCACCAATGAATGGGAAAAATGGTTGGATCATATCTTGTCTAAACTCAGTCTTATGTATATCATATATTCATTTCAGTGAGACAGCTTTGGTGCCTTCACTCACAAAACAGAAGTTCGAGATTCGTGTCGCGTAAATATTACAAAACAGACTTATTCATGAAAAGTTACATCATACTAAGCAATTCTGTAGCACCACGTACGACCCATTCCTTTACCGAATCAATTATTTAGTACTTGGGTGCCGGTCCACGCAAAGCCATCAGGGAACATGGCACTTTGTTCACTTTATGCGCGTTAGAAGCAAACCATAGGCAAGTAAAGAAGTATTTTTACCTGAAAGCTGGGTGCGCCCGCAGATGCACGTTTTTTCACGCCACGCATGGTTTTCATCTCAAAGATGTTGCTTTTTATACATTTGCGGGAGGTGAGGAGCGAAGGGAAGGACATTCTAAAATCGATCATAGCCCTTTTCCATCTTTTAGTCGTTTTCGTGATGGTGAAATCTCTTCAGCCTAAAGCGCACGCTACGTCAGCATAGCTGGAATAAAGTTGAATGTATGATTGAAGTATAGCAATGATAAATAAATGCAAGTGAAAGTGAATGAAAAGACTGCTGGCTGAACGTGAGACATGCGCTGAAGTCAGTACATTGCCCTCACTATGCTCTTACTCTTTAGGTTGGTTAACCTCCCTTCCTTCTGCTTTTCTCTTTCCTCTTACCCCACCTTTTTACTCTTTAGGCTCCCGCAGCACCGTTTTACCATCCATGTTCGCGAGAATTTGTCTTACTATTAGAACTGCCCATGCCCATTACTTTTTGTTGATGACATCTTAGTTGAAATCAAGAAAAAGAAATGGGCATGGGCAGGACATGTAATGAGGATGGAAGATAACCGAGGGTCAATAAGGGTTATAGACTAGATTCCAAGGGAAGGGAAGCGTAGCAGGAGGTGGCAGAAAGTTAGGTGGGCGAATGAGATTAAGAAGTTTGCAGTGACAACAC
Organism: Dermacentor andersoni; assembly: GCF_023375885.2. Taxonomy (NCBI): domain Eukaryota; kingdom Metazoa; phylum Arthropoda; class Arachnida; order Ixodida; family Ixodidae; genus Dermacentor; species Dermacentor andersoni. Next base: position 54,491,463 of record NC_092820.1, read on the forward strand.
GGCCACAATAGGTACATGACCGGGGTAGTTGGAGAAGTATGCGAGAGGCGTTTGCCCTGCAGTGGGCGAAACCAGGCTGAAGAAGGAGATGATGATTATGTTGATGATGATGATTAGAGCTAACCTCGTGGGAGTATTAGCCAGTGCCACTTTCCATGGCCAGGCAGCACATTTAAAATATCCAATCTACCGCAGGCGTCACGTGGTACGGGAATGGAATTTCTTGGCTCACAATGATGCACTAAAGAAAGTGAGCACACAAAGTCAATCAATACGAGTCTTACAGAAGAAGTGGCAGTTTTGCACGAAAGGGAAAGCATCGATTGCGATAAGAAATTAGCAGACAACACGTACGAAGTAACGACAGTAGTTTGCTTGGCCTTGTGAACATGGAGGGATTCGCTTAATAAGGGAATTAAAAAGCATCGTGCCAGCGTGCACAAGCAAACATGAACACACCACACTCGATTGGCCCAGGCAGTCGCTGTCAAAAGGTTGGTGTGAGTAAGCGCGGCAGCAGCAGCGAGCGTAGTGACCTTTTGCGGTCTATCCCTTCAACGCAAGAGCGGCGAGAACACAACGCGCACAAAGGTATAAGCAGCCGTCTCCCTTTCAAGATACGTCACGCACGACCGTGCAAAGTACGCACATAATGGTGGAGTCGAAGCTGCCCCCTCTCTATATCGCGCGCGAGATAGAGCCGCAGTTGTCAGTTTCTCTTGTAGTTACCTCGCTGGCTTTCATTCGCACATACGGCATACGACGCACGGCAACGGTGTTATCGGCCTTGGCCTTATGCGGAACATCATGACGACGGCGAAATGCGCCTGTAGTGTCCATAAAATTGCCATCGCAGTAAATGTTGTTAAGCTGTGAATTAGGGAATGAAATATGCATACCCTAAATGGAAGTCAACGAAGGTGACATAAGAACTATGATTTGAGTAGCGGATGTCAACATATGTTTGTGAGCGGCGTAAAAACCATATTACGTGATTATGATCTCTACGCCTTGTTACCTGAAAGGCACTTGTAGGCTGAAACGGAGCACTCAGGATCGAAAGAGGTGAATGAAATATTTTATATTTCAGTATATTTCGCGGCTTCACCAACTCGATGACGACTGTTACAGTCGGAAACCGAAACACCCTGATCAGAGTACGAGGCACGCTTTAGTCGAGCACCCCGGAATTATTTGCATCACCTGGGATTTCTTACCGCGCACCAAAATGTGCGCGGGTGCTTTCGAATTTCGCCCCCATAGAAATGCGGCTGCCATGGCTGGGATTTGATCCCGCCACTTCGTACTTAGCAGCCGAACATCATAGCCGCTAAGCTACCACTGCGGGTAGAAGAGGAAGGCTGTGATGCTGTGCCCAAGCGAAGTTGTAGAAAAACCAGGTAACAGCTCACCCCATGCCGCGTTTAGCGGTTTCAGATAGCACAAAAATCGAGGCCCTACTGGTGTATGCAAGGCGCTGTAGGTAGTGCATCGCTTCTTCTGCACTGTGCTGCACTGCGATGATAATTGGGTGGTAGTTCATTCGTGATTGGTTTTTACAGCATGCCTTCATTCGATAAGGAAGCAAAGTGTTCTGCCGAATGCGCAGTGCTTTCTACTCGAAAGGTTACAGACGCACTTGGCCTGTGTTTTCGGTGTCGAGTATGCAACGCTCAGGTCACACGAAGTCGGGCAGCAACCATAGATTATTGCCGTGCGTTTGAATACACTTAACGCACGCGAACTAAGAACTATCCGCGCAGAAGAGTTGTGTAATGGGCCAGTCAATGTATTAAAAAATATATATGGCCAATAATGTCATTGGTCACCATCTTGTCGGCCACTTTCTGTACGATGACCCGATCCGCTGCGAAGACGCTATAAGGTCACCTATGAATGGAACTGGCATTACCGGTGTTGATTCGATGGGTAACTACAGATGTCCGTCCGAGAGGGCGGTCATCCAGGAGAAAACTATCCCTATAAGACGAGGGATGGCGACGAAGAGCTTTTGTTTGATCAAAAGGAAGATCTGGAGTAACCATTGCACAAATATCCACAGTTGGCGAAAACGACGACATAGTGGACGGTAGTAGCCTGGTGGTGCTGGGGAGGGTTGCTTCAGGGGTCAAGGAAGACACAATATGCGCCAAGGCAATGCTGTTGGGTAGTACAGGTAGTACGTGCAATAGAAATCCAAAATTTGGTATGGGTAGGTAACTAATTCTCAAGGATTCGCATGATGGTGTTCAGGAGCGTAATACTGTGCGAGAGAAGAACGTCAGTGATGGGGGATGCGGCGTATTCGTCATCAGGAACAGGAAGACAAGGGGTCAGGAGGACATTTGTAGCGGCCTGTGGAGACAGACAGCTGAACTCTGCAGAACATAATCGGTGTGCTGTACTAGAAGTGGAGTTGGTAGGAAACGGCAGATCAAGTGTGAAATAGCGGAAGAATAATCATATTTTGTGGAGTGTTTCCAAAAAACAGTCTAGGCCGAGAATGAGGTCGTTGGGCACTACTCGAGGACGATAAGTAAAACAATACTACCGTGGTTTCTAACGGTCACACATGGCATGCACCTATCCATGACAGTTGAGTGCTGCCGTCACCGACTCACACTGTACTCGTCATGGCTGGTGTCAGAACATTTCTTAGTCTTCGGCGAAGAGCGGCACTCATAACTGACGACTGCGCTACTGTGTCGACGGGAGATGTGAGGGGAACTCCCTCCACTTCAAGGTCCAATAGGCTTCAACGTGCAGGCCGGGACAAAAGAGGATTCCTAGCCAGGTTGTAGTTCCAGCGTTTCCTCCTAGAGCTGCTCAACCTAGTTTTCAATAGTGTAGCGACCGGCTGCAGATGGGGACAAGGAGCAGAGAACTGGAGGCGAAAGGGACCGTTGAACTTGAGCAGATTGGGAGCGATGGTGTCGGTCGAGCGCTGTCGGCGTTAGAGTTCGGAGGCGAGGTGTAAGGCAAGAAAGCAGGAGGACCTGGTGCTTGACGTTAGTAGCTCTCGCATGGCCATCGCGGAGATGGCAACCAGCGGCTGCGGCAGTGGGGGCATTATGTAAAATTTGGGCACAATGAAAACATATGGGTTTATCATCCTCTGTTCGCCAAGCAGCCGGTTTGCGACGCTGTGCGAAATAACTTTTTGTCTGGCAGCAAGCAGCCGGGGTAACCTGATAAGAAGCGGAGGAGATAACGGGAAAGAGAGATGGAAGGCCAAAACTTGCTACCTCCTTATGAACAACCACTTGTAGCAGTGTGATGGAGGGCATTCTACTCCGTAGGTCAGACCAATTTGCAGCCGGAGCCATGACCTCCAGTTCGCGGCGAATAAGGCTTGTCATGTCTTGGCACTCAGGCACCGGCGTTAACTGTGGTGGGTCTCCACATGAATATATCCCGGTGGTATTTGGAAGTCTGTCGAACGTTTCTGCAATTCGACGACTCTTCACTTGTCGCAAGCGCCGACACTCTTTGATAGTTGCATCCACCGTCACACACTCCCTGGAGATAAGAAGATTAAAGGCTTCGTTTGCTATGCCTTTTAAGACGTGGCCAACTTGGTCTGCCTCTTTCATGTTGTTGCCGGCCTTACGGCAGAGGGCTTAATCTCGTGTTGCTCACATACTTACTGTGTGGAAACAAGATGAGCTTCTGTTGAAGTCTGAGCGTGGCATCGAAGTTCCATTTTTGCTGCCAGCTGATGACCGACAAGTATGCAGCGGTGGCGAAGTATGCAGCGGTGGCGTAGAGGTAGAACACCCGCCTCGCGTGCAAGAGGTCCGTGGTTCGAATCCCGGTGCCGCGCAATTTTCCACCGGATTAAAAAAAAAAAAAAGAAAAAAAAAATCCGCGTGTTGATAAAATTGCATAAACAGGCCTGGAGTGTGGCCTGATGCCGGTGACCAGAACCGGTAACACACTCCCTCACCAGAGCAGGATTGGCCACCCTGGTGCAGTACTTGGCCACAACCTCCTATATGAACACAACAATCAAACCCCGGCCCTCAGTCCCCAGCAGCTGCGAAGCAACTGACCACGGCGGCGGTCAGACCTGCGACGCTGCAGAGGGTGCTAAGAATCCCTGGCTCCGGACAGGCCGCCATTGGAATATGAACCTGGCAACGTTTAACGCAAGAACATTATCTAGTGAGGCGAGTCTAGCAGTGCTATTGGAAGAATTAGAGGGCAGTAAATGGGATATAATAGGGCTCAGTGAAGTTAGGAGGCCAAAAGAAGCATATACAGTGTTAAGGAGCGGGCACGTCCTGTGCTACCGGGGCTTAGCGGAGAGACGAGAACTAGGAGTCGGATTCCTGATTAATAAGAATATAGCTGGTAACATACAGGAATTCTATAGCATTAACGAGAGGGTGGCATGTCTTGTTGTGAAACTTAATAAGAGGTACAAAATGAAGGTTGTACAGGTCTACGCCCCTACATCCAGTCATGATGACCAGGAAGTCGAAAGCTTCTACGAAGACGTGGAATCGGCGATGGGTAGAGTGAAAACAAAATACACTATACTGATGGGCGATTTCAATGCCAAGGTAGGCAAGAAGCATGCTGGAGACAAGGCAGTGGGGGAATATGGCATAGGCACTAGGAATAGCAGGGGGGAGGTATTAGTAGAGTTTGCAGAACAGAATAATATGAGGATAATGAATACCTTCTTCCGCAAGCGGAATAACCGAAAGTGGACATGGAGGAGCCCGAACGGCGAGACTAGAAATGAAATAGATTTCATACTCTGCGCTAACCCTGGCATCATACAAGATGTGGACGTGCTCGGTAAGGTGCGCTGCAGTGACCACAGGATGGTAAGAACTCGAATTAGCCTAGACCTGAGGAGGGAACGGAGGAAACTGGTACATAAGAAGCCGATCAATGAGTTAGCGCTAAGAGGGAAAACAGAGGAATTCCAGATCAAGCTACAGAACAGGTATTCGGCTTTAAGCCACGAAGAGGATCTTAGTGTTGAAGCAATGAACGACAATCTTGTGGGCATCATTAAGGAGTGTGCAATAGAAGTCGGTGGTAACTCCGTTAGACAGGATACCAGTAAGCTATCGCAGGAGACGAAAGATCTGATCAAGAAACGCCAATGTATGAAAGCCTCTAACCCTACAGCTAGAATAGAACTGGCAGAACTTTCGAAGTTAATCAACAAGCGTAAGACAGCTGACATAAGGAAGCATAACATGGATAGAATTGAACAAGCTCTCAGGAACGGAGGAAGCCTAAAAGCAGTGAAGAAGAAACTAGGAATTGGCAAGAATCACATGTATGCGCTAAGAGACAAAGCCGGCAATATCATTACTAATATGGATGAGATAGTTCAAGTGGCTGAGGAGTTCTATAGAGATTTATACAGTACGAGTGACACCCACGATGATAATGGAAGAGAGAATAATCTAGAGGAATTCGATATCCCAGAAGTAACGCCGGAAGAAGTAAAGAAAGCCTTGGGAGCTATGCAAAGGGGGAAGGCAGCTGGGGAGGATCAGGTAACAGCAGATTTGCTGAAGGATGGTGGGCAGATTGTTCTAGAAAAACTGGCCAGCCTCTATACGCAATGCCTCAAGACCTCGAGCGTACCGGAATCTTGGAAGAACGCTAACATAATCCTAATCCATAAGAAAGGCGACGCCAAAGACTTGAAAAATTATAGACCGATCAGCTTACTGTCCGTTGCCTACAAAGTATTTACTAAGGTAATTGCAAATAGAATCCGGAACACCTTAGACTTCCGTCAACCAAAGGACCAGGCAGGATTCCGTAAAGGCTACTCAACAATAGATCATATTCACACTATCAATCAGGTGATAGAGAAATGTGCGGAATATAACCAACCATTATATATAGCTTTCATTGATTACGAGAAAGCGTTTGATTCAGTCGAAACCTCAGCAGTCATGGAGGCATTGCGGAATCAGGGTGTAGACGAGCCGTATGTAAAAATACTGAAAGATATCTATAGCGGCTCCACAGCCACTGTACTCCTCCATAAAGAAAGCAACAAAATCCCAATAAAGAAAGGCGTCAGGCAGGGAGATACGATCTCTCCAATGCTATTCACAGCGTGTTTACAGGAGGTATTCAGAGACCTGGATTGGGAAGAATTGGGGATAAGAGTAAATGGAGAATACCTTAGTAACTTGCGCTTCGCTGATGATATTGCCTTGCTTAGTAACTCAGGGGACCAACTGCAATGCATGCTCACTGATCTGGAGAGGCAGAGCAGAAGGGTGGGACTAAAAATGAATCTGCAGAAAACTAAAGTAATGTTTAACAGTCTCGGAAGGGAACAGCAGTTTACGATAGGTAGCGAGGCACTGGAAGTGGTAAGAGAATACATCTACTTAGGACAGGTAGTGACTGCTGATCCAGATCATGAGAGTGAAATAATCAGAAGAATAAGAATGGGCTGGGGTGCGTTTGGCAGGCATTCGCAGATCATGAACAGCAGGTTGCCATTATCCCTCAAGAGAAAAGTGTATAACAGCTGTGTCTTACCAGTACTCACGTACGGGGCAGAAACCTGGAGGCTTACGAAAAGGGTTCTACTTAAATTGAGGACGACGCAACGAGCTATGGAAAGAAAAATGATAGGTGTAACGTTAAGGGATAAGAAAAGAGCAGATTGGGTGAGGGAACAAACGCGCGTTAATGACATCTTAGTTGAAATCAAGAAAAAGAAATGGGCATGGGCAGGACATGTAATGAGGAGGGAAGATAACCGATGGTCATTAAGGGTTACGGACTGGATTCCGAGGGAAGGGAAGCGTAGCAGGGGGCGACAGAAAGTTAGGTGGGCAGATGAGATTAGGAAGTTTGGAGGGTCAACATGGCCACAATTAGTACATGACCGGGGTAGTTGGAGAAGTATGGGAGAGGCCTTTGCCCTGCAGTGGGCGTAATCAGGCTGATGATGATGATGATGATGATGATGACCGACAGGTCAGCCAAACGGGTGTACCAGTTTCTCTTTTTAGACGTCTTACCAATTTCGTTGAGCTTTAGGCGTCTCAAACCGTTTCTGCGCGTTCACTCGAAGATAGAATTAGATAGTTTCACTATCTTTCACTGTTGTGGTTGCGAGTCTGCAAGCGTAGGAGTTGTGGTGGTTGCAGACTCGCTCGTAGATATCAACATGGGGTATAAATTTGTAAACAGGGATAAGGTGCCTGAGAAAGGCTGGCCAACGTTTCGATAGGAGGACCTATCCTCGTCAAAGGTGGCCTCGTCATCCTCGGCAAGTTAGTTCTAAAGGGTCAGTGCAGTGACGTCACGTGCGTTCGTCGTCGGTGGTGGCTGGTTATAAAGGTAGAAATTTCAGAGGTAATGAGCGCTTTCGTCCGACACCTGTGAGTGCCATTCCCAAGACGCGGGGACAAAAGCGTGGGATTTGCAAGGCGGGAGAAAAGAAATGAAAGAAAAGGAGAGAAAAAAACGGGGGGGGGGGCACCAAGAAGGAAAAAGGGGGGATAAAGAACAAGAAAAAATAGAAGGGGGCATGGGAGGGCGTTGGGGAAGCGAGAGGTTAGGGAGCATTCAGAGGTGTCGTTGGAGGCATGTTCTTGTGGCATTAGAAGTGCTGGTTAGGCGGTCAGTGCGCGAGTAACATAACAGGCAAAAAAAAACATGAGTAGAAACCGTGACTTTATTAGCCTAGCAGCAATGCGTCAAGTAATCTTGAAATAGTTAAGATGGCGACAAGGCATCTGGGATGCAATGTATGTCATATCTGTAAGGCAGCGGCATGGTCTTTCAATGGCCGTTAGCCCCAGTAGCTCACGTAGGTCTCGTTACGGTAATATACAGAAATGGGGACACCCTGTGCGGCTCAGGCGCCGAAAAAGATATAATGATGTCTGGGTCTTCTGAATGTGTTGGTGAGCGTGTTTCAAAAAACGTATAAAACAGTCGACAACAAAAATATAAGAGGGGGGAACCTAAACTGGAATAAGAAATCCAAGATGCTTCTACGTGAGGTCACATTAAAGGTCTCACATAGGGCGTTGATTCAAGTTAGAAGTGACCTCGACTTAAAGCACGAATAAAATGATTAAAGCCCCTTGCATTTACAGATTTTTTTTTTGCGTGGCCAAAAAGTGTCGGTGTTTACAAAAGCTCTCCCCGAATATACAAGTAGTGTCATAGCTACACCTACTAAAAGTGAATTATTAACACCACCGTATACACGGAGTTTAGAGAAATTTATATTTAGAGGGTGCACGTATGAGGAGGCGGACCCAGCGGAGAATAACATACAAGAATGCACGACCGCTGCGCTCGTTTCCGTGGCTTTCGCTTAAGGCACGTTTATAGTCCGACGTTATCGGTGCGCGGGCGAGCGTCGTTCGCGTTCAGTCACGCTGCGTCGGTTGTGTTGCGCCAGCCGAGATGCCATCCCCTCTATACTTGAACGCGCGCGGCGTCAGCTGCTATCTTCGGAGCATGCGCAGAACGTTCGGTAAGTCGCGCGCCGTCCGCAAAAGCCGTCTGCGGAGTTGTGTTGCCGCCTTTTTCTTCGCGCGCATTGCATTGTGGTGCGAGAGTTCCACCGACTCCGACGCGAGAATGGCTCAGGAGCCATATCGGCGCCGGGCCCCTCGGGGCGCGTCGGAAGCCGCCGGTTACGTTGGCTGCACCGGTGCGCCCGACTACAGAGCGGTCGTTTTCGCCGACGTGACGTAGCGTGTGCGCGCGCGTGCGTTACGTCGGACTATAAACGGCCCTTTAGACTTCCCTTAAAAAAGCAGCTCGCGAGGACGTCCGCAGAATGCTGAAGATGTGGATGTGGATGTAGAATGTAGAATGCTGTGGATGTAGAAGTACCAGACGTATACTTGTGAGCTATTACGGCTTCCAACGATCTAGCAAGCACGTGATCTAAAGCACCCGCACGGCGGGATGTGGTATCTAGGTATTTTGAGATCGTGCGAGAACATCAACTAACAAGAGCGTAAATCAAGTAACGTGCCATTCTGTCCTATATAAAATTGGAAATCAACATGTATTGGATTAGATGATCGATGTCGCAGTTCCAAGCGACGATCAGGGGCATCTTGATGCGTTTTACCGGTATAAAGAAATTCCGTTACGAGTCTTGCTTCACAAAGTTCTTTCCACCTGTGACATTACAGACAGCCAAAGAAAAATATGAAAAACCCCCTTTCGTGATCAAACTAAAGCTAAAAAATACCAGGTTGATGAACAAAAAGAGAAGGGTTCAGTGTTTACGAAGGCAACAAAATTGCAGCTGGCTGAAAAGTGCTGACAGTTGAAGGCATCCGACCTTAGTTTCACTATCAATGTGCATAAATGCGTGCCTTATTTGCCCAGCCATACCTTTTCCAATTACTGATTAAAATGTCCACGCAACAATTTTTTTCTGAACAGATTATTTGCGAATTCCACGGTATCCAAGATTTACGGCACAATGGATGCCTCGATGTACGTGCCCTTGAGATCCCGTGATCCTTAAAGGCACACACAAATTACGGTGCCGTAGAAACGAACTTCTACGTCACAACCATCGAAGTCGTCGCAGTCCATCTTGCTTGTTGCGTAGGCGTTATTGAAAGCGGTGATAAAAGAAAGAAAACGAAGAAGTGAAGAAGGTCAAACATTCGAAAAGAAAGGTAAACCAGTGGTGATACCGTATTCTCAAAAAGTGGCGTATAATCCTAAACAAGTCGCCGTGCAATACAACATTCCTGTGCTGTTTTTCGCGCCCCGAAAACGTGCTACTTTGTCCCGCCTGATTGGTTCTGATGACTCTAAGAAAGCAGGATGTTCTATTAAACATACAAATTCTTTTGTGAAGTGTGAAGAAGGGGTCGTATACCGCATACCACTGAAGTGTGGGGAGGAGTATATCGGCCAAACTGGCCGATGTAGTAATGAACGCCCGCGGGAGCATAGGCTTTCATTGAAAAATGGTTATCGTTCAAACTTGCCGCTTCATTGCAAGGCCTGCGGGAATGAGAATAAACAAGTACGTCAAGCAAGGCTTCATGATACAGCAATCATGTTTAAAAGTAATGATTCTTTGGCACGTGAATTGTTGTAGGCCAACCAGACTAAGAAAAGAGGGAACGCCTGTGTCAGCACCCCATCTCTGAATATTTACACAAATTAAAGTATCTATTTCGATAAGTTTTTGATTTTGATGAATCGCGATTCCCGTCATATATGACTTTAGTGTTCTCGCGCGTGCGGTTTTACAAAATCAGTATACCTCTTTTATCATCCCCTTCTCCCCCCATGGCTATATAACCGCTCATCTCTGACTTCAATAACGAGTTGCAATAGCACCTTGTGCTGTGTTTCTTTCTCCCTAGTCTACCGTCACTATTGGCGCTTCATCTTTAGAAAGCTTTGTACGAACGGACTACACAAGGTGTTTTACTTATACAGAAAGATCACTATTTGAGTCGATTTTCGAGGCGTAAAAGGCCAAAACGCAATGGTTGGCCTCTGACCACAAATAAATGCACTGTAAGAGGAAGAAAACAAGACTGCTTTTGTGGCGAAAGCGTTGTGGAAGTTAAGTGAATCCTTCGAAAATAACAAAAAAAACTATATCTCAACCGCTGTTTCACTACCGAGTCCGTTTACCTTGGTGTTTGAGTTGAATGCCCACTATATGTAACCAGTATTGACACACAAAGGGAATTTCACTTGTTCACTTAGTTATGGAGCAGGGCGATCTGTGGCCACATGAGATGGTCGGGTTCCGAGCTCACTTGTGTACGCAGGACGTCATGCTCCAAATCAAACATGATATAATAGACTCAAGGTCTAAAGATGCAAAAGCAATTCTGGGACTGGACCTCACGAAGCCTTTTGACAAAGTAAAGCATGAGGCGGTCCTGGAAGCGCTGAACAAGATTAATGTAGGTACCAGGACATATCGATACATCAGGGACTTCCTGACGGGAAGAACTGCTTGCATGAAGTTCCAAACGCTAGAATCCCCCACAATTGAACTAGGAAGTAAGGGTACGCCCCAAGGATCAGTGCTGTCTCCCCTACTCTTCAACGTGGCTATGAGAGAACTCCCCGAGCAATTGGCAAAGCTCGAGGGATTAAAATGTAGTATATATGCGGATGATATCACCCTCTGGGTCAACCGGGGAAGTGATTCAGCCGTCGAAAGCCTGCTCCAGGCCGCCACCGACATCATAGTCGATTACGCGGCCGAGAGAGGCCTAGCATGCTCGCCGCAGAAATCAGAATTGTTTATATACAATCCGAAACACTTAAGGTGCAAGGCACCGTCGGAGGTCAAAATTAAATTGGCGGGTAAAGAGGTCCCGATAGTCTAGCAAATTAGAATCTTGGGCCTGATTCTGCAGTCACACGGCCACAATGGCGAGACCGTCAAGAGGCTGCAGAATCACGCAATGCAGACCCTGAGCCTAATTAGGCGGGTGGCCAGCAAAGGCCGAGGGCTAAAGGAAAAAAATTTAATGAAACTAATACAGGCGTACATATTCAGCCGGCTGAGCTATGCAACGCCATATCTCGACTTGAAAGTGGTGGAAAAAGAAAAGATTGATTCTCTAATGAGAAAATGCGTAAAACGAGCGCTGGGGCTGCCCATGTGTACATCAACAGAGAGACTGATGGCTCTAGGAGTGCACAACACATGGGCAGAACTGGCGGAAGCGGTGCGAACCTCTCAAATTGAGAGACAGCACCACGAGGACAGGAGGAGCCATATTGGCCAAAGTTGGAATAAATCCGGACAGAGGCCCCACCCAAAAGGTGGAAGTAGATAGGGAAGTTAGAAAAAATCTGATTACCCCCCCCCCCCTGCCAAAAAACATGCACCACATAAACGAGCCGAAGCGTTAAAAATTAGATTCGGTAATATCTCGGAACATGAGGTGGCCTATGTAGACGCGGCGGGAGGTAGCGGCAGTTTTACGGTGGCAACGGCCGTCAGTGGCCGGGGTATTCCCGTGACCGCTGTCACTCTGCGCGGGCGCAACATAGAAGTTGCCGAGGAAATTGCGATCGCATTAGCTTGCGCTGGAACGGACGCGAAATTTGCGATCAGTGACAGCAAATCTGCCATACAAAATTTTAGCAAGGGAAGGATCTCGCCCTTAGCGGCCAGAATCCTAGGCCAGAGAAAGCTAGATAGAAAAATTCAAATAATTTGGACTCCAGCGCACGAAGCCGTCCCCGGCAACGAGGCGGCCCACGAGCTGGCTCGAGATCTCTACCGCCGAGGCGCTACGGGGCCCCGTGATGACCGAGGGAGCGGAGAGCGCATGCTAAAATATGGGGAGATTACGCAGCATTACAGATTGGCTCGTAGACTGGTATCCCCGCCAGACCCAAAATTAAACAACAGACAAGCAGTCGCGTGGAGACGACTACAAACTTATACATATCCGCACCCGGTTATGGCGAACCACATGTTCCCCGAGGCCAGGAGCGATAAATGTAATCTTTGTGGGGCGAGAGGGACCCTCGACCACATAATATGGGAATGTCCGTACTCTCCCGGGGGAACGCACAAAATAGGTAGTAGAGACACCTGGGAGACCCTGCTGCGCAGCTCGGACTCTGAGCTCCAGCTCCGGCTCGTCCAACTGGCTGAAGAGGCTGCTGGGACCCAAGACCTCCCAGCCTGCATCTGAGGCGGCGGCACTCGCCCCCTGACTTGTGTGTCGGGGGGTGGGTAGATCACCTTTTCCGTTGGACATTAAAGTTTATTCTATCTATCTTGTTCACTTAGTTCTGAAGATAAGCCAAGATAGCCAAAATTCATTTGCGATATCAGCGTTCCCTGTGAGTCGCAGCAGTAAGCTGAACCTAAAGATGCATAGAAACAATACTGTACGAATTTACTAAGCACGAGAAGCCAACCCTGTCAAACGTTTTGTTTTTCTTTTGTATATCTAATAACGTGGGCTGCTTGCTTTTTTCGCTTCGGTATTCGTGTGAAATATAAGTGTAGCAGCAACATGTGCCGTCATTGAATGATAATGACGAAGAAAAACTTTATTTATCCCTCGTTAAAGGGAAGGGGGCAACGGAATAGAGGTTGGGGGAGGAACTACTTCAAGTAGGCCTCCTCTATCCTTTCATCCCACTCCAGGGTGGCATCCTGGAGGCCGGGCTTCGAGCTGCGCAACATGGTCTCCCACTGCTCCTCACTAGATACAATGGCTTGAGGAAAGGGGAAAGAGGGTGCTTAGGGCACCTCCATATGATGTGGTTTAAGTCTGCTTTGGGAGAGACGCAGAATTTACAAGAGGGAGAATGGTAAATGGAGGGAGGAATGCGGTGGAGGCGGTAAGGGGGAGGGAAAGGTGCGAGTCTGCAGCTGTCGCCACAGAACTTCACACCTGCGCGGGGTTTTGCCCATGGGTGGGGGAATGGTTAAAAGGTCTAATCGGGAGAGTGTGCAGTTGTCGTGGTAGGTAATAAGCCGATCCCGCGCTGTAAACTGCACCTCATCCGTGGCGAGGTCCGGCACATCTGATGCCAGAGCCCGGACTGTAAATCCTCGGCCACTGGCATGAGCCGCCTCGTTTCCAGCAAGGCGCGCATGCGCGGGATTCCAGATTAATGCCACAGTTTTATGGAAAAGAGGGAAAGCACTGGCTTAGAAACCCTTCCCGCTCCGAAGTTATGTATGGCTGCTTTAGAGTCGCTAACGATAACTGATAAATTGGGGATTGTGAGCGCCAGGGCTTTGGCCGGTTGTTATTTTGGTTCTCCTCCAACAGTTCACGCGCCAAAGAATCTTTACATACTTGCTTCACATGCGTGCTTATTTTCATTCCCGCACGCCTTGCAGTGAACCAGCCAATATGAACCATAACTATTTTTCAATGATAGCTTATGCTCCCGCAGCCTGTCTCTGGACATCCTCCGGGATCGGCCCTTGCAAGAGACAAAGTTTCTACCAGAAAGCACCGCCTTCGTGCATAGCGTTTCCCGCCAGCGTTTCCCGGTAAAAATTGCGGTTACATAAGCTACAGTTGCCGAGAAGCGCGAGAAGCAGTCAAGGATCTTTGAATGCTATCGCGTTGCAATCTTAAAGGCAAAGGTTAAGCGTCCTCAAGCTTTTTTTTTTTTTGATGTCACCACCGCGTCGGAATTCCTATATTTCAAAACTGCAACGTGTTCAGTAACGCCAACAGCACAAAATCATATGAGGCTTTCCCGTTCTGCCACATGCGTCATCACCCCGTTCAACTACCGACAAAAAATGTTGGATGATTGTGCTGGTATGTATATTTCTTTTTTGTCATTTCTGCTCTTCGAATGCCTTTGTATAGCGCTGGCTGAAAAAAAAAGCACTTAGTTATTAGTCAATGCTGTGTCCTCCTGCCTTCTGTGTGCAGCGTCGTCCTTTTCAGTGTATGTTCCTTACAAAGATTAAACGACCCAGGCATCTGAGCACGTACTTAAGTTCACTTCTATCGACAACTACAGGAAGGCGTTCGAGTCCGCCCGTGATCTTTTTTATCTCTTAACAGTGTGTCTATAAACACATTTTCCTGTCATTATTATTATGCAGATGGAAGACATCATATCCAAGCCATTTATTGAAAGCGATAAATACCTATATCATCCGAACAGGAGAGCCTAATATGAAGAAGACATCCAAAAAATGCAAAGGAGAAGAACACCAAACCCTAAAGCTTGCCATCCGGCCAGAAGGAGAGGCAGCTCAGATCTGTGTAACTCTAATATAGAGCAATCCCGAGGCCTGTTGCAGATTTGCCTCCGAAAACACCAAAATTGCTTCTACAGTTTCCACATGTGAGACGAATAGTTTAAGTCGGGGATCGACATGGCGCTTTGTATTTAAATGTGTACACATTTGTAAGAAATAAGCAAGGGAAGTTTTTTTTTCTTTTGTTTGTCACTGCCCAATTAAGTTTTACTCAGGCCCCACTTAGGCGGTTCATTGTGAAAAATATTTTCTGTTCTGCGAATGATAAGCGGCGTTTCATAGGTGTCTTATTCTGGGTAGTGGGTCTCCCAAACCGCAATATAATTACGAGGAATGCGGTATCTCCAGCAGAAAGATTGTACGTGTAGTTCTCCTTAAAATAACGTGATAGGAAATCGGCAGTTGCGGCGGGAGAGTGACAGAGTGTATACTATAATGTTGTTACGTGTTGAAAGCTACAGACGAAAGATGCTATTCACACGCTATTTACACTGGAGCCAGGCAGCCAGGCTGACACTCCCTTGTGCCAAGGGCACCGACCAACTTCTTCGTCGTTCTCATGGGTGCTCGTCTCTTGAGCATCGCTCGACGATATCGTAATACTACCCTCCGGCGGCAAAAGCACCGTCACGGTGCTGTTAAATATCCATGGTGCATGGAGAGTTGTAGGGTTTGATTCGGGCAGCATGGACAATGTCACTAGTTGTCACAGCGGAGGATGTAGTGGGCGTGGCTAGAATGATTTCATAGGTGGCATCGGTCACTTTGCGTATCACGCGATATGGGCCTGTGTAACAGGAAAGCAGTTTTTCACAAAGGCCGACTTTACGTGATGGTGACCAAAGCAACACGAGTTCGCCGGGCACAAAATGGACATCACGGTGTCGGAGGTCGTAGCGTTGTTTCTCCTTGTCTTGAGACACTTGTAGACGAGCGCGCGCAAGTTGGCGAGCATAGTCAGCATGGGCGATTGCATCCCGGGCATAATCGCTAGTTCAAGCTGTGGTGGACGGAAGCACAGTGTCCAGCGGTAGCGTCAGTTCGCGGCCTTACAAGAGGTAAAACAGGGAAAAGCCAGCAGTTTCGAGACGGGAAGAGTTGTATGCAAATGTAGAGCCAGGTCCCAGTCACGGCGGTCGTCTGAAACGTATTTGGATAGCATGTCTATAAGGGTGCGGTTCAAACACTCAGTGAGGCCGTTCGTTTGGGGGTGGTAGGAGGTGGTAAATTTATGCTGCATTGAGCAGGCATGCATGATGTCGTCAATGACTTTGGCCAAGAAGGTGCGGCCGCGGTCTGTAAGCAATTGACGCGGAGCACCATGCATAAAATGATATCATGTAGGAGGAAGTCCGCAACATCAGTAGCGCAACTGGTCGGAAGAGCACGGGTTACGGCGTAGCGGGTCGCGTAGTCCGCCGCGACTGCAACCCACTTGTTTTCTAATGGAGACTCTGGAAATGGGCCGAGAAGGTCGAAGCCGACACGATGGAAGGGCTCGGCAGGGATGTCGAGCGGCTGCAGGTAACAAGCGGGGAGCTGGCAAGGCTTCTTGCGTCGTTGGCAAAGTTCACAAGCGGCGACGTAACGTCGCACAGAACGTTTTTTCTGGCCGGCTCTTGGCCAGAAAAAACGGCGACGTACACGGTCATAGGTTCGAGATACGCAGAGGCGTCCTGCCA
Organism: Dermacentor andersoni; assembly: GCF_023375885.2. Classification (NCBI taxonomy): domain Eukaryota; kingdom Metazoa; phylum Arthropoda; class Arachnida; order Ixodida; family Ixodidae; genus Dermacentor; species Dermacentor andersoni. Next base: position 54,507,873 of record NC_092820.1, read on the forward strand.
CTGGTGCGTCGTGAAGCTCTTTTAGAACGGTGGAGCGGAGTTGTTTAGGTATTACAAGCAGAAACTCGAAACTGTCCAGATGAATGTTACAACGGTACAGAGTACCGTCGCGGAGGACGAAGAGGCGTAGAGCAGCATTGGCCGGAGAGTGTTCAAAACGGTCGATGGGTGCTCTGATGTAGGCGTCATGGCATTGCTCGTCGGCGAAATGAAGCAGCTGGGATACAGAGAATATGCAAGAAGCACTGGCAATATTGGAGGAGTCAGAGTCGTCAACAGGGTAACGCGACCAACTGTCAGCGTCTTGGTGCAGGCGGCCAGACTTGTACACCACGGAATATGAAAATTCCTGCAGCCTCAAAGCCCATCGACCAAGCCGGCCTGTAGGATCTTTTAGCGATGAGAGCCAGCAGAGAGCATGATGGTCAGTGACTACGGAAAAAGGGCGACCGTAAAGGTAAGGACGGAACTTCGCAACCGCCCAGACAACAGCAAGGCACTCTCGTTCCGTAATGGAATAGTTGCGCTCCAATGGTGCTTGGAGGCGGCTCGCGTAAGCAATAACGCGATCCTTGCCACGCTGACGGTGGGCTAAGACGGCACCTACGCCATGACCGCTGGCATCTGCACGTAATTCTGTAGGGGCATCAGAGTCGAAGTGGGAGAGAACGGGTGGTGAGGTTAGAAGAGTGACGAGACGAGAGAAGGCGGCGGCTTCTGCAGTACCCCACGAGAATTGTACGTCTTTCTTCAAAAGAGTAGTTAGGAGCCTAGCAATTGTCGCAAAATCCGGAACAAAACGAACGTCTTCGGCTGTCTTCGGAACCGGAAACTCTCGGGCAGCGCGAGTTTTGTCGGGATCAGGCTGTACTCCGGAAGCGTCAACGAGATGGCCCAGATGAGTAATTTGTCGGTGGCCAAAACGGCATTTGGAGGAGTTAAGTTGCAGTTTCGCCTTTCGAAATACATCAAGTATAGTTGTGAGACGCTCGAGGTGAGTGTCGAACGTTGGCGAGAAGACGATGACGTCGTCGAGGTAGCAGAGGCATGTGAACCATTTGAAACCTTGGAGCAAGGAGCCCGTCATACGCTCAAATGTGGCAAGGGCGTTGCATAATCCAAACGGCATTACTTTAAATTGGAGTAGGCCATCAGGTGTGATGAACGCGGTTTTTTCTCAGCCCATATCGTCGACAGCAATCTGTCGATATCCCGAACGAAGATCAATAGACGAGAAATAGCCGGAACCGTGCAGGCAGTCAAGGGCGTCCTCTATACGTGGGAGCGGGTAGACGTCCTTCTTTGTAATGCTGTTCAGATGACGGTAGTCTACACAGAAGCGCCACGTGCCGTCCTTTTTCTTAACCAACACCACAGGTGACGCCCAGGGACTCGATGAAGGCTCAATGATGTTTTTATCGAGCATTTTGTTAACTTCATCTTGAATTACTCGGCGTTCCGACACAGAAACTTGACACGGTCGTCGGCGAATAGGCGTAGCTTCGCCAGTGAGAATGCGATGCTTGACCGCGAGCGTCTGGCCTAAAGGGCGATCGTCGAAGTCGAAAATATCGCGGTAGGACGATAATACTTCGCAAAGGTCTTCAGCCTGCGTATAGGACAGGTCCGTCGCAACCATTTTCTTTATGTTGGGATCGACACCCGAGGCTGGCGCGAGGGGCATGGTAAGCTCGCGAGAACCATCGGTCGATAACGCAGCCACGTATCGGTCGCCGAGGTAATCAATGGTGGCAAGGCAAATACCTTGCGGTAGGATTTGCTTTGCCAATCCAAAGTTACAGACAGGCATGCGAGTGTGGGTCGCAGTAATAGTAAGTATACTGTGAGGCACTGTGATATTATACTGTATTGGGATGTCGGGCAGAGGAGTGACGAGGTACTCGCCATCAGGAACTGGTGGGAAAGACAACAGTTCAATGTAGGCTATTGACTTTGGCCACAGGCGAAGAAAGCTGGTGGAGCGTAAGCGGCAGTGGGGTGGGTCAGAAGGTTCGGCGAGCATCGGCAACTCAAGGCGAAGGGTACTGGAAGGGCAGTCAATAAGAGCAGAATGGGCGGAGAGAAAATCGAGGCCAAGGATGAGGTCGTGGGGGCAATGAACAATTACGGTGAAGAGGACAGGAGTGTGGCAGCCGGCGATGCTGACACGTGCCGTACACATGCCGATGATATGCACAGTACCGCCATCCGCAACACGGACGACGCGTGCCGACGCTGGGGTAGGGAGCTTGTTCAGTCGTCGTCGGAAGGCAGCACTCATAATAGAAAGATGTGCTCCTGTATCGATGAGTGGCGTGACAGGATAGCCGTCAACGTCAACGTCAAAAAGGTTTCGGTAGTAATTAACGTGAGCAGAGGATTTGAGGGCAGGGTCGACAGCGCGGCTTCACCTCCAGAAGCTGCAGTGCCTAGTTTTCCGGCTGGGTCCGTGAGGCGATAGGCGGCAAACAGAAGCGGCGGGGTTGGGGCGAACGAGACTGGTAGCGTCGAGGTGAGGGCGAGCGGCTGTAGCGAAGGTTCGGAGCAGGGGTATCAGTGGTAGTGGGTTCATAGCGGGTGGCATAGGGTGCAGAAGGTCCAAAGGTGCGCGAAGAGGTGGCGGCGTAAGTCTGAGGAGAGAGTGGCCATCGGTTGTGGCAGTGACGGGCGACGTGGCCGATGCGACAGCAGTGGAAGCAGATCGGCCTGTCATCAGGGCTACGCCATTCGGACGGGTTGCGGCGAGATGTGGCAAAAAAGGACTGCCGGGGACGAGGAGGGCCGCTAGATAACTGGGGAACGCTGGGTCGAGACGTGGAACACACGGCGTTCAAACCCATGTTTTCAAATTCCTGTCTGAAGACGGCCTGAATCATCGCAATGGTGGTTGCTGGCGGTTGCTGGCGAGCAGGCGGCCTCGAGTTCGCGGCGAACGATACGGGTGACATTGTCGCAGGTGGTGGTCTGACGCGGTCGACCCTCACATGTCGACGTAGCAGCTGTGTTGGGTAGCCGAGCAATGTGGCGTGAGATACGGCGGCTCTTAGCCTGTTCAAGGTGACGGCATTCTTTTATAATGGCGTCGAGGAAACAAGCAAATTGAAAGCATCGTCGGCGATGCCTTTTAGCACATGTGCCACTTTATCTGCTTCGGTCATACTATCGTCAGCTTTACGGCATAGAGCCAAGGCGTCGAGGATGTAGGAAACGGATGGCTCTGTAGATGACTGAACTCGAGACGCAAGAGCCTTTCTCGCGGCAGCCTTGCGCCCAATGGCGTCGCCGAACAGTTCCCGTAGCTTTTCTTTGAAATTGTCCCAACTGATTATTTCGTCATCATGCGTTTGGTGCCACACGCGTATGGTGCCGCCGAGATAAAAGATGACATTGGCGAGCATAATCGTTGGGTCCCACCTGTTATTAGCACTGGCGTGTTCATAGAGCTTCATCCAGTCGTCGACATCCTGTCCCTCCAGGCCAAAGAACACACCTGGGTCACGATGTGGGGCAACCGTGACGATTGGAGCAGTCGGACAAGCCGAAGCCGTTGTAGAGGCGGGCTCGTCACCGGGAGGCATGGTGACAAGCTCGGTGTGCCGACCACTTCGGAGTTCCGTGGTGAGGACGGGGATCGCTGACCTCCACCAGAAATGCTACGTGTGGAAAGGCACAGACGAAAGATGCTATTTACGCGCTATTTACACTGCAGCCAGGCAGCCAGGCTGACACTCGCTCGTGCCAAAGGCACCGACCAACTTTTGCGTCGTCCTCGTGGCGGCTCGTCTCTTGAGCATCGCTCGACGATATCGTAATATTATCGAAAACAGGAGTAATATTTGTGTAAATGGGAAACGCGAAGGCGGTGAAGCACCACTGGCTGAAAAGTAGAAGTAAAAGTCGTTTACAAAAGGAAAAATTCCGGATTATATTCCAATACACAAATCCGCTGAGAGAAGTCACAAACTACCTCGCGCAATGGATTTTCATATGTGTATAATCCATTCGCAGTAGGCTTATACTTGTTGTTGCCGAAGTGGTCTCAAAACAAGACTCATACCCACGTGGTAGATTGGCTGCGCCTGGAGAGGATGAAAACTTGACTAAACAAGGATAACTTCAATATAACGAACAATCTAGCAGAGAACATGCCGTACCAAAAAAGTCAGGGGCATTTTGATAGCGCATACTTCACAAACAATTTATTACACCATTTTAAGCGTACATAGCAGCGAACTAATAAATACATTTAATTGCCTTTTATACACCAGCCTATATGGACCCATGGATTCTAACGAACTAACACGAACAGCAGATACATTGTGCCGCCGGTCCAAGGTAATTCGCGTCCTGCTTATTTTTTTCCCCTGTATCCACAGTCGCACTAAAACTTCACGTGCCACGGCCATCGCAACAGTCTAGTCTCATTTCGCCGGCATTTTTGACAATGCCACTTAGTGAGTACGTGTCATGTTTCGAGATCATCATCACCATCATCATCATCATCAAGATGGCTTGCTACGTCATTAAGGTAGCCAGATTGGGCTCTTAAAAACCAAATTGGGCTACTTATTCTCCGTGTTGTCGTCAGAATTTTCCTTTTGGCTATGTGGCTATTTTTGGGCTACAACTTATTCCTGTATAAATAAAAGTGAAAATAATACAGCATCAATGAAAATTTCAAGAAATTGAGCACGGCTGGTACAAAATCAAAATTTCGTAGTTCTATGTGAGAGAACATATATGCATGTCAGTAGGTTATGGATCGTGATCTTTTGATCAGTTTGCTTAAGAAAGCTGACCCCAGGAATTACGTCTCAATCCGCGAACTAACATTATATATATATATATATATATATAGATACATATCCACGACGCCTTTCGTGCCCTTCGGCGTTTGACCGCACGCTCTCTGAAAACTAACAAATGCAGCCCTCGGAGGTCGTGCTACATTGCCTGCTACCGCAACAAATGATCTGTCTGTGCCCTCTCAGGTAGAAGCGTAATAGGCGGTAAAATAGACGGCGTACCTGTCCAAGCATTCGTCGACACTTGAGCCCACGTATCTGTGATGAGTGCTAGTCTATGTAGTCGTTTAAAGGAGGTCCTCACCCCAGCAACTGCTTTAGTGCTTCGGGTTACATACGGTGGCGTGCTGGTTGTTCTTGGAGTGCGTACTAGGCGTTTAATTACAGCCGGCTGGCCTATCTCTGGCCTATCTCTGTTCTCTTTGCCGGGATCGACAACTGCCCTCATGACGCTATTATTGGATTTTACTTTTTATCCACTCGTTCTGATCTCATCGACTGCGCGACCGGCATTCTTCAGGTATGACTGCCTCAACTCGCAGATGCTCCGGGTACCACCCCACCGCACTTGTTCTCGCTTCACGAGGTGCGTCTGCCACCCGATTCAGTTTATTACAGCGCTTTGACCGCCCAGCCACAGGTTCCTGACGGTGAATATGTGCTTCGCCCCATCATCGACGAGCTTTTGAACAGGAACGTTGCTGTTCCGCACACGTTGGTAATCGTTTGTAACAACGACGTCGTTCTACAGCTTCTGAATTTCAGCCTGTGCCCTCAAGTTATTCCGGCCAGCATGTTCTTGGCCCGCGTTTCTAGAGTTATTAATAGAGTTAGCAGAATGGAATAATTTGCGCACAATGATTACCTTCTTCCGCAAACCAGATATTCGAAACTGGACGTGGAGAAGACCGAATGGCGAGACTAGAAATGAAACAGACTTCATTCTCTGTGCTAACCCTGGCATCACACAAGATGTGGACGTGCTCGGCAAGGAAGGAAGGAGGGAAGCAAGGAAGGAAAACGTGGAGAAGGAAAGGCAGGCAAGTTAACGAGTTTAGCTCAACCGGCTTGATAATCAAAACATGGGAGCGCGATGGGGGGTGAAAGATGGGGAAGAGAGAGAGAGCACATCGCACAGCACACACATCGTCAGTTACAGTCCATCACTCTTGCGCGGTACGTGACAGTACGTGACAGCACGGTCACAGCCTCTTGTCCAAGCCCGTCTCTTTCAAAAGGCCAAGTATTTCTTGGTCGCCTTCAGCTGCGATGTCTTCTGTCGGCGACATGTGAAAATCGCTTCAACAGACGATGGTATATTGTCAAGGGGCGCTAGAATGTACGCCAGGGACCGTCTGTCAACATTAAATTCAGGACAGTCGCACAGAATGTGTTCCAGCCTCTCCTTGCAAAGACAGGCCTTGCAGAGAGCGTTGTCGGTCATTCCAATGCGAAATGATTTCGTGAATGCCACCCCTAAATATAGGCCACCCCTAGGATAAAGCAAAATGGCCTATCTTCGGTGGAGTCCAGTTGGCATACAGAGATGCATCAAAGAGGGCAGGAGGAATCGACATTTGCTCCGGTTGGTCTGGCTGCTTGGTGTACATGACAGAGAGAGCGTGTTCTCCTGTGCAAGCACTAGAAGCCTGCTGGCTTCGTCGGATCGTGAAATCGGTATGGCCCCGTCATGTGTGCCTCTTTTGTGTGCTCGGCAAGAGGCGCTGCAGTCACCATAGGATGGTAAGATCTCGAATTATCCTAGACTTGAGGAGCGAACTGAAGAAACTGGTATATAAGAAGAACATAAGAACCAATTTGTTGATTGCGCGATGAACGTTGTTTATCAGATCCCTATGAGCTGTGGTCATGTGTGCGTAGGGTAGACTGCGAGATGCATTAACACGAGGTTAAGGGAACACTTGTCCAGTCTGAAAGGCCGTCGTAGTACGCATTTGGCAATGCATTGCCAACAACATGACTGCTCCCCCTGTCTTAGTAGCACCAACATTTTGTATAGGAATAGGAATCAAACCGCGAGGGAATTTGTGGAAGCACACTGGATTGAAAAACAAAAAGAAAAATGCATCAGCCATCCATCGGTTTCATTGTTGGATAAAGAAAATTCAGTTCTATCACCACATCTTTAACGCATTTTATCGTAAGTGGTTGTTTCATGTCCCTTGCTGTTTTTATGTTGACCCGGTGGCTTTGAACCACGTCTTCGTTTTTTATCACAAGTGTTATATGCACTATAGACGTGCTCTCTTGAGCTGATCGCGCAGATGTGTGTGTATTATATGCGCTATAGGCGTGCTCTGTTGACTAGATGGCGCCTATCTGTGGGTATTTAAGCAGGTGGTTCTTCAAAAAGTAAAACCAGTTGTTAGAAAGCGCTCGTCCTTGTGTTTCTTCTATTCTTCGTCCCTGTTTGTTTGCGCACAATAAGATTTAAGATGCTTTCATTTGTCTAAATATTCAGAGACGGTGTGCTGACACAGGCGTCCCCTCTTTTCTTAGTCTGGTTGGCCTCCAACAATTCAGCGCGCCAAAGAATCCTTACTTTTAAACGTGATTGCCATATCATGAATCCTGGCTTCACATATTTGTTTATTCTCATTCCCGCAGACCTTGCAATGAAGCGGCAAGTTTCAACCATACCCATTTTTGAATGAAAGCTTATGCTCCCGCAGCATGGCTGTGGACAGCCTCCGGGAACGGCCCATATAAGAGACCAAATGTCTATCAGAAAGCATCGTCTTCGTGCATAGCGTTTGCCGGCAGCGTTTCCCGGTTAAAATTACGGTTACATGAGCTGCAGTTGGCGAGAAGCGTGAGAAGCAGTCAAGGATCTTTCAATGCTATCGCGTTCCAATCTTAAAGGCAAAGGTTAAGCATCCTCCAAGTTTTTTTTTTTTCTTTTGATGTTGGCAGTCTTATATTTCAAAACTGCAACGTGTTCAGTGACGCCAACAGCCCAAAACCGTTTGAAGCTTTCGCGTTCTGCCATGTGCGTCATCTCCCCGTTCAACAGCCGACAAAAATGTTGGATGACTGTGCTGATATACATATTTTTCTTGGCGTTTCTTCTCTGCGCATGCCATTGTATTGAGCTGCCTGCAAAAAACCGCTCAGTTATAAGTCAAGGCTGTGTCCTCCGGCCTTCTGTGTGGAGCGTCGCCCTTTCGAAGATATGTTCCTTACAAAGATTAAATGACCCAGGCATCTGAGCACGTGCTTGAGTTCACTTCTATTGACAACAATAGGAAGGCGTTCGAGTCCATCCTTGTTCTTTTTCATCTGTTATCAGAGTTTCTATAAACACACTTTATTGTAATTAATAATATGCATATGCAGACATCATATCCAAGCCGTTTATTTCAAGTGATAAATACTTATATCTTCCGAACAATAGAGCCTAATATGAACAAGACATCCAAAAGAAGCAAAAGAGAAGAACACGCAACACAATATCTCGCGATCCGGCCAGAAGGAGACGCAGCTCAGATCTGTGTAACTCTATAATAGAGCGCTGCCGAGGCCCGTCGCAAATTTGCCTCAGAAAACACGAAATTGATTCTACAGTTTCCACAGATGAGACGGATAGTTTATTTTGGTGACCGATGTGGTGTTTTGTATCTTAATGTGTACATATAAACTTGTAAGAAATGAGCAAATGAAGTTATTTTTTTTTTGTCACTGACCTATTCAGTTTTACTCAGTCTCTACTTAGGTGGTTCATTGTGAAAAATATTTTCTGTTCTGCGAATGATAAGCGGCGTTTCAAAGGTGTTTTATTCCGAGTAGTGGGAGTCCCATACCACAAACTAATTACGAGGAATGCGGTATCTACAACAGAAAGGTGGTACGTGTAGTTCGCTTTAAAAATTGTGATACGAAACGGCATTTGAGGCGGAAGAGTGACAGAGTCTATACTATAATATCGATAACAGGAGGCATATTTGTGTGAATAGCAAATGCGAAGTGTGTGTGGTCTGATTGCAGCTAAGTTTCGATGGTTAGCCTGCGAAGCTCCATATTGAGCTAAGTGTCTCACGTTAGCTCGTGGTCAGATCCAGTCCTCGAACAACGTCACCTACTTAGGCAGGTACTTTTCCCGGTTTGGCATTAGTCCTTCTCATTTCATACAAGATGACGAAAACTTCAGAACTCCAGATTGTTCTAGTTTTTGTCTGCTGCATATCTTGTTGACCGCAAATAAAGACGTGGACAGTGGAACAAAAACGACAAGGGCTAATAGCGTCCGTGTCGTTATTGTGTTTTGTTCCGCTGTCTCGGCCTTTATTTGCGGTGAATATGATATGCAATAAAAACTTGTAGTCACTGTGCTTGAACAAGGATGGCACTTCGTTTGCGTATATGGGCTTGCTGACACATTACCCTTTACCATGTTCAGATGCCAAATGAAGCCTCTCGCTAACAGGACGTTGACGCAATAGCCGATTCCGAAGACTAGCGTCATAGTGCCAAACTCATACGGAACGTGCTGCTGTTCTGCCATGCTGCGAAATTCACGCGTGAGGATAATGTGGCTTTCTCTCGTAACGTTGATAACATGGACCATCAAGAACCGCTGGCTGTAAAGGCAAAGTAAATGTTGTTTACAAAACGAAAAGTTCCTGATTATATTCCAATACATGGATGCGCTGAGTGAAGCCGCAGACTACCTCGCGCAAGAGTCTTTCGTAATTCTTCTTGTGTATAATCCCTTCGCAGTATGCTTATTCTTGTTGTTGATCATGAGGCCTCAAACCCTCGCTCAAATCACTGCACCTAGAGCGGATGACAACTAGACTAAACGAAAATAACTTCAATAAAACAAGCGACTTCACTGGGGACGTCTCGCAAGAAAAAAGTCAGGGACATTTTCATAGGGCATACTTCACAAACAATTTATTACACCATTTTAAGCATCCATAGCAGCGAACGTTTAAAAACTTTTACCTACATTTTACAAACCTGCCTAAATGGATCAATGGCTGCTAACAAACTAACCCGAACAGTTGATACATTGTGCCGCCGGTGCATGGTAATTCGCGTCCTCCTTATTTTTTTTCTCTGTTACCATTGTCCCACTAAATCTTCACGTGCCACGGCCACCGCAACTGTCATGCCTCGCTTGGCCGGCATTCTTGGCAACGTCACTTAGTGAGTACGTGTTATGTTTCGAAATCATCATCATCACCACCATCACAACCACCATAATCATCATAATCGTCGAAGTCATCATCATCATCATCATCATCATCATCATATCCGGCCACTGCATCAGCAACAGTCAGCGTGGCCGCGCCAGACGACTGCTGAATATGGTTACACTCGCGCGCATTTGTCTCAAGAGGTGACGGGGCTTGTCGTCCTCAATACTTCCAGCGATGTGGCTTCAGCAGTGGAGGTATCTTGTTCCTTCTAAGCTACGAGGGAAACATCTCAGCGATCCACGACATCCTTCTACACTGCATTGAAGGAAACTCCGCATCTTTGTTTATGAGCAGGTAGGCAATGAGAAAAAAGCGGTTACGAAAATTTACGGCATTTCAACATTTGTGAAGACGACCCATACTATGCTCGACAGCCGAGGCGTAAGCTTATAGATGTATTTAGGTTTTGGCTGGCATGTTGATTTTTTTTTCTTTCACTTCATGGATGTCCGGGTATGTTTTGAGTATTCGCTCTCCTTCGCTGTGTTCAGTTTTAATTTGAAAATCCTACTAGGGCGAGCATTGATATAAACGCTTTGTGTTGTTACCATACATATATAAATATATATATATATATATATATATATATATATATATATTGTTAAGCCTCAACGGTTTATTTCGTAGCTCGGGCGCTCAAGAAGATGACGATGGCCATGATGATGAATATATACAGATGAAGAAGATAAAGGGGTAATATAATGCTCACACAAATTCCGCCGCGTGTGGAAGTGGCCAGCCTGGCCGCTGGTTATGGCGGGAAACGCCGTATGAAAGGCTTTAAACGCGAAACAAGCACAATCTCTGTGGGACGGCAGCGGCCGTCCAAAGGCGGAACAGCTGCAGTGACACGATAGTTCACTGGCTAAGTCTGTTCACGAACAATGTAGGGCCCGATAAAACGGGATTGAAATTTCCCACGCAATCCAAGAGCCCGAACTGGGGTCCACAGTTAAACTTCGTCTCCAGGGTGGAAGGAAACAACACGGTGAGATACATCATAGCACATTTTGCGGTCTTGTTGACTGGCGTCGGTGTTGAGGCGAGCACGTTCGCGACACCGGGCAATGCGCAAAACAAACTGCTCACACATTGATGTGGATGAAGGCACGGGGACATCGAAGAAAGAAACGTCGAGGATAGTGAGCGGTTGGCGACCATACACAAGGAAAAAGGGTGAGTACCCCGTAGTGCGTTGGACGGCAGTGTTGTATGCGAAAGTGACGAATGGTAGAATGACCTGCCAATTGGTGTGGTCAGGGTTCATGCACATAGATATCATGTCGGACAGCGTGCGATGAAAGCGCTCTTTGAGACCATTAGTTTGAGGGTGGTAGCTGGAAGTCGTTTTATGGGTGGTATCGGACGCACGGAGAACATCGTCGAGAAGTTTAGAGAGAGTGGTCCTGCCGCGGTCACTCAAAAGGACACGTTGGGCTCCGTGCCGTAAAAAGATGGCTTCCAAGAAAAAGGCTGCAACCTCCTCTGCGGATCCCGAAGATAGTGCGGCTGTTTCAGCGTACCGTGTCAAGTGGTCTACAGCTGTGAGGATCCATCGTTTACCGCCGGTGGTTAAGGGTATCTGTCCAGAGAGGTCGGTACCAACGACTGCGAAAGGAGCTTCCGGACACGGGATAGGTTGGAGCAGTCCAGCCGGAGGTGAGGTCAGTCCTCTGCGGTGTTGGCAGAGCGAACAGGAAGCCACGTATTTCGCTACGCTGGTTGCAAGTCCAGGCCAAGAGAAGCAGCTGCGCATCAGATCATAGGTTTTATGGAAACCAAAGTGACCAGTAGTGGGATCGTCGTGAAAGATCTCCAATATATGGGCCCGAAGTGATCGGAGAACGACAGGAACCCAACGGTGTCCTTCGGGATGGAACACGTACTGGTATAATATCGAATTTTCGATCTTGAAGTTCTCTAACTGCCGACGGAGCCGAGCGTAAGGTGTGCGAGATGATCCGCGAATACGTTCTATAATGGAGTGGCAGTAGGAGTCATTACGTTGGCTAGAGGCAAACGTATGAGAATGGCTGGATGGGAGCCGGTCGAGAGTAGCGAGCGTAGGGAATGCAGGCAACGCGCCCTGCGGTTTACTTACCACCTTTCGTTACCACGAAAGGTGGTAAGCAAGCAGCGTTTGAAGACTGTGGTAGGGGACAACGAGAGAGAGCATCGGCATCCTGGTGTTTTTTTCCAGACTTGTAGGTGACGGCGAAGTCGTATTCTTGTAAACGAAGTATCCAACGGCCGAGACGTCCCGTTAAATTCCTTAGCGTCGCCAACCAGCACAATTCGTGGGGGTCAGAAACGACCGTAAAATGGCGGCCGTGCAGATAAGGCCGAAATTTTTGGACGCACCAAACATCATCGAGACACTCTTGCTCGGTAATCGTATAATTATCTGCAGCTGTTAGCGTGCGACTTGCCTATGCAACCACACGTTCGTCAGAATTTTGCTGACGTTGCAGAAGAACAGCGCTGATACTGTGTCCGCTGGCGTCAGTATGTAGAATAGTGGGTGTGGTGTTGCCGAAATGACAAAGCACAGGTTCGGACGTGAGGGCACGCTTGAGGGCGTCAAAAGCAGTTTGGCATTCGTCCGATCATGCGTAGGGAGCTCCAGAAGGAAGGAGTTGATGGAGCGGCCCCGCAATGGTGGCAAAGTTACGTATGAAGCGCGGAAATGCGAAGCTAGGCCAAGGAAGTTACGCAAGTCTTTGGCGCGTTGAGGCCTGGGGAAGCGGAGTACAGCGGTAATCTTGTCGGGCTCGGATCGAAGGCCCTCCTTGCTGACAAGGTGTCCGAGTACTTTAATGGTTTTGCTGGCGAAGTGGCACTTTTTTATTCAGCTGAAGGCCAGCAGCTTCGAAGCATGTCAGGACTTCGTCGAGGCGCTGCAAGTGCTGATGGAAGGTCTACGAAAAATATGATGATGTCGTCAAGGTAGCATAAGCAAATCTTCAGCTCAATTGTGGCGGGAGCATAACACAGGCCGAACGGCATTACATTAAATTCGTAAAGTCCATCGGGTGTGGCAAAGGCGGTTTTCACCTTGTCTGCTTCGTGCGTGGGTATCTGCCAGTGTCCGAAGCGTAGATCAAGGCTGGAGGAATACTCCGCGCCTTGTAATGAATCTAACGCATCATCGATTCGGGGCAGTGGATGTATATCTGTGCGGGTTATCTTGTTCAAGGCATGGTAGTCTAGGCAAAATCGCACTGAGCCGTCTTTCTTGCGCACCAAAACGGACAGGTGACGACCAAGGGCTTGAGGATGGACGGATTATGCTACGTTTCATCATGTCGACAACCTGGGTATCGATGATCTGGCGTTCAGCGGAAGAAACGCGATATGGCCGCCGGCGCACGATGGAAGTTCCATCTGTGTGTATGCGATGAACCGCCGCAGAAGTCTGTTCCAGGATAGGACAGTGTACGTCGAGGGAGTCTTTATGCTTGGATACCAACGCCAGTAACTTCCCCGTCTGCTGTGGCGTTAAATCGGAGCTGATGGTACTAGCGAGAACAGAAGCAGGGACCGGATCTATAGGTGTGGGTGGTTGTGAAACAGCAGTAGTCGAGGTAAGCACAGAGACAGACTTTGTGTCCAAGACGCACATGAGAGTGGCGCCTTTAGAAAGCAGAACTGGCTCATTGGTTGTGTTGAGTACAGCCAAAGTGGCCGTGCCGTTGGTAAAGTGAACAAGGCTGGGTGCCAGGGCAACGCCTTTGGATAAGCAACGGGCTGTCGGTACAACTAAAACGTCACCATCGGCGATGTCAGAGTTAACTACAAGGAGTTGTTCGCGACCAGGGGGCACCATACAATCGTCAGCAGATCGTAAGGGAAGGCGTGGTTCGTGCTCGTCGTCGGAATGGTCGGTCTCTGTCAAGTTAACGAGGCATTGACGGCACGAGATGAAAGCAGGCGCCGAAGAGTGAAATTCCCACCCTAGTATTAGCATGTGAACAAAGGAAGTCAACACTACGAACTGCATATGGTGGCGTATCCCGTCGATCGAAACTCTAACGGTGCATTGCGCCGATGGCCGAATCACAGCGTTATTTGCACCACAAAAAAGAGCTCCACTGTAAGGTGCAGTAACTTTGCGTAGACGAGCGCACAAGCCAGCGTGAATAATGGAAATAGCTGCTCGCGTATCAAGCAATGCTAGGACTGGTACACATTCTACACACACGAATAAAGTACTGGCCGGGCACGCTAAAGGAATTGTAGTCTGTGCGAGCCATGCAGCTTTCCCTCCAAAAAACTGCACCATCTAGTTTTCCGAACGGTAGTCAGGTGTGCGGGCGGCCGGTTGCAGGGGTGATGTCGAGCGTCGGAGAGAGGAGGCGAGTGGCGGCGACCTGGACGGTAGAGGCGAGGCGCCTCGGGAGGTGGAGAAAGTGAGCGTGGGGAGAGCCGGCGCTGGTAAGGACGCGGAGGAAGCAACGGGTCTCTTTCATAAATATCGTAGTCATGGCGTTCGTCCTGTTGTCGTCTTCGGCAAAAACGCGATATGTGCCCCCGAATACCGCCATAATAACAAATGGGGCGGGGCGTAGGCCAAGTAGTTTAAAACCTTGTGGCAGGCGGACGGGGTTGTAGAATCGCCAGATTGTTGGGACCAGTAGCGGGAGCAGGAGGCGCTGTCCGAACGAACGCAGGTTGCATAGCCGCAACCTGAGCATAAGAGATGGATAGCGAAGGAGGGCCACAGCTCGCAGCGCAGGTCATGGAAGACAGCTCCCCTTTGATGATGTCGCGCAGGCCAGTAACCGAAGGCTGAGGCTGGAGAACAGGAGGACTGAGCAGCCAACACGCTTGGAGCTCTTCGCGTATGAGAGTGCGAATCAGCACACGCAGGTCGGTATCCGACGAAGCATGCGCGTCACCGGCGACAGGTTGTAAACGGATGGCCTGCAGTGCGTCCAGGTGTTGGGAAGTCGCGATCACATCGTTTACGATATTTGGATCCTTGATCGCCAGTGCGTTGAACGCGACGTGGGCAATGCCCTTTAAGATGTGACGAACGCGATCAGATTCCGTCATTGTGGCGTCAACACGGCGAAAGAGGGTGAGGACGTCCTCGATATAAGAGGTGTATGTTTCCCCGGGAAGTTGCGTGCATCCATCAAGCTTTTTCTTGTAGACCTCAGAGCAAACGTTGGGCGGGCCAAAATTCTGCCCAAGTTGGTGTTTGAATGCCGCCCGGTCAGGCAAGGTGCTCTCGTGGTTAGGAAACTAAGTCCTGGCAATGTCAGTGAGGTAGAATGCGACGTTCCGAAGCTTGTGCATGTCGTCCCACCGGTTATACTCACTCACGTGGTCATAATTGTTCAGCCAGTCATCAACGTCGTCACTACGAAGGCCAGCAAACATGGTAGGATCGCACTGCCGCGTGCTGACGGTCCATGAAGGAACCACCGGTGGGGCACAGACGGTTACGCCGGAGGCTCCTCGAGGATCTTCTTGGGGCATGCTGGCGGAAAGGCGGAGCAAGCGCCGGCCAGAACGAAGCTCCAGGGAAACTCGAAGGCGTAGAGGACCAAGGGATCGAAAGCAGCCTCCAACACTTGCGAGACAGCTGTTAAGCCTCAACGGTTTATTTAGCAGCTCGCGCGCTCAAGATGACGCTGGCCATGATGATGAATATATACGAATGAAGAAGATGAAGGGATGTTATAATGCTCGCAATATATATATATATATATATATATATATATATATATATATATATATATATATATATATATATATATATATATATATATATATATATATGTATGTATATATATGTATATTAACTTGGTTACTAAAAAACCAGCCGGCCCTGATGGAATTCCGAATTCCTTTTTAGGTCGATTCTCGCTATGGACATCTCAATATCTGCTTACTATATGTCAGAAGTCCCTTAATAGTGGCGTTGTGCCTTCTTCCTGGAAGAAAGCTAAAGTACTACCTTTATATAAATCTGGTGAGAGACAGCTTTTATCTAACTATAGGCCTATTTCTTTGAATGCAACCTCATGTAAAATACTAGAACGCATAATCTATAAGCACATAATACTGTTCCTTGAAAATAATAACCTATTGAACAGCTTTCAGCACGGCTTAAGGGGCGGTTTTAGTACTGTAAACCAACTTACGGAGTTGACTCATGCATGACCTTTCCCATTACATCGACTTAGGCAATTAGATTGACACCATTTTCATTGACTTTAGGAAAGCTTTCGACACAGTACTACACTCTAAATTGCTTTTGAAACTCCATAATATTCGAAGTAACCCTCAGTGTCTTGGATTTCCACTTTCCTTTCTTCACGTTCCCAATTCCTATGCTATGATTCTGCGGATTCGTTTGTAGTCGACGTCACCTCAGGAATCCCACAGGGATCCCAACTTGGCCCTCTACTATTTTTATTGTTTATTAACGACCTTCCAGACCATGTTACTTCAAAAATACGCCTCTATGCAGATGATTGTGTTATGTACAGCCCAGTTGACTCACTCACTGATCATCAGCGCCTTAAAGATGCCTTTGTTTCATTTTGTGACTTGTGTGCTACTTGGAAAATGAGAATAAATTTGGATAAAACTGTTATAATGTCTTTTGCTAACAGACACATGCCCGTTTGTAATGATTATATTGTTGCAGAAAGAAAGCAGGCCCACGAGTGTAAAATAATGTATATTTACAACTGTGGTATATAGCCTTTCGGCAACTGCCAGACTCCGTCTTCCTCTAGTCTAATTCAACTTCTTCCTTCCCTTCACCGTAGCATCACCCTCCCGGCGGAGTAGCCTCATCCCGGTGCAAGTTATAGAGCCTCACTTAATGGGGGGACATAGGGCTTGAGCATGGCGACGTGAGCATCGCTGGTGACGTTGGGAGGCACTGAAGGCTGACCGCCTGAGGCGATCTCGTACGTCACGTCGGATAGCTGGCGTAAGATTTCGTACGGGCCAGAATAACGGGAAAGTAGTTTTTCCGACAAGCTGACGCGACGTGAATGCGTCCAGAGAAGGACAAGAGAACCAGGTGAAAAATGGCAGTCTGGGTGCCGAAGGCCATAGCGTCGCCTTTGAGAAGCTTGCGAGACTGTGAAGCGCTGACGGGCGACTTCTCGGGCCTGGGCGGCTAAGTCAATAGCATCGCGAGCGTAGCCACTGCTGTGTGATTGTACTGCTGAAAGTAGCAACGTGTCAAAGGGCAAGGTGGGGTCGCGGCCATACAAATGGTAAAATGGGGAGAATCCGGCAGTGACGTGACCGGACGGGTTGTATGCGAAAGTGATGTATGGTAAAGCGACGTCCCGCTCCGTAGGGATATCAATTGGTTGCCGCAAACCAGAGGGAGGCATAGCAGGCGTCTTCCGGCGCTGACACAGGTCGCAAGAAGCGACATAACGGCGCACAGAGCGATAAATAAGGGGCCAGAAGAAGTGGCGCCGCAGGCGGTCGTATGTACGAGTGATGCCCAGATGTCCAGCAGTAGGAGCGTCGTGAAGTTGCTGGAGCATGGCGAGTCGAAGGTGCTTAGGAACGACTAGGAGGATCTCCGGGTCGTCAGGACGAACGCTACGACGGTATAAAGTTCCATCGCGCAAAGTGAACATCAGGAAGGGGGTCGTTGGGCGAGGAGCTTAGGCGTTCCATAAGTGTTCGAATAACAGGATCTTTGCGCTGCTTGTCGCCAACATGGGGGAAGCAGGAGATGGATAGAACACTGGTGTCCCAGTCTCCATCGGTAACGTCCTGTTGATCCACGGGATTGCGGGACAGACAGTCAGCGTCTTTATGCAGGCGCCCTGACTTATACATAATGGAATATGTATATTCCTGTAGACGCAATACCCAACGTGCAAGTCGTCCAGTTGGGTCCTTCAAAGAGTAGAGACAGCAAAGGGCGTGATGATCGGTTACGATGCAGAAGCTCCGACCGAAAGGGTACGGCCGAAATTTCCCGACCGCCCATACGAGCGCGAGACATTCTCTCTCAGTAATGGAGTAATGTCGCTGGGCGTGGAAAGAAGGCGGCTAGCGTAAGCGATGACATGGTCTTGGCCCTGCTGATGCTTAGCGAGGACAGCGCCGATGACATGACCACTCGCGTCAGTTCGTACTTCAGTGGGTGCAGAAGGGTCAATGTTTGACAGAATTGGGGAAGTTGTAAGCCTCTCAATCAGGGTAGAGAAGGCTTTCTCCTGCAGTGGTCCCCAAGAGAAAGAGACGTCTTTCTTAAGAAGGTCAGTGAGAGGGTGAGCGATGCCGGCAAAGCGTTTCACAAATCGGCGGAGATAACAGCATAACCCCAGAAAACTACATACATCGTTTGTTAAACAAGGTACAGGAAAATTTCGAGCGGCATGAACTTTCTGTGGATCAGGATGGATTCCGGCGGCGTTTACGAGATGGCTGAGCATGTTAATTTCACGGCGACCGACATGGTAATTGGGGGAGTTTAGCTGAAGGCAAGCCCTGCGAAACAGGGAGAGTATGGCTGTGAGGCGCCGCAGATGGCTCTCAAAGTTCGGTGAAAACACAATCACATCGTCAAGGTAACAGAGGCATGTAGATCACTTCAAGCCGCGCAAGACAGAGTAGCTCGAATGTAGCTGGCGCATTGCATAATCTAAAGGGCATAACTTTAAATTGGTACAGACCGTCCGGTGTGACGAAGGCGGTTTTCTCGCGGTCCATCTCATCGACCCTAATCTGCCAATAGCCGGAGCGGATGTCAATTGATGAGTAGTATTGGGATCCGTGAAGGCAGTCAAGAGCATCATCAATGCGAGGCAGAGGACAAACGTCCTTCTTTGTTATCCTGTTAAGGTGACGGTAGTCAACGCAGAAGCGCCACGAGTTGTATTTCTTATTTACTAAGACAACTGGTGATGCCCATGGGCTACTTGAAGGTTCAATGATGCCCTTGTCTATCATCCTGTCTATCTCTTTCTGTATGATGGCCCTTTCTGTTGCAGAGACACGATATGGCCGCCTATGAATGGGGCTGGCGTCACCGGTGTTGATGCGATGCGTGACAACAGATGTTTGGCCAAGTGTACTGTCGCCAAATCAAAGATGTCCCGATAAGATGACAGGAGGTGACGAAGAGCTGCTGTTTGCTCGGAAGGAAGGTCACAGGCGATCATCTTAGAAACATTGTCTGCAGGCGTCGAATACGGAGGAGTGGGTGACAAAGGTCCGTTGGTACTGAGGAAGGATTCAGAGGTCAAAGAAGAAACCTCAAATCCTTCCAAAGGAGTGACATGTGCTATGGTGACACCGTGTGGCAGCACATACGACGAAAATCCAAAATTGATGATGGGCATGCGAGTGCAGTTTTCGCGGATCCGGATTAAGGTGCTCGGCAGGGCAACATTGCGCGACAAAACCACGTCAGTAAGCGGCGACACGACGTACTCGCCATCAGGTACGGGAGGACAGGTCGTCAGGAGGACATTTGTACCCGCTTGTGGAGACAGCCTTGCAAACTCAGCAGAACATAAGCGGTGTGAAGCACAAGTTCTTGCGTCGACAGGAAGCGGCAGATCCAACTGTACAACATCTGCGGAGCAGTCAATTTGGGCAGAGTGTTTCGAAAGGAAGTCGTGGCCGAGAATTATGTCGTGCGGACAGTGTTCAAGGACGATAAATAGAACATCGGTATAATGGCCCCCAATGGTCACACGTGCTGTGCACATTCCAAGGACAGGTGAAGTACTCCCATCAGCGACTCGCACGCTGCCCAGTACGGCGAGTGTCAGAACCTTTTTGAGCCTTCGGCGGAGAGCAGCGCTCATAACTGAAAGCTGCGCTCTTGTATCAACGAGAGATCTAAAAGGAACGCCATCAACTTCAATGTCCAGTAGGTTTCCACATGTAGGCAGGGTCAACACAGGATTTGTGGGCCGGGTCGTAGTTGCAGCTTCACCTCCGGGAGCGGCACCGCCTAGTTTCGCGAAGCGAATCGGCCGGTTGCAGGAGGGGACGAAGAGCGGTGAACGAGAGGGGAACGGGACCTACGACCTTGCCGAGACGGGGAGCGGCTGGATCTTGGTGGAGCATTGTCGGCTTTGATGTTCCTAGTCGGCGTATAGGACGAGAAAGTACGATTGTCTGGTACTTGGAGGTAGTGACTCGGAGACGACCACCAAGGAGGCGACGACCAGTAGTTGCGGCAATGACGGGCGATGTGCCCAATACCGGTACAATTAAAACAGATGGGTTTATCATCCGCTGTGCGCCAGTCAGCTGGGTTGCGACGGAGTGGTGGAAAGCTTTGCGTCTGGGAGCGAGCGGCCGGAGAAACCTGGTAGGTGTTTGCAGTGTGGACCGATCAGAGAGATGGTATGCCCAAACTTGCTATTTCCTCCCGAACGACCGCTTGTATAAGGGAGATAGCGGGCACGCTTTCCAAACAGTCGGGACGAACTGGAGCCGGAGCCAAGGCCTCAAGCTCAGGGCGAACGATGCGCGTGATATCTTCCGGTCCTGTGGGCTGAACGAACCGCGGTGGGTCTTCGCAAGAAGATGTCGCGGCGGTACTGGGCAATCGGTCGAAAATTTGAGTGATAGGGGGCCCTTCGCTTGTTCGAAGTGCCGGCACTACTTTATAATTGCATCCACAGTGGCACAACCCTTACGCATCAGGAGATTGAAGGTATCGCCTGCATTACCTTTCAGTATGTGACTTATCTTGTCGGTCTCGGCCATGTTGTTATCAGCCTTGCGACAGAGGGCCAACACATCCTTTATGTACATAACATATGATTCTGTGGACGTCTGAGCGCGGCACGCAAGTTCTTTTTTTGCTGCCAGCTAACGACCGACAGGTCTGCCAAACAGGTCTCGCATCTTTTCTTTGCTGACATCCTAGCCCGTTAGGTCAGCTTCCTGTGTGTCGTACCATTGCTTCGCAGTTCCTCTTAGATAAAATATCACGTTTTCTAGCATCATTGTTGGATCCCACCTGTTGTTGTCGCACACTCGCTCGTACATCGTAAGCCAGTCCTCGACGTTGGCGTTGTCCGTGCCACAAAATGTCCCTGGATCCCGCGGATGAGTGACGATGACCGTTGGCAAGGGCTGCTGAGGCATTGTCGCTTGTGTCGGTTGATTTGCTATTGTGTTGGCAGGTAGATGACGTCCGCTGCGAAGTTCCGTGAGTGTACCCCGCACCTTCCGTCAAAATGTTGCAGAAAGAAAGCAGGCGCACGAGTTTAAATATGGCGTTTAGGCAACTGCCAGACTTCGTCTTCCTCTAGTATAATTCAACTTCTTCCTTCCCTTCACCGTAACAATATATGCAACGGTGTACCACTAACACGAGTTTTTCAATACAAATACTTAGACGTCATTTTTACACCCACCTTGTCTTGGTCTAAACATATAGATTACATTTGTAGTAAAGCGTTAAAGAAACTTGGTTACATCCGCCGGACGTTGTCTGCTGCTCCGAGGGGCACTAAATTAGTAGCATACAAAACACTGATTCGCCCAATTTTAGAATATGCTTCCTCTGTATGGAACCCATAAAAACAATGTGAAATTAATTGTATTGAGTCGGTCCAGAGTACGACTATTCGACTATTCGTTTTGTTTACCGTCACTTCGACCGAGACTTTTCATCGTCAGCTGCTCCTGCGAAATAAACCTCCAGTTTCTTTCTAGACGGCGCCACATAGAATCGCTGCAGATTTTCTATTCTTATAAGAATTCTCTTTGTCACCTATCAGATCCCTCCCTTTTAATGCCTGCTCACCCGACTTCAACTAGAGCTTATCATTCCTCTAATATCAGGCTATTCCACCCACGCACTAACACTTTAAAATACAGTTTTTCACCCGCATGATTGAACAGTGGAATTTGTTACCTGCCGAAGTTCGTTTGTTACCCATTTCTCAATGTTTAAATGCTATTGCTGATGTATAGCTACTTCAGATTTTTGTATTTCGATGTTCTTGTTTCTGCACAACAGAATAAGTTTTCCTCGCATGCACACCCACTCCTGCCATAGCCCTAACGGGCTGCAATATGTATAAATAAATAAATATATATATATATATATATATATATATATATATATATATATACCTCCACCTTGCGGGTTTCCGCAAAACTACTACGTCAAACACTTACCTTTGCTTCGTGTGTTGTCGACAAATTCGACTTCGCCCTGCTATCTGCTGTCCGCCTGGTTAGCTCAGATGGTAGAGCGGCTGCCCCAGAAAGGCGGTGGTCCCGGGTTCGAGTCCCGGAACAGGGCGAATTTTTCTTCAACTCTCAGACTTTTCTTTCGAGGAACCCGTATGGGTTTCTTTTGCAGCAGTCGCTACGAATGGGTGGGTGTCTGATTTTTCCGTTAATAATTACTTTTCTCGACCTTGTGCGTTTCCGTAGAACTACTACGGCATAACGCAAAGACGTCGTCCATCTTCCGGTTCACCGCAACCATGTCGCCTTTTGTCCCCTGTGGCATTTCGCCGCACCCATTCGGAAATCTAAGAAATGCAGCCCTCGGAGGTGGTAAGGATTTGCCTACAGCGAATCCTTTGTCTGTGCTCTCAGGGAGAAGCGTAATAGACTTGAAATAGACAGCGTACCTGTCCAAGCATTCGTCTACACTTGAGCCCAAGTACCTGTGATGAGTGCTAGCGCTACGTACACGTTGAAAGAAGGCCCTCACCCCAGCAGCTGCCCGAGCGTTTCGGGTGGCCGACGGCGGTATGCTGATTGTTCTTGGAATGCGTACTGCGCGTTTAATTATAGCCGGCCGCTCTACTTCTGTTTTCTTTGTCGGGATCGACAACTGCCCTCACGACGTTATCCTTGGATTGAACTTTTTGTCCACTCGTTCTGCTCTCATCGACTGCGCGACCGGCATTCTTCAGTTAGAATTGCCTCAACTCGCCTATGCTCCGAGTACCGCCCCACCGCGCTTGTGCTCACTTCACGATGTGCGTCTGTCACCAGAGGGAGTTTCTTACGTCACTTTGACCGCCCAACCGCAGGTTACTGACGGTGAATGTGTGCTTCGCCCCATCATCGACGTGCTTTTGAACCGGAACGTTGCTGTTCCGCATACGTTGGTAATGGTTAATAACAACGAGGTCGTTCTACCGCTTCTGAAATTTAGCCTGTGCCCTCAAGTGATTTCGGCCGGCATGTTCCTTGCCAGCGTTTCTACATATATTAGTAGAGTTTGCAGAACGGAATAATTTGCGCATGATCAATACCTTCTTCCGCAAGCCGGATAACGTAAAGTGGATGTGGAGGAGACCGAATGGCGAGACTAGAAATGAAATAGACCTCATAGATAATCTACGCTACCCCTGGCATCATACAAGATGTGGACGTGCTCGGCAAGGAAGAAAGGAAGGATGGAAAAGGTGGAGAAGGAAAGGCAGGGAGGTTAACCAGTTTAGTTCAACCGCTTCGCTACCCTACATATGGGACGGGGATGGGAGGGTGAAATATGGGGAGGAGAGCGAGAGAGCACATAGCACATCCCACACATCATCAGTTACAGTGCGTCACTCTTCCGTTGTACTTGACATCACTGTTACAGCCACGTGTCCAAGCCCGTCTCTTTCAAAAGTCGAAGTAGTCCCTTCGTCACCTTGAGCTGCGATCTCTTCTCTCGGCGACATTGCTTCTGTCGTCGACCTTAGCGTTGAAGATATGAACGACAATCTTATGGCCATCATTAAGCAGTGTGCAATGAAGTCGGGGGTAACTTCCTTAGACGGGATGCCAGTAAGCTATCGCAGGAGGCGAAAGATCTGATCTAGAAACGTCAATGTATGAAAGCATCTAACCCTACAGCTAGAATAAAACTGTCAGAAATTTCCAAGTTAATCAATAAACGGAAGATAGCTGACACAAGAAAGTATAATATGGATAGAATTGAGTATGCCCTAAGGAACGGAGAAAGCCTAAAAGCACTGAAGAAGAAACTAGAAATAGGGAAGAGTCAGATGTACGCGTTACAAGACACAGCCGGCAATATCATTACTAATATGGGTAAGATAGTTCAAGTGGCTGAGGAATTCTATAGCGATTACCCATCGCCCCCACGACGTTAATGGAAGAGGGAATAGTCTAGAGGAATGTGACATCTCACAAGTAATGCTGGAAGAAGTAAAGAAAGCCTTGGGAGCTATGCAAAGGGGGAAGGCAGCTGGGGAGGATCAGCTAACAGCAGATTTGTTGAAGGATGATGCGCAGATTGTTCTAGAAAAACTGGCCACCCTGTATACGCAATGCCTCATGACCTTGAGAGTACCGGAATCTTGGAATAACGCCAACATAATCGTAATCTATAAGAAAGGGGACACCAAAGATATGAAAAATTACAGACTGATCAGCTTACTGTCCGTTGACTACAAATAATTTACTAAGGTAATCGGACTTAGAACCAGGAACACTTTTGACTTCTGTCAATCAAAGGGCCAGGCAGGATTCCGTAAAGGCTAGTCAACTTGGGCGTAAACGTGAATAAGTCGAATTTGGTCTTGTTCTTTTCCCCCAATAGACCATATTCACTTTATCAATCAGGTGAAAGAGAAATGTGTGGAATGTAACCAAGCCTTATATATAGCTTTCATTTATTACGAGATAGCGTTTGATTCAGCCGAAACCTCAGCAGCCACGCATGCATTACGGAATCAGGGTGCCGACGAGCCGCATGTGAAAATACTGAAAGATGTCAATAACGGCTCCAGAGCCACCATAGTCCCCCATAAAGAAAGCAACAAAATCCCAATAAAGAAGAGCGTCAGGCAGGGAGATGCGATCTCTCCAATGCTATTCACAGCGTGTTTAGAAGAGGTATTCAGAGACCTTAGTAACATGCGATTCGCTGACGATATTGCCTTGCTTGGTAACTAAGGGGACCAATTTCAATGCATGCTCACTGACCTTGACCGGCAAAGCAGAAGGGTGGGTTATAACATTATACTGCTGAAAACCAAAGTAATGGTTAACACTCTCGCAAGGGAACAGCAGTTTACGATAGGTAGTGAGACACTGGAAGTGGTAACTGACAGGTAGTGACCGCGGATCTAGATCATGATATTAAAATAATCAGAAAAATAAGAATGGGCTGGGGTGCGTTTAGCAGACATTCTCAGAACATGAACAGCTGGTTGCCAGTATCCCTCAAGAGAAAAGTACATAACCGCTGTGTCTTACGAGTACTCACCTACCGGGGTAGAAACCTGGTGGCTTGCGAAAAGGCTTCTGCTTAAACTGAGGGCGACGCAACAAGCTATGGAAAGAAGAATTTTGTGTGTCACGTTAAGGGAGGGGGGGGGAATAAGAAGAGAGCAGATTGGATGAGGGAACAAACATGAGTTAATGACATGTTAGTTGAAATAAGGAAAAATAAATGGGCAGGACATGTAATAAGAAGGGAAGATAACCGATGGTCATTAAGGGTTTCGGATTGGATTCCAAGAGAAGGGAAGTGTAACAGGGGGTGGCCGAAAGTGAGGTGGGCGGATGAAATTAATAAGTTCGCAGGGACAACACAGCCACAATTACCACATCACCAGAGTAGTTGGAGAAGTATGGTAGAGGCCTTTGCCCTGCAGTAGGCGTAGTCGGGCTGATGCTGATGATGATGACACGAAGGATGCATGTAGCTCTGTTTTTGTAAGCAAGGGAAAACGTTGCAGATATTGTTTTGGTTCGGTGATCACTGCCACTGGTGGTAGTAGTGTCTCCCTGTGTATGTGCGTACGAGCCCGTGTCAATAAAGGGATTTTGGTGCGTTTTCTCGAAAAATCTTCATTCAAAGGCGCCACGTTATGCTGCTACACTTATATTTCAGTCGAATACAGAAGAGAAAAAGCACGCAACCCACATTATTAGATATACAAAAGAAAAAAAAAACCGTTTGCTACACGAATTTTCTACCGTGCTATTTTTATTCAGCGTTAGGTTTATCTTACTGCTACGACTAACGAGAAACGCTGACATCGCGAATAAATTTTCACTACCTTGGCTTATATGCAGAACTGAGTGAAATTGTGTGTGAATACTAATTACATACTCTGGGCCTTGTCAATTCAAACACCAGTTTAAAGGGACTCAGTAGTGAAACAGCGTTTGTGATATAGCTTTTTTTTCTGGTTTCAAAGGATCCATCCAACTTCCACCACGCATTGGCCACGAAAGCAGCCTTGTTTTCTTCCTCTTACAATTCAATTATTTCTGGTCAGAGGCCTACCATTGCCTTTCGGCCTTTTACGCCTCGAAAATCGAGTCAAATATTGATCTTTCTGAATAAGTAAAACACGTTGTGGGGCTAGTTGGTGCAAAACTTTCAAAAGACAAAGCGCCAAAAGTGTCGGCACACTAGGAAGGAAGAAACACAGGACAAGGCGCCATTGCAACTGTTTATTGAAGTCAAAGATGGCTGACTATATAGCCTTGGGGTGAGAGGCAGGAAAAAAGAGGTACACTGATTATGCGAAAGCGCACGCGCAAGAACACTGAAGATAGATATGATGGGAATCGCGATAAATCACAATCTAGAACTTATCTAAAAACATGCTTTCCTTTGTTTAAATATTCAGAGACCGGGTGCAGACACAGGCGTCCCCTCTTTTCTAATTCTGGTTGGCCTCGAACAATTCACATGCCACACCCTTAAAACTTCTAAAACTTTTAAACTTAAACTTAAAACTTAAACTTAAACTTAAAACTTTTAAAACTTAAACCTTTTAAACATGATTGCTGTATCATGAAGCCTTGCTTGACATACTTGTTTATTCTCATTGGCGGAGGCCTTGCACTGAAGCGGCAAGTATGAACCATAACCATTTTCCAATGAAAGCTTATGTTGCCGCAGCGTTCACTACTACATCGGCCAGGTTGACCGATATACTCTTTCCCACACATCAGCGGTATGCGGTATACGACCCCGTCTTCACACTTCACAAAAGGATTTGTAAGTTTAATTGAACACCCTACATTCTTAGAGTCATCAGAACCAATCCGGCGGCACAAAGTATCAAATTTTCGTGGCGCGAAACAAACCACAGGAATTTTACATTTAAGATTATGCGCCTCTTTGTGAGAATACGGCACCACCACTGGATTACCTTTCTTTTCAAATGTTTGGCCTTCTTCACTGCTTCTTTGTCATTTTTTTATCAGCGTTTTCAATACCACCTCCGAAACTGCGCTCAAAACCAAACAAGGAAAGGCAGCCTTCCTAGACTTCAAAATCTGTTTGTCAAGGCTTGCTTGCGCCTTATGACAGCACAATTTTTCGAGGGTGGATTCGAGGCACATAGTGGTAATGGCACATTTAACATTGTCAGAGTGTGTAGACTCATACGGCAAGAATCCCTTGCGGGCACGGCGTGGGTACATCCAGCAGAAACCTTCCTCAGTAAGGGTTATGTCAAGATCTCAAAGGTGCAAACTCTTATCCTTGGCTAGTTCAAAAGTAAAATCAAAGCCTACACCTTGCTGTTTAAAATGAGAAAAAATGCCCTGCACAGTATGCGAGTTATCATGGGAGATCGTTCCGTCTGAGTTTCCTTTATGCGAAATAGTTTATGGGATGCTTGAAATAAATGTTTTCTCTGCCTCGTTTAAACGAAAGACGCAACAATTACAAGAATTTGTTTTATTTGAAAGCTACATTTCATGGCAACGCTCGCGCCCTGAGGAAAATCGCTACGGACGCAGCCAAGAAGTAGAGGTATACAGGCCACCGCCACTGCCGGAAAAAGGCGGACATCTATTGACAAGAAAGTGGGCTTGAATTTTCATAGTGGTCAACAGAGGCGACCAGCTATTTCTTAACCAGGGCAAGCAAGATGGACCCCGAAGCATTCCGAAGGAAAGTTCACGTTTAGTCAAATTTTGGCTATAGTTTGGAGCATATCCAACGTGGAACAGAAGTCGTGCCATCTTAGCCGAATACGTTTATCCTGGTATCAGCAGATATCACGTTGTGTGCATCGGCAGGCATTGGTCCAGTTCACAGAGCCGTTCCTTAAACAGCTTGGAACTTTAGCGCTGTGGGCACTTCATCATTGATCATGGCGTAACATGTAAAGTGCCTTGTAGGATACTGTTGTAAGATATGGTCGTGGCACTTTGCGCATGTTGTCTTCGTAGCTCCGAATCAATGAATCCTACTAAGGCAATTGAGTGTAATACACCTCTCCCACCGACCAGTGTTCAAAGTGCAGTAAATAATTGACACGGCTGCAGAAATGCTCACCGATACAAAGTTCAATACTAGTCTAGCCTTAAGCTCCCTCGATAGACGGACGCTCCGCAGCATGGTGGTGCTGAACGATAGCTGACCGGCGAGCAGCCGTGCTCGTCGGTGTTTATTGCGGTGCGGTGACCAATGTTGCCTGCCGAGCTTTAGCAGGCCACCCAGCCAGGCGGCGAACGAACATTATGCCTGGGGGGCGTCACATGCTTGCTACAGTTTCAATTTTGTTCACTTCTACAAAAAATAAGGAAATAATTCACAAAAAATCTGGTTTCATGCAAACACAATATGCACAGCATTGCCATTACTGGAGAGCATTTGCTGCCTTTTAAATGTAAGCCGACTTATACCAATTAATTCTTACTCATGTATTTTAGATAGCAAAATGAACCATTTTTATGAAGTTATATAAAATGCAGTTTTTACTGAACAAATCTGACGATGGCACAGATGCACTTGCTGGTGTGCCATTCCATGCCGAATCGACCAGCGTTTTTTCGACACCACAGATAAAGCTAAAAACATCGCCATATGTTTACTGGAGTTCAAAACTCCTTCCCCACTTGTATTTATTATTGTCAAAAATTTTGTAGCATATTGGTGACAGTATAGCATTCCTGCTCAGCTGAGCTAGAGGACATCAATCAACATTCTTCAAATGTACATTGTATTGGTCGAGGCCTTCAAATGCTGTGCATGGAAATACGGTGAAGTTATGCAACTGCCAAAATAGCAAATTTTTAAAATATTTGAACACTTCTAGTGCTTTTGGAACCAACAAAGGTGAGTAAAATTGTAATGCGTGAAATTTTTTGTAACGAAATATTCTGAAGACAGAAATTAAATACAGAATGGTAGCACAGGTTACATAGTATTCGAGAAAAAAATATTTGAAGCTCTGAAGGTTTAGCTGATCGCCTGCAATGAAACTGTAAAATTCTAATCTTTTGCAAGAAGCTTCATGTTGAACATAGAAACAGCTTTGGTAGCTGGCCCAAAAATCTTTGATAGATCATTAGATAGCTCTACATGTCTGCTATGCATGTCTGAAGTTAAAAAAGAAGGCGTTATATTTAAATGTGAAAAATTCTTTTTTGAATTTTTGTCAGCACTGCCTTTCCTCGGATGTGCGCACAAGCTTGCCGGCTGGGAATGCAGATGACAAAGCTGGCTTTGTCGGCAACACAGATAGATGATAGAGAAGCGGTGTTGGGGTCTGCATCTTCATGCCCAGAGACGCATGCGGGAACGCTAGGAGGTTTCTGCTTAGTGTGGACTGGGTAAACCATACAGTCATTACTCATAAAATATTGATACGTGTTAAATTCGTGAGGGAGTCCAGCAGTGCTACAAGATATGTTTCTTGCAGTTTGCAAAAAGAAACATCTGCTATTACATACACAGTAAATCGAGAAAGAGCGCTGTTATTGTACATGCAAAGCATTTTAAAGGATATCTCGCACTTAAATGCAACATACAGCAGGACACTTTATGCCCTGCTGCCTGAATTGCAATGACGATGCAAGTAGAAAATAGCATCATAATTAAAACTGAAAACCTAGACGAGTATCAACAAATTCTTATGGTGTTGCATTTTACCACTGTTTCAGAGCCGGAACATGCTCATCTATAGAAGTCATATGTGCCGTGTTCAGTCAGATGTTGTTAGATGTCGTTGGCGACCACTTTTCGCGTTCATGTTAAAAAAATACGAGTCGACAGTGCAGCGCTTGATGTCACCTACCTTTGTAATGATAAAAAACGGCAGTCACAGTTTGTTGACTAGTTTTTGTGGTTTATTATATTAAAAATCTTTCCTTGCAAGATGACAAGGCTTTATATATCTATGCTGTATGTGTGATCCACAAATGAACATTATAAAAATAATTTATCACACTAAAGATACCTTTTCATAACTTGTCACATGCATAGCAGACGTGTAGGGCTATGTAATAATGGGTTACATATACTTTTCCGCCGGCTACCAAAGATAATTTGTTCACCTTCAACATGGAGCTCTTTGCAAAACATTTAAATTGTAGTTTTTTTTAATGTGATCAACTGAACCTCCAAGGCTTCAAATATTTTGCGGCTATCTCAAGTCAACCAGGCTGCGATTCTATATTTATTTTTTGCCTTCTGTATTTCCCTGCGTTCAAAGAAACAAATTCAAGCTTTGCAATTTTGGCAGTCCCATTACTTCAGTCTCTTGACATGAACCCCATCTCAATATCAGGATCATACAATTTCCCTTTGAAAAGAAACCTGGATCAGTGCCTTCTAGCTTAGCTGGGCAAGAACAATAAATTTTTGCCATAATTCTAGAAAATTTTTAGGAAGGAAAATAAATGGGAAAATAGAGTTCGGAGCTTCAACAAATGCAACGAAATTTTTTCAACTATATAGGTGATGGTAAAAAAAATGCTGGTTGGTTGCCCTGGAATGACACAGGTCTATGAAAGCAAATTTTTTTCAAAAGTTTTCTCATTGTACCTACCTTTTTAACATCAAGCAAACTTGAAATAGTTTGCCATAATGGAACAGTTCTTGACACAATTGTGTGGTTTGGCATGAAATGACTGAAGATACTTAAAAAAAAATAATAAGGAAATACTATCCTTGCTGGAAATATATCAAAAACTAGCACAAAATGTAGTGAAATATAACAAAGCACAAAACTTGTGGTCCGGATTAAGCAATCCAATGTGGGCTTCTCAGGAGACTAGCATAATAACCATAAACAAAATTAACATAAACATGTCAAGGCATAGAAAGGCACAACGTTTGTACACTCGTTTGAGAAATTTGAATTGGGCTCTTCAGTAGACTAACACAAACCGAAACGAACATAAAAATGCAGAGGTACAAAAGCACAACACTTGTGTTTGGGTTTAAGCTGTCCAACTTGGGTTGTTGAGAGGCTTTTGGTCCCATGCAAGAAGCGAAGCCAGGGATCTTTACATAGGGCATGTTGGGACCAGGAGATTTGCGACACATGAAGCCTGCAAAAACAACCAAAAGCCAGAACAAGTTTCAAAAAGGAACTTCCACATGCAAGAGCGTGGCATACAGTATTCTTTCGTTACAATGAAAGCAATTTATGTATTTGTCTTGCTTTATTCCAACTTTCTGAGGGTACAGCTTCACAGCATGGTCATTTAAATTTATTCAGTGTGGCACAGGACTCCACTAATTGTCAAACGCAGAAAAGGGAAAAGAGGAAAACACACTGTAGCAAAATGACTTTATGAGTATCCTTATTGTCGAAGATGTGAACTTCGCTTGCTTAGAAACAAAGGGTGAATAAAAATTTCCTGTAACTTTCATAATTAAAATGTGCAGCCCTTTACTGCGCTTTCCCATGCTCCAAATACAATACTGTCATGTCACTAGAATTCAGTGTGGCTTCATTTGAGGTAAGGTTTCACGAGTTCACATTCAATTGGACTCACCTTCTGGCCTTACAATGGCTTAGGACTCTCTACTTTAATGAAACTACTGCTTACAGCGAAGTGTTTTCTGCCTCAATGACTGAACAACTGTTATAATGAGGATTAAAATGCCAACTCCGCACTTGTTTTGCAGTGATCTATAATATTTGGAATCGCAGCGGTGGCGTAGAGGTAGAGTATCCGCCTCGCGTAAAAGAGGACCATGGTTCGAATCTCGGTGCCGCGTAATTTTCCACTGGATTAAAAATAAATAAATAAATAAAAAATCTGCGTGTTGATAATGTTGAATAAACAGGCCTGTAGTACGGTCTGATCCCGGTGAACAGAACCGTTAACGCACTCCCTCAGCAGAGCAGGATTGGCCACTCTGGTGCAGTACTTGGCCACAACCTCCCATATGAATACAAAAATCAAAACCCGGCCCTCAGTCCCCAGCAGCTGCGAAGCAACTTACCACGGCTGCGGTCCGACCTGTGATGCAGCAGAGGGTGCTACGGATGGATACCTGGGTCCGAACAGGCCGCCATTAGAATCTGGACATGGCAATGTTTAACGCTAGAACCTTATCTACAGACGCGAGTCTAGCAGTGCTATTGGAGAAAATAGTGGGCAGTAAAAGGGATTTAATAGGGCCAGCGAAGTCAGGAGGACAAAAGAAGCATATGCAGTGCGAAAAAGTGGGCACGTCCTGTGCTACCGGGGCTAGGACGAGAACTAGACGAGGAGTAGGAGTCGAATTCCTGATTAATAAGGATATAGCTGCTAACATACAGGAATTCTATAGCATTAACGAGAGTGTGGCAGGTCTTGTCAAAGCCAATAAGCGGTGCAGGTATACACCCCTACATCCAGTCATGATGACCAGGAAGTCGAAACGCGCGGAAATGGTTAGAAACGCATAAAGTTGAACGAAATAGGTGGAACGTCTGAAAAGATAAACTGGGAGACCCGTTTGGCCGCCCTGTCGGTCGTCAGCTGGCAGCAAAAATGGAGCTTGGATGACACGCTCAGACTTCAACCGAATCTCATGTTGCTTCCACACAGTAAGTATGTGCGCAACATGAGATTAAGCCCTCTGCCATAAGGCCGGCAACAACATGAAAGAGGCAGACCCAGTTGGCCACCTCTTAAAAGGCATAGCAGACGAAGCCTTCAACCTTCCCTTCAGGAAGTGTGCGACTGTGGATGCAACTATCATAGTGTCGGCGCTTTCAACAAGTGAATAGTCGCTGAATCGCAGAAACCTTAGACAGATTTCCCAGCACCACCGGGATATCTTCATGCAGAGACCCACTACAGTTAACGCAGGTGCTTGAATGCCAATACATGGCAAGCCCTAATCGCCGCGAACTGGACGTCATGGCTCCGGCTCCAGATCGGTCTGACCTATGAAATAGAGTGCTCTCCATCGAACTGATACAAACGGTTGTTCATGAGGAGCTTCCATCTGGGCTTTCATCTCTCTGCCCCGTTATCTCCTTGAATGCTTATCAGGTTACCCCGGCTACTTGCTGCCAGACAAAAAGTTATTTCCCACAGCGTCGCAATACGGCTGCTTGGTGAACAGAGGATGATAAACCCATATGTTTTCATTGTGCCCAAATTTTACAATTTGTCCACACTGCCGCAGCCACTGGTCGTCATCTCGCGATGGCCATCCGAGAGCTACTAACGTCAAGCGCCAGGCCCTCTTGCTTACTTGTCTTACATCTCGCCTCAGAACTCTAACGCCTACAGCGCTCCACCGAAACCCAACCGCTTCCAATCTCCTCAAGGTAAACGATCCCGTTCACCTCCAGATCACTGCTCCACGTCCTCATCTGCAGCCGGTCGCTATACTATGGCAAACTAGGTTGAGCGCGAGGAGGGGACGCTGGAAATACAACCTGGCCTAGAAGTTCTCTTCTGTCCCGGCCTGCACGCGGAGGCCTATTGGACGTTGAAATAGATGGTGTCGTCGACACAGTAGCGCAGTTGTAAATTATGTGTGCCGCTCTTCGTCAAAGACAAAGAAATGTTCTGACACCAGCCGTGGTGAGTACAGTGTGAGTCAGTGATGGCAGCACTCAACTGTTATGAAAATGTGCATGCCATGTGTGACCGTTAGAGACCACGGCAGTATTGCTTTAATTATTGTCCTCGAGTAGTGCCCAACGACCTCATTCTCGGCCTAGACATTTTTTAGACACTCCGCCAAAAATGATTATTCTTCTGTTATAGCACATTTGATCTGCCATTTCCTACCAACTCAACTTCTAGTACAGCACACCGATTATGTTCTGCCGAGTTCAGCCGTCTGTCTCCACAGCCCACTCTAAATGTCCTCGTGACCACTTGTCTTCCCGTTCCTGATGACGAATACGTCGTATCCCCCATGACTGCCGTTCCTCTCTCGCGCAGAATTACGCACCTGAACACCATAATGCGAATCCTCGAGAACTAGTTACCTACCCATCACCTATTTTGGATTTCTATTGCACGTACTACACAACAGCATTGCCTTGGCGCATATTACGGCTTCTTTGACCCCTGAAGCAGCCCTCCCCAGCACCAGCGGGCCCCTACCGTCCACTCTGACGTCGTCTTCGCCAACTGCGGATATTTGTGTCATGATTGCTACAGACCTTCCTTCTGATCAGACAAAAGGTCTTCACCACCTTCCCTCGTCTTGTAGGAATAATTTTCGCCTTGATGACCACCCTCTCGGACAGACATCTGTAGTCACCCATCGATTCAATACCGGTGATGCCAGTCCGATTCATAGGTGACCTTATAGCGTCTCAGCAGAGGAGCGCCCCATCGTGCAGAAAGCGGCCGACGAGATGATTGACAATGAGATTATTGACCCTATTTATCATTTAATGCGCTGACTAACCCATTACACAACTCTTCTGGGCGTATAGTTCTTAGTTTGTGTGCGTCAGGTGTATTGAAAGACACGGCAATAGTTTACGGTTGCTACCCGACTTCGTGTGACCTTAGCGTTGCATACTCCACAGCGAAAGCACAGCCCAAGTGCTTCTGCAACCTGTCGAGTAGAAAGCACTGCGCATTCGGCAGAACACCTTGCTTCCTTATCGAATGAAGGCATGCTGTAAAAACACTCACGAATGAACTACCACTCAATTTTCATCGCAGTGAAGCACAGTGCAGAAGAAGCGATGTACAGTCATGTGCAATATGACCTGCAACACCGGTTGCCCTGGTTAAAGGGGCTCCAAGACTCGACGGCGGCGCAGATAGAGGGTAAGTTCGAGACCTAAACACAGCTTCAATTAGTAGTACTTATTCAACCACTATTTTGCATGTGAAAGCCGCCGCGCAGCCCTGGAGCCCCTTCCACCACACACAAGGGTGTTGCAAGTCATATTCTACGCGACTGTACCTAGAGCGCCTTACACCAGTAGGGCCTCGGGTATTGTCCCATCTGAAACCGCTAAACATGGCATGGGGTGAGCTGTTAACTGGTTTTTCTGCAACGGTCCTTGGGCACAGCATCACAGCTATCCCTCTCT
The DNA here is from genome assembly GCF_023375885.2 of Dermacentor andersoni. NCBI lineage: Eukaryota > Metazoa > Arthropoda > Arachnida > Ixodida > Ixodidae > Dermacentor > Dermacentor andersoni. Next base: position 54,543,120 of record NC_092820.1, read on the forward strand.
AACCACCGTGGTAGCTTAGCGGCTATGATCTTCGGCTGCTAAGCAGGAGGTGGCGGGATCAAATCTCAGCCATGGCCGCCGCATTTCTATGAGGGCGCAATTCGAAAGCACCCGGGTACTTAGATTTTGGTGCACGTTAAGAAATCCCAGGTGGGCAAATAATTCTAGGGTGCTCGACTAATGCGTGCCTCGTGATCAGATCACGGTGTTTCGGTATGTAAAACCTGATTATTTAATGTAACAGTCGTCATCGAGTGGGTGAAGCCACGAAATGCACTGAAATATAAAAATGTTTCATTCACCTCTTTCGATCCTGAGCGCTCCGTTTCAGCCTACGAGTGTTTCTGAAGTAACAAGAGGAACAAGCTCGGACACCAAAGCGTAGATATCATAATTACGTAATATTGTTTTTACAACGCTTACAAGCCTATGTTGACATCTGCTACTCAATTTATAGTTTTTTATGTCACCTTTGTTGACTTTAATGTAGGGTGCGCATTTTTTACTTCCATAATTAACAGCTTAAGAACTTTTACAACGATAGCAATTATATGGACACAACAGGCGCATTTTGCCGTCGCCGTCGCAGTGACGTTCCGCATAAGTTCGTACGCCGTATGTGCGAATGAAAGCCCGCGAGGTAACTACAAGAGAACCTGACAATCGCGGCTATATCTCGGGCGCGATAGGGAGAGGTGGCAGATTGAAGGCCCCCAACAAGTGCGCACTTTGCACGGTCACGCGCACCGTGTCTTGAAGGGGATCTGCAGAGGGCTGCTTATAGCTTTGTGCGCCTTGTGTTCTCGCCACTGTTGCATTGAAGCGATAGACAGCAAAAAGGTCATTGCGCTCACTGCTGCTGCCGCGCTTGCTCACACCCGCCTCTTGACAGCGACTGTCCGGGCCAATTGAGTGCGGTGTGTTCATGTTTGCTTGTGCACGCTGGCACCACGTTTGGTAATTCACTTAGCGAATGACTCCATGTTCATTAAGCCAAAGTAACCACTATCGTTACTTCGTAGATGCTCTCTGCTAATTTGTTATCGCAATCGATGCTTCCCCTTTCGGGCGAAACTGCCACTTTTTCTGGAATACTCGTATTGATTGACTTTTTGTGCTCACTTTATTTAGTGCATCTTTGAGGGCAAGAAAGTTCTGTTCACGTACCTCGTGGCGCCTGAGGTAAACCGCATGTTCTACATCTACTGCCTGGCCGTGGAAAGTGGCACTGGCTAATACTTCCACGGGGTTATTTCTAATAGTCAGACATAAATTCCCTCGAATATGGGTGGTAAAGCGGTGCCGCGGTAGCCTAAAATTAAAAAGGGGGGCAGGAGCAAGGAGAGAAGCAGAAGGCAGGGAGGTTAACCAGCCTAAAGAGTAAAAGCATAGTAAGGGTAATGCACTGACTTCGGCGCATATCTCACGTTCCGCCAGTACTTCTTCCATCCACTTTCATTTGCATATATATATCATTTGTGAATTTCAATGACACATTTTAGTTTTTTCTAGCTATGCTGACACAGCATGCGCTTTAGGCTCAAGAAATTTAACCATCATGAAAACGACTATCAGGCGGAAAAGGGCAATGATCAATTTTAGAATGTCCTTCCCTTCACTCCTCACCTCCCAAAAAGATATAAAAAGCCACATCTTTGAGAATAAAACCATGCGTGGGGTGAACAAACGTGCATCTGCTGGCCCACAACGCTTTCAGGTAAAAATATTTCTTCCCTTGCCTATGTTTTGCTTTTAACGCGCAAAAAACGGGACAAAATACTATGTTCCCTTAGGGATTTGTGTGGAGCGGCACCAAAGTGCTAAATAATTGATCCGGGAAAGGGTATGGGTCGTACGTGGGGGGTGCTACAGAATCGCTTAGTATGAAGTAAGTTTTCATAAAAGGGTCTGTTTTATAATATTTACGTGGCACCAATCTCGAACTTCTGTTTTTTGAGTGAAGGCACCAAAGCTCTGAAATGAATATATGATATACCTAACACTGAGTTTAGACGAGATATAATTTATCCTATTTTTCCCAATCATTGGTGATTGTCGAAAATGTATTTTGTCACTAGATTTTACTCATACTTTCATAATAATTAGGCACGTCAACCAGCACGCCCAACATATTCACACGTCTTACAGATTGAAATTCATTAGGCATATTCTTTCACGAAATCACCTATCGCTCTCACTAAGCAGCAGATTTCTTTCCTAGTTTAGGCCTATCAGCACGTCACCTATGCGACAGCTGATTTTGCCAGACATCGCTTAACGCAAGCTTCTTGCGCGGTTTTCGTGACGTGGTGTATTTATTCGATATCTTTTCCCCATAACTTTCCAGTCGAGTGACTGGAAATTTGGAAAAGTTCAATGGCGCATATTCCAAATTCTTAGGTCTTGGGCAACATTGGGTACTTCCGTCATCATGGTTACGGCGCAAATGCGACGTCAGCGATCTTCTTTCAGACTAGGCGATGATCGCCCTGTGGTGATTGGGGACTGTACTGTCGCCTTCTTCCAGCAATTTAGGACCACCGAACATACCAGTGCTTCCAGGAGTCAACCAACCAACCAACCTAATCTATATCCGTCCGCGCGACATTTACAAAAAATGTACTGCTTTGAAAAAGGAAACGTATACGACGAGCCTCTTTTTTTTTCAGTTACCTAAGCCTCTCACGTAAACTGAGTGCCCTGAAAAAATTCCTCATTCGTAGCGAATTTTTCGCGCCATGCCTGTAAAATAATCTAGTATTGCAAAACAATGCCCAAGATTCAATGCATTTTCAATGCATTCTGAATTATTGCGCGGTGCTATTTGTGTCTTGTTCTCTTCATGATTTTTGGTACTTCGGGAAAAATAAAAGTGCATTTGCAATGAGGACCGCATTTGCCTTATCATTAATTTGCCTGCATGCCTGCGTTGCTGCCCTTTTTGCACTTGTGCAGCATCTGTTTTCCGTGACACATGGCCTCCGTGACGACGCGCGCGGACGACATGCGTGGTTATGCGTGGAAAAACTAATATGCAGGTATTCGCGCCGAAAATATTTCAATATGATTAAGAACTGACTTCACAAAAAGACAGATTTTGGCTACTTTAGGGCTACCCAAAAGTTTCGCTTTTGGCAACATTTGGACTACTGCGGAGGCCAATTAGGCTACCTGTAGTTGGAGCGATCTGGCAACCCTGCACGGCATCAGTAACTGTCAGCGTGGCCGCAGAAGACGACTACTGAAGATGGGTGAACGCGTGCGCATTTCACGGGGCTATCGTCCTCAATATTTCCAGCGATGTGGCTTCAGGTGTGGAGGTATCTTGTTTCTTCTAAGCTACGAAGTAAATAAACATTTCAGCGATCCACAACAGCCTTCTACACTGCCGTGAACGAAACTTTGCATCTTTGTTTATGAGCAGGTACGCAATAGAATAAAGAAAGCGGTTACGAAAATTTGCGGCATGACAACATTTGTGAAGACGACACATGCTAATGCTCGATAGCCGATGCGCAAGCTTTTACATGTATTTGGGTTTTGGAGGGCATTTGAAGTTTGTTCTTTGACCTTATGCATGTTCGGGTATGTTTTGAGTAATCCCTGTCCTTCGCTGCGTTCACTTTGCATCTGCAAAACCTTACTAGGGCTAGCATTGATTTTAAATTGAAATGCTCTGTGGTGCTAACACACACGCACACACACACACACACACATATATATATATATATATATATATATATATATATATATATATATATATATATATATATATATATATATATATATCTGTGTGTGTGTGTTTGTGTGTGTAACGCAAGCACGTCGTCCATCTTCCCGTTCGCCGCAGCCACGTCGCCTTTTGGCCCCTGTGGCATTTCGCCGCACCCATTCGCAAAACTATGAAATGCAGCCCTCGGAGGTGGTGCTGCATTACCTACAGCAAAGCCTTTGTCTGTGCCCACAGGGAAACGCGTAATAGATTTTGAAATAGAAGGCATACTTGTCGAAGAATTCATCGACACTTGAGCCCACGTATTTGTTATGTGTGCAAGCCCACGTAGACGTTGAAAGAAGGTCCTCACCCCAGCAGCTGATCGAGCGCTTCGGGTGGCCCACGGCGGCATGCTGGTTGTTCTTGGAATGCGTACTGCGCGTTTAATTATAGCCGACCGCCCTACTTCTTCTCTCTTTGCTGGGATCGACAACTGCCCTCACGACGTTATTCTTGGATTGGACTTTTTATCGTTTCATTGTGCTCTCATCGCCTGCGCGACCGACGTTCTTCTGTTAGAACTGCCTCAACTAAGCGATGCTCCAAGTACCGCCCCACCGCACTTGTTCTCGCTTCACGATGTGAGTCTGTCACCCGAGGCAGTTCTTACGTCGCTTTGACCGCCCAGCCACAGGTTCCTGAAGGTGAATATGTGCTTCGCCCCATCATCGACGAGTTTTTGAACCAGAACGTTGCTGTTCCGCGTACGTTGGTAATGCTTACTAATAATGACGCCGTTCTAGCGTATCTGAATTTCAGCCTGTGCCCTCAAGTGGTTCCGGCCGGCATGTTCTTGGACAGCGTTTCTAGAGTTATTAGTAAGGTTTGCACAACAGCAATATGTTACGCCTAATGAATACCTTCTTCCGCAAACCGGATACCCAAAACTGGACGTGGAGGAGACTGAATGGCGAGGCTAGAAATGAAATAGACTTTTTCTCTGCGTTAAGCGTTGTATCACACAATATGTGGACGTGCTCGGCAAGGAAGGATTGAAGGAAGGAAAAGGTGGAGAAGGAAAGGCAGGGAGGGTAATCAGTTTAGCTCAACCGGTTTGCTACCCTAGACATGGGAGCGGGATGGGGAGATTAAAGATGGGGAAGAGAGAGAGAGAGTGCACATAGCACAACACACACATCGTCAGTTACAGTTCGTCACTCTTGCGTGGTACCTGACAGCACTGTCATAGCCGCCTGTTCAAGCCCGTCTCTTTCGAAAACCGAAGTAGTCTCTTCGTCGCCTTCACCTGCGATGTCTTCTGTCGGCGACAGGTGAAAATCGTTTCAACATACAGTGGTCGATGGTTAAGGTGTGCTAGAGCGTACGCCAGGCACTGTCTCTGACCATTATATTCAGGACAGCCGCACATAATGTGTTTCAGCGTCTCCTCGCAAAGGCAGTCATTGCAGAGAGTGTTGTCGGACATTCAAAAGCGAAATGAGTAAGATTTGGTGAATGTCACCCATAGACATAAGCGATAAAGCAGACTGGCCTCTCTTCGGTGGTGTCCAGCTGGCATACAGAGATGCATCAAAAAGGGCAGTTGGAATTGACGATTAGAACCTTAGAATCTAGTGACTGTTGGTTTTAAATTTTTGAGTTAAGTCGTCAATTTTTTATTAAAAGTTGGCAAAAATAGAAAATTTTCAAAAAACAAAACTATCAAGTTTACAACTCTGTAACTCAACAACTAAAGATGATTACGCACTTCTGTGAATTATATCTAATAGTATATCTAAAGCGGACAAAACTGATATGTTACACATGAATATGAAAAAAATTCATAATAGGGAAATACAACTTTTGCAAAACCCTTGTAATCAACGTAACAAATTCACGTAAGATGTAAAATTACATGTTGAATTTGTCCGCTTTAAATGGTCTAATGGATGCCGTTTACACAACGGCGATATCAGTATCTCGATGCAGAGCTATGAATTTGTAAACTTTGTGCTTTTATTTTTTTTCAAACGGTCAAATATTTGAAAATCGTTTTAAGAATATTCAAGCCGTAAATAGAAATTCCGCTTCCAACAGTCACTAGAATTTAATCTTCTCTTTGAAATGCAGCATATTTCATTAAAATCGGTCCAGGGGTTATCTCATCAAAACGTTTTTCCGTTTTACATGTATTTGAATAGGCCGCGCCGGAGTTGGGCTCGAGCTAAAGCTTCCTCTTGAAGCTTCAAGCTTGGGCAGAGCATAATGACATTTTGGGAGCACTTGAGCATGGCTTCAGAATAGGTAGGCGTTTAGATGATAAGTTCTTTATTCTGAGTGTATTGAAATATCAAAAGTAGAAAGCAGACCGTTATATGTGGCCTTTTTAGACATTACATGAGCCTGTGACAACGTAGACCGCCACATTTTGTGGGATATTCTGAAAGGGGAAGGCTTAGGTGACGATTGTGTACAGCTTTTGAAAGAGAATTACCTGGAAAATACCGCTTGCGTTGAATGAGAAGGTATGAGGAGCGAGGAGAAAGTTCATATCAACAAGGGACTGAGGCAGCGGTGCCCTTTATCCCCGCTGCTGTTTATGATGTAAATGGTGAGGATGGAGAGGGCGCTAAAAGTAAGTAACATGTGGTTTAATCTCATACAAACATGCGGGTACAGTTGTAGAGCAGCAGCTCCCAGGTTTATTTTATGCGGATGACAGTGTTGCTAGCTAACCACCAAAGTGATTTGCAACGTCTGGCTAATATCTGTGGAGAGGAAGGCAATTGAGGGTTTAAATTTAGTGTTAGAAAATCAGGTGTTTTGTTATTCAAGAAAAACAGTGAACAGACAGTGGAGATACAGGGCCAGGAAATACCTCGGGTAACAGAATATAAATACCTAGGTATATGGATACACGAGGGCAATAGATATATGGAAACACAGGAAAAAAACAATAACAGTGAAGCGGAAGAGAAATGCAGCCACAATGAAGCACAGAGCGCTATGGCGATACAATAGGTACGAGGTCCTCCGAGGTATGTGGAAAGTTGTAATGGTTCCAGGACTTACTTTTGGAAGTGCGGTTTTTTGCTTTAAATCTGGGGTACAATCAGGACTCGACGGGAACCAAAGGTCTGTGGGTCGCCTCGCATCGGGCGCTCACGGGAAGACTACAAATAAAGCTGTGCAGGGTGATATGGGCTGGACTAGTTTTGAACTGAGTGAGGCTCAGAGTAAAATTGAGAATGAACAACGGCTGAGGAATATGGAAGAAAGTGACTGAGCTGAGAGAGTGTTGAGGTATCTGTAGAGAAAAAACATTGATTCACAGTGGAGGAAATAACTAGGAAGCTTACCAGCAAGTATGCGACCTGTAGGGTGGGCAACAAAGCAACAAAGAAGGTCACGCGGAAAGAGAATCTTATGGGTGGAGGCCACGTAAACGAAACCTGCCATGAGTAACTACTTAAGAGGAAAAAACGAAATCAGGAAAGAACTCAAAGAGAAGCTCATTACTTCTCGAAGCGAGATCAGGATGCCTTAGAACACGCACCTATAATGCGAGGTATAAGATGGAAGAAGAAGCATGTGCTTGCTGCGGTAAAGCTAGGGAGACTATAGAGCATGTTTTATTATGCTGTGAAGACGTCTACCCAGCGCTCCATTTAGGTGCCACTGGCCTTCTTGAAGCGCTTGGGTTCAGAGAGAGTAGTGGAAAAGTAAACATGTCCGCAATAGGCATTAGTACCATTAGTAAGAGGCGATTAGAGGATTGGTGGAAGAAAAGTAAGGAAATGGCAAAAAATGGAGACGTACAAAAGGACAGGTTGAAATAAGGTATGGGAAAATTAGGGTGGGGTAGTTCATAGTGTTTTTTTTTTCTTTTTTATTGTTTAAACTAGGTAGGACATTAGGCAGTATAATAGCAAGAGTTTGGTGGCGCAACCCACCGCCCCGCGTTCCAAAGGGGACGCTCATAATATCAATTCGTTCATCCATCCGTGGCCCCACTGAGATCGGACCGATCAGAGGTAACGCCAGAACGGAACAAGCGGACCATACAGAGCGCCAGCCGGAGGAGGGCGTATAGGAGCAGGCGTATCGACGACACGCGCCCTTTGGACCAGTGGATTCCAGTCGGTGCGAGTGGCAACGGGAGCTCGCATGAGCTGAAGCAGGGTATGAGGCCTGGTTAGTTGGTATTCCATGCTGAAGTCACTACTGCTGAAGTGATTGCGCTTGTCCTTGTCGGCCTTTTTAGTCTCCCATGTCCAATTCGATCGCTAGTCACCTAAGCTCGCATGAGAGCGGCAGTGCCGACGTCGCGCAAATCCCGAGCTTCGAGAGCAAGAAGCGCAAGCCAAGCGTCAGTGGTAGAAAGCCAACCCCCAACTTCGACATAGTAAGCCGAGCAGAGACATCGACGCAGAAAGATTCCTCTCACTGAGGCTCCCGATGTACGGCTCAAGAGAGAATTCGTCTACCGTGAGTACGGCCACAGCACACTTTTCAGTTCCGTGAGATTGTGATTTCATCACAATCTCACGCAACTGAAAAGTGTGCGCAGTCCGAACCAAAGCTCGAATCTCGAAAATCACAACAACAAGACAAAAGACGTGCATAGAAGTCGCGCTAAAGACGAGCTAAAGCTTTTTTGTCTAAACGGCACGAAGCGCCCCGAAAACAATGCTGAACGCTCGTAGTGACCTTTCTGAGGTAGAAATACGCGGAGAAATAGAAAATTTGAGCATTACAATCAATATTAAACTGTTAATGTAAGATTGTAGCACACCTTGTCCACTTCCAGGAAGTGTAGCATATTTGCATGTTGGAGCTCACTCAGAAGTGGACTTCTATGTTTCTTGGCTTTTACGGCTAAAATTGTATACTGCTACATTATACGTGCATAATACATGCACACTTCATACATACATACATACATACATACATACATACATACATACATACATACATACATACATACATACATACATACATACATACATACATACATACATACATACATACATACATACATACATACATACATACATACTTTTGTATATTTTGAGGGATATATGCTGTGTAGATTCCGTAGCTGCTGTTTGCATATCCTAATAAGAGGGGTCGTGTGCTGGTTAACGCGGTAGGGTTAACGCCCTATTGTCACAGAAAATCCAGTGTCGACGTCAGGCGCCGGCCCCTAGTGAGCGACAATTACCACATATATTTAATTATATATGTATATGTTACGCCTTTCTACGCGACGTGCGGTATATGCAGGTTATTTTGCCACACTATTCCATCACTAAAGTTTCTCGCATCATGTCCTACATTCTTGACAAAGTTATTCTTAGGAATTTTTAGAATGACAGCCCACAAACAAATGTTATTAAACGAAACACCCGCTGGGCAAGGCTTTCATGTGAAGTATTCTCAGACAGAAATATTAAAAGTGCGGAGCATTAACACAAATTTGAATATGATGTCATTGTGTTGGCGACGCTGTGGACAACCTCCGGGATCGGCCCATGCAAGAGACAAAGTTTCAATCAGAAAGCATCTCCTTTGTGCATAGCGTTTTCCGCAAGCCGTTCCCGTTAAAAATTACGGTTACATGAGCTGCAGCTGCCGAGAAGCGTCAGAAGCAGTCAATAATCTTTGAATGCTAGCGCGTTCCACTCTTAAAGGCAAAGGTTAAGCGTCCTCCGACTTTTCTTTTTTTTGATGTCACCACCGCGTCGGCATTCCTACATTTCAATATTGCAACGTGTTCAGTAACTTCAACAGCACAAAAACATCTGAGGCTTTCGCGTTCTGACGCTTGCGTAATCTCCCCGTTCAACTGCCGACAAAAAATGTTATGTGATTGGGCTGATATACATATTTTTCTTGTCTTTTCTGCTTTCCGCATCCATTTTATTCAACTGCCTGAAATAAAGCACTTAGCTATTAGTCAGTGCTGTGTCCTCCTGCTTTCTGTGTTCAGCGTCGCCTTTTTGAAAGTGTGTTCCTTAATAAGAATAAACGTCCCGGGCATCTGTGCACGTGCTTGAGTTAACTTCTATCGGCAACAGCAGCAGGGCATTCGAATTCATACGAGATCCTTTTTCGTCTATTAAAAGTTTCTATAAACACAATTCATTGTAATTAATATAACGTACATAGCAGACACCATATCAAAGCCGTTTAAAGCAATAAATATCTATATCGTCCGAACAGGAGAGCCAAATATGAACAAGACATCAAAAAAAAAAAAAAAGAAGCAAAGGAGAAGAATACCCAACGCAAAAGCTCGCGATCCGGCCAGATAGAGAGGCAGCTAGGATCTGTGTAAATCCATAATAAAGCCCTGCCAAGGCCTGCTTCAGATTTATTTTTTTATTTTTCTTTACAGCATACTGAAGACCCTAAATGGGTCCTAGCAGGAGGGTCAAAACAAAAAGAGAATGAAAATAACAATTGAAAAAGCACAGCAAATTACATTGCACTAAAGACAATACATTTATTTATTTATTTATTGAAGATACCTTACATACCCCTTGAGTGGGCATTGAGTAAGGGGGGTAATAAAAGTGTAAAGTAACTGGTCAGTGCACAATGATAGGATACAGAATAACACGTAGCAGGAACATAAAACAAGAACTCTGCAACTGTCAATAAGTAATTTCGTCAAATACATCAATACCGGTTACTGGATCAGTCGGGAGTAAATTCCATTGAGTTATTGTGTGCGGAAAGAAAGAGTATTTAAAAACATTGACTCTGGCGTTATACTGTGTTAGGGATTCCGCCTCAAGGTTTCTTGTTAATCGTGTTGCGGTGGACTTAATAAATGGACCAGGACTCATGGAGATTTAATTTTTGTATAAGAGAAGTAGCTTCAATCTTTGAATTTTTCGTCGTATTTCCAGTGTCTATGTTATGTTGTGCCATGATAGTGGTGGGGCAGTCAGTAGAGCGGTACTTGTTAAAGATAAATCGAACAGATTTCCGCTGGATCATTTCCAATGCCTCAATGTTATTTTTTGTGTAAGGGTTCCAGACGGTGCATGGCTATTCGAGTTTAGGTCGGATGATTGAGGCGTAGGCTGAGAGCTTTGCGCTTGTAGGGGCAGCTTTTCATTTTTGCCTGAGGAAGCACAATTTCTTGAGAGCTGACGTGCATATGTTTGAGACAAGTTTATTCCAACTAAGATTATTGGTTATAGCAACACGTCGGTAAGTGTATTCATTAACTTCCTCGAGTGGGTGAGATGGAAGGTTATATGAAAATGATAGGCTATAGGCTACTCTTTTTATTGGTAACTGTCATGAAGACTGTTTTGTCATTGTTAAGCTTCATGTCCGACCGCTTGCACCAAGAATGAATGTTTCGAAGATTAGAATAAGAATGACTTGATATTCAGAAGACCTAATATCATTGAACTATACACAGTCATCGGCAAAATCATCATCTGCATTGGGTCACTAATCATATCAACAATGTCATTTATGTTTATTAAGAAGGGTATTGGTTCCAGAACACTTCCCTGCGGTACGCCAGAAGTGACTGCAAGGTTGCTAGAACAACGAGAGTCGATACTGACGAACTGTGTGCGGTTAGAAAGGTAAGTAGATACCGAGTTAATTATGAAAGAAGGAAGCCCAGTCGATTGAAGCTTACATATTAGTTTGTCATGTGCAACAAGGTCAAACGCTTTCTTAAAAATCTGGAAAGATAACGTCAATCTGCGCGGACCCATTTAGTGTATAATCAGCAAAGCTATGAACTACAGATGGTAGTTGGGTGAATCTTGAAAGTCCCTTTCTAAACCCGTCTTGAAATGGAGATAGAATCTCTCTGTCACTTAGAAAGGTAGCTATATAAGTGGCTATAATGTGCTAAAGAAGTTGACAAGAAGAAGATGCGGTACCTTTCTTAAGTATTGGCCCAATCCACGCAACTCTTCAATCCGAAGGAACGCTGCTAGTTGATAGGCTTGCACGGAAAATTATAACAGGAAATTTGGATATAATTTCACTATAACGCTGCAAGAACATATTTTGAATCCCGTCAGGACGAGGAGACACTTCTGTTTTCAAATTTAACAACATGAATAACACGCCTGCAGAAGGTACAATGCTTGGTTCGGGACGACATGATGGAGCTGTTTATCGTATTTGGTTGTTGGATTTCAAAAAAGACTGTAAAAATATGTAATGAAATGTTCAGCAATGCTTGCTTTATTGGTGAGAAGAACGTCAGTGTGCATAACTTTGTCGATAGGCTTGTTTTTCCTTGATAAGTGTCTCCAAAACTTCTGCGGAACGTTTTGAATAAAGCTCGGCAGCGTATGTTCAAAGTAATGACGTTTTGATAAGCTCACAGCTTGACGCAGTGCAAGTCGTGTAGCTGCTATAGCGTTTCAGCAGACACGTGTATGTTTTAATCGCTTTAGTTTTCGTTTTAAATGCAAGAGCGTACGCGTGATTCAGAAATTCCTTTTGTGCGTTTTCTTTATGCTATGGGGAATAAAATGTTTTATGTGGTACGTGCAGATTTCTTTAAACTTATCCCATAGTATACGCACATCATTTCCTTTAATATCGCTCAGGCATAGATCAAGGTAATTAAGCACGCTTTTGTCCCTGGCACGCGAAAAGTCTCTTACACACACAGGCTTTGCAGGTGAAGGGTTGGTGCCTCAGTGGAGGTGCCTCAGAAAACACCAAAATTGCTTCTACAGTTTCCACAGATGAGCTGAATAGTTTATTTTGGTGACCGACATGACATACAAATGTGACATACATCTAAATGTGTACATACTTGTAAAAAATAAGCAAATGAAGTTTTTTTTTTCTTTTGTTTGTCACTGACCTATTCAGTTTTACTCAGGCCCTACATAGGCAGTTCATTGTGACAAATATTTTCTGTTCTGCGAATGACAAGCGGCGTTTCAAAGGTGTTTTTTTCCGGCTAGTGGGAGTCCCAAACCGCAATATATTTACGAGGAATGCGGTATCTCCAGCAGAAAGGTAGTACCTGTAGTTCGCTTTAAAAAAAAAAAAACGTGATACGTAACCAGCAGTTGTAGCGGGAGAGTGACAGAGTGTATAATATAATATCGATAATTGGAGGCATACTTATGCGAATAGCAAACGCGAAGTGTGCGTGGTTTACTTGCAGCTAAGTCTCGATGGTTAGCATAGGAAGCTCCATATTGAGCTAAGTGTCTCACGTTAGCTTGTGGTCAGATCCAGTCCTCGAATAACGTCCCCTACTTAGGCAGGTACTTTTCCCGGAATGGCATTAGTCCTTCGCATATTATAGGAAATGATGAAAACTTCAGAAGAACTCCAGTTTGGCGTAGTTTGTGTTTACTGCATATCTTATTGACCGAAAATAAGGACGGAAACAGCGGTAGTAAACAAAAAATGATCCGGGCTATATACCGCCAGTGTCGTTTTTGTGTTCTCTTCCGCTGTCCCTATCTTTATTTGCGATCGATATGATATGCAATAAAAACTTCGAGTCACTGCGCTTGAACAAGGATGGCGTTTCGTTTGCGTATATAGACATGCGGACACATTAACCATTAATATGTTCAGATGCAAAATGAAACATATCGCTGACAGGACTTTGACGCAATGGCCCATTCTGAACAATCATCATCATCATCATCATCATGAATATGGCTGGCCACGGCATCAGCGACAGTCCGCGTGGCCGCACCAGACGACTGCTGAAGATGGGTAAACGCACGCGCATTTCTCTCAAGTGGTAACGGGGCTATCGTCCTCAATACTTCCAGCGATGTGGCTTCAGGAGTGGAGGTATCTTGTTTCTTCTAAGCTACGAGGTAAACATTTCAGCGATCCACGACAGCCTTCTACACTGCCGTGAAGGAAACTTTGCATCTTTGTTTGTGAGCAGGTAGGCAACGAAAAAAAAAAGCGGTTACGAATATTTACGGCATGACAACACTTGTGAAGACGGCACATTCTAATGCTCGATAGGCGAGGCGTAAGCAAATACATTTATTTAGGTTCTGGCAGGCATGTTGATATTGTGTCTTTGATGCATAACCGGGTAGTTTTTGAGTAATCCCTCCCCTTCGCTGCGTTAAGTTTGCATTTGAAAAATCCTACTATTGCTACCATTGGTGTTAAATGCTCTGTGGTGCAAACATATATATATATATATATATATATATATATATATATATATATATATATATATATATATATATATTGACACGTGTACTTATCGCCACCTAACAAATATAATCGCACAGCGCGGGACGCGCCTGCATTTATCCGTCGTTTCTGGAAAGTTATCGATGCTTCTACCCCGCTGTCTGTTGTCGCCGAACGTTGTGTTATCTGATTTCATCGCGTGACGCGAATGGTGTAGAACTTTGTGGAAGGCACGCGGGTCCCAACGATTAGTCTGGAATATTCGATGACTGCTGTATAAAAGCTGACGCGCTGGACCCGCTGATCAGATTTTCGACGATCGCCGACTGTGTTCGCCGCTCACTGTTGTGCTTTAAGTGTAGCCTGCTTTGTGGGCACAGGTTCGCCCAATAAAAGCTAGTTTTGCCTTTCACAGTATTGCTACTGTGTTCTTTGCCGTCACGACCACGTGACATCTGGTGGAGGTGCTTTTGGTCCATGTACCGGACGCCCCCGACAAGCCGTGATCCAAGCCCGGACCGTAAAGAGAGTCGGAAGATAAAGCGACACTGCCGGAGAGCCCTCGTAGTCACCACGCCTTGAGTGTGCTCGAAGATCAAGTGAGCATCCCGCCGCGCTCCAGCATTATTATTTCCGTCGGCACTGAAACACCCGCTGACGTAGAAGGCGTCATCGAAGGCGACCAACGTTTGCTGTTCGACCGTGAAATTTGCGTCGCAAGAGGGATCGCTCGACTGCACGGAGGAAACACGAAAGTGTTGCTGACAAACTTCAGCCAGGAGTTCAAGCACATCAACAAGGGCACGACGATCGCATACATCGAGGAAATTCAGAAAACCAGCGATGCCTTTGTCCTCTCGGATTCTGTTGCATCTACCCCGACGACCGTAGTTCCCGAGCCAGACTTCGACATAAATCCAAGTCTCCCCGTGATTAAGCAGCAACAGCTCAGAACTCTGCTTCGACGATACAAAGACTGCTTTTCGACGTCATCGAGGATTCGACAAACACCAGTCGCAAAACATCGCATAATAACCGAAGAGTGCGCTCGACCACTACGCCAGAGCCCTTACCGAGTTTCGACGCGAGAACGTGAAGCTATTAGGCAACAAGTCGACGAAATGCTGCGCGACGACATCATCCAGCCGTCGAAAAGCCCGTGGGCCTCTCCTGTAGTCCTGGTAAAGAAAAAAGACGGAACCCTACGCTTCTGCGTCGATTATCGTCGACTGAACAAGATCACGAAGAAGGATGTGTACCCCCTTCCACGGATAGACGACGCATTGGATCGGCTCTGCAACGCTAAATACTTCTCGTCGATGGACCTCAAGTCTGGCTACTGGCAAATAGAAGTCGACGAGAGAGATCGCGAAAAGACTGCCTTCATCACGCCAGACGGCCTCTACGAGTTCAAGGTCATGCCATTCGGACTGTGCTCGGCGCCTGCAACGTTTCAGCGCGTCATGGACACGGTGTTAGCCGGACTGAAGTGGCAGACGTGCCTTGTTTACCTGGATGACGTCGTTGTCTTCGCCGGAAATTTCGACGATCACCTTAGGCGGCTTGCGACAGTGTTAGAAGCCATCAAGTCATCAGGGCTCACTCTGAAGACGGAAAAGTGCCGTTTCGCTTACGATGAACTTTTGTTCCTAGGCCACGTGATCAGCAAATCAGGAGTACGCCCCGACCCACAGAAGACAGCTGCCATCGCAAAGTTCCCGCAGCCAACCGACAAGAAGACAGTGCGCAGATTCCTTGGCATGTGTGCCTACTATAGGCGCTTTGTCAAGGACTTTTCACGCATCGCTGAGCCGCTGACAAAGCTAACTAAATGTGAAGTCGAGTTCAAGTGGGAAACGCCACAGGCCGACGCATTTCAAGAACTCAAACGACGCATGCAGTCGCCGCCCGTACTTGCGCACTTCGACGAGCACGCCGATACCGAAATACACACTGACGCCAGTAGCCTAGGCCTCGGTGCCGTCCTAGTCCAGAGAAAAGATGGACATGAACACGTGATAGCTTACGCTAGCCGGTCGTTGTCAAAAGCGGAAGGCAATTATTCTACAACCGAAAAGGAATGCCTCGCCATCGTTTGGGCTACGGCGAAATTTCGCCCTTATCTCTATGGCAGGCCATTCAAAGTGGTCAGCGGCCATCACGCGTTGTGTTGGCTAGCTAACTTAAAGGACCCTTCAGGACGGCTGGCGCGGTGGAGCCTCAGACTACAAGAATACGACATCACTGTAACATACAAGTCCGGAAGAAAGCACTCAGACGCCGATTGCCTATCACGCGCCCCCATTGACCCACCGCCGCAAGATGACGAGGATGACGACGCCTTCCTTGGCATAATAAGCGCGGAAGACTTCGCCGAACAACAACGAGGGGACCCGGAGCTAAAAGGCCTCGTCGAGTATTTGGAAGGGCACACCGACGTTGTCCCTAGGGCATTTAAGCGTGGATTATCTTCGTTCACGCTTCAAAACAACCTACTCGTGAAGAAGAACTTCTCCCCAGTCCGCGCCAGCTACCTTCTTGTTGTACCGTCAGCGCTGCGTCCAGAGATACTGCACGCCCTACACGACGATCCAACCGCTGGGCACCTCGGATTCTCCCGGACGCTGTCGAGAATACAGGAAAGGTATTACTGGCCGCGTCTGACCGCCGACGTCGCCCGTTACGTCAAGACTTGCCGAGATTGTCAACGACGCAAGACACCACCGACAAGACCAGCAGGATTACTACAGCCGATCGAACCTCCTCGCCGACCATTCCAGCAGATTGGGATGGATTTGTTGGGGCCGTTTCCGATGTCAACATCCGGGAATAAGTGGATCGTCGTGGCGACGGACTATCTCACCCGCTTTGCTGAAACTAAAGCTCTACCAAAAGGCAGCGCAGCCGAAGTGGCGAAATTTTTCGTCGAAAACATCCTGCTGCGACATGGTGCCCCAGAAGTCCTCATCACCGACAGAGGAACGGCTTTTACAGCAGAGCTCACCCAAGCCATTCTGCAGTACAGCCAGACAAGCCACAGGAGGACAACTGCCTACCATCCGCAGACGAATGGTCTCACGGAGCGCCTGAACAAGACCCTCGCCGACATGCTGGCGATGTACGTCGACGTTGAGCACAAGACGTGGGACGCGGTCCTGCCGTATGTAACCTTCGCTTACAACACCGCGGTGCAAGAAACAACACAGATCACGCCATTTAAGCTGGTTTACGGCAGGAACCCGACGACGACGCTTCACGCCATGCTGCCGCACGTAACTGACGAAGAGAATGTTGACGTCGCTAGCTATCTCCAGCGCGCCGAAGAAGCCCGACAGCTCGCCCGCCTGCGAATCAAGAGCCAGCAGAGGACCGACAGCCGACACTACAACCTCCGACGACGCTTCGTCGAGTACCAGCCTGGCGACCGTGTTTGGGTCTGGACCCCGATACGCCGCCGAGGACTCAGTGAGAAACTATTGCGCCGCTATTTAGGACCCTACAAGGTCATTCGACGTATTGGCGCACTGGACTATGAGGTCGTGCCAGACGGAATTTCGCATTCACAGCGGCGCCGCGCACGATCTGAAGTGGTCCACGTGGTGCGTCTGAAACCCTTTTACGGACGCTGACGAACTTCCTTATTTTGTTGTTTTCTTTGCTACGGGTGTTTTTCTTTATTACTTTTGTTTGTATGCAGCATCGGGTCGATGCTTTCTTAAGAGGGGGGTATTGACACGTGTACTTATCGCCACCTAACAAATATAATCGCACAGCGCGGGACGCGCCTGCATTTATCCGAAGTTTCTGGAAAGTTATCGATGCTTCTACCCCGCTGTCTGTTGTCGCCGAACGTTGTGTTATCTGATTTGATCGCGTGACTCGAATGGTGTAGAACTTTGTGGAAGGCACGCGGGTCCCAACGATTAGTCTGGAATATTCGATGACTGCTGTATAAAAGCTGACGCGCTGGACCCGCTGATCAGATTTTCGACGATCGCCGACTGTGTTCGCCGCTCTCTGTTGTGCTTTAAGTGTAGCCTGCTTTGTGGGTACAGGTTCGCCCAATAAAAGCTAGTTTTGCCTTTCACAGTATTGCCACTGTGTTCTTTGCCGTCACGACCACGTGACAATATATATAATATATATATATATATATATATATATATAAACGCAAACACCTCGCCCATCTTCCCGTTCTCCGCAGCCACGTCGCCTTTCGTACCCTGTGGCGGTAGGCAGCACCCATTCGGAAAACTAAGAAATGCAGCCCTCGGAGGTGGTGCTGCATTGCCTACTACGGCAGCAAATTCTCTTTCTGTGCAAAAAAGGAGAAGCGTAATAGACGTTAAAATTGACGGTGTACCTTTAAAAGCGTTCCTCAACACTTGAGCCCACGTATCTGCGATGAGTGCTAACCTACGTAGACGTTTAAAGGAGGTCTCACCCCAGCAGCTGCCCGGGTGCTTCGGTTGGATGACGGAGGCGTGCTGGTTGTTCTTGGAATGTGTACTACGCGTTTAATTATAGCCGGCCGTCCTACTTCTATTCTCTGTGCTGGGATCAACAACTGCCCTCACGACGTTAGCCTTGGATAGGACTTTTTATCTACTCATTATGCTCTCATCGTCTGCGCGACCGGCGTTCTTCAGTTATAACTGCCTCAACTCGTAGATGCTCCGGGCACCGCCCCACTGCACTTGTGCTCGCTTCACAATGTGCGTCTGTCACCCGAGGCAGTTTGTTACGTCGCTTTGGCCCAGCTACAAGTTCCTACGGTGACTATGTGCTTCACGCCATCATCGACGTGCTTTTGAACCGCAACGTTGCTTTCCGCATACGTTGGTAATGGTTACTACGGTGGCATTCAACCGCTTCTGTATTTCAGCCATTGCCCTCAAGTGATTCCCGTCGGCGTGTTCTTGGCCAGCATTTCTAGTCGTTCTGAATTTGACATTGAGAGTGTGAATGCCGAGGGTTGCTTATTAGCGCCAATTGCAGCTCATAGCCCTGGTTCATTAACGGATGGCTTCGCGAAGATGATTGACCTGACCTCGCCTCTACAGAGGCCACGGACATACCTCTCCTGCTTGAATCGTACAATGATATCTTTGATTTCGGCGACAGGTCTTTTGCCCAAACATTTGTTGTTCACCATTGTATAAACACTCGAGACACGAACCCTTTTCGTCGGCGTCCTTATCGTGTATTGCATGCTGAACGTCGACTCATGCAATCAGAAGTGGACAAAATGCTCCACAAAGGGGTCATCAAGCCATCAGCCAGCCCTTGGGCTTCGCATGTCGTCCTTGTGAAAAAGAAAGTTGGTACCTGGTGTTTTTTGCGTAGATTATCGCCAATTAAACAAGATCACGCGAAAAGACGTCTACCCACTACCACGCATCGATGACGCCTTTGACTTCTTGCACGGAGCTAAATACTTCGCGTCCATCGATCGTCGATCCGGCTACTGACGGACTTCAATTGATGAAATAGAGCGCGAGAAGACGGCCTTGATCACGCCGGATGGCTTATATCAGTTCAAAGTCGTGCCCTTTGGCCTATGTAATGCTCCGGCGCCATTTGAACGTATGATGGACTCTCATCTGCGAGGCCACAGATGGACCACCTGTCATTGTTACCTTGACGAGGTTATTGTTTATTCTCCCATGTTCTACAGCCTCTTTGCCCGACTTGCTGCAATTCTTGCGGTCTTCGGAAAAACCGGCCTTCAACTGAACTCGACAAAGTGTTGATTCGGGCGCCCTGAGATTACCATGCTGGCACCATTACCATGCGCGTTGAAGCATCCGGTGTCCAACCTGATCCGGTAAAAGTTCGCGCAGTACGCCGTCTCCCTGTGCGACGTTCTGCTTAGGACGTGCGCTGCTTCATCGGCGTGTGTTCTTACTTACGCCGTTTCGTCAAAAACTTCGCCGACTTTGCTCGGCCTTTGACAGATCTTATAAAAAAGAACACGCCATTCTCATGGGGCTCGGAGCAGTTTCACGCGATTGCCGCTCTCACACAGAGACGTCCATTTCTCCCCTGGATCTCTGCAACTCCTGTGGTCCCCTATTCGTCACTTTGGCCTGTCAGAAAAACTCCTGTCTCGGTACACAGGCCCATATCGCGAGCTGCGGGTTCTGACTCTAGTTACTTACGAAATCGCCCGAGTCAGTACCAGTGCCTCATCTGCCCCAAATTCACCCGACGTAGTGCATGTCGCACGCCTCAAGCCTTATTACTCTCGTGTTATCAGCGATACTTAAACGCCCCGGTACGGTGCTTCTGCCACCGGGGGTAATGAAACATGCATATTGCGTGCTTCTTGTGGCCGAAGCACGTGGGTGCCCCGACGAAGACGACGAACGCTTTATGGCTCTCGAACTGTCGGCTGAACTGGCCAGTGCTACAGTTACCTTTTGTAGTTATATTGTAAATTGTATCCAGTCTTGATCCTTTGTTCGCGTAACAATATGCGACCATCTTCAATGAACAACAGTAAATCCAGAAACCTTAGTTTACCTACTTTCGGTGCCTCTTTTGTTATTGCTAGGTCGAGGAAACTTCGGTGAAACGCGTTGTAAATTGTTATGGAGTCATTGGTTAGTGCCCTGTTGAAGAATGGATATATCGAGCTTTGGAAGGCTCAATGTCCATGGAAAGGGAAAAATCCATGTGGAATATACGATTGTGCCTTGGTCCCGTGCTTAGTGACCTGCTCCTGTCACGGTATGACAGAGATCTCGTGACCCGCGTCCAGTCATCAAGAGTATCGGTCATTGAAATCTTAACCAGGTGCAGTGTTCCTAACGTGAAAAGTCTTTTCAGCGGGCTTGAGCACAGTCTCCTGCCCTGGTCAACAACAATATAAGCAGCACCCAGAGGTCAGCTAAGGTTTCTGCATGTACTCCGCATCTTTGAAGGAAATCACATGTGTTGTAGGTATGCCTCACGATCTCAGAAGTACAAACTTCCTGTTTCCTCGGCACATTCAAAGTTTGTAAAACGACGAATCAAGCACTGCCATAAAATGCGTCCTCCTCCAATCGTGCTCACATCAAGTAAATGTTACCTTAATGAATCAGGTGAAACGCTTGACTTCTGCAGGTTTCCCAAGTTAGCTTCTGAGCAGCTTGGTCGAGCGACTTCTCGTCAATTTTCAAGCAGCCACTACCACGAAACCGAAAGAGCACTCACGCTCTCGCATGGCCGTCATACCTTATATTCCTGGATTTATGCATTGGCTCAACAACAGCGCACGCAGCGAAGTCGCACGCGTTGTCTTTTACAGACTCATTCACCTGGCCACCCTGTGCAAGCAGATCAACGCCGAAAACGCAAGCACCTGCAGGTGCGATAAAAGGCCGCGGAACTTCTTCACAGAATGTAGGAAAAACGCTTTTTATTACACTCAATTACACTGCGGGAAAGGTTTTATTTACACTGCGGAAATTTATTTACAGGAACAACAGGTAGTAACGTGGCCAGTCATTGCAGCTCATGTGATTGTTCGTCTTTGTA
Source organism: Dermacentor andersoni (assembly GCF_023375885.2). Taxonomy (NCBI): domain Eukaryota; kingdom Metazoa; phylum Arthropoda; class Arachnida; order Ixodida; family Ixodidae; genus Dermacentor; species Dermacentor andersoni. The sequence goes on from NC_092820.1 coordinate 54,564,541, forward strand.
TGATAATATACGGGTACCTTAGAGCGGCCCTACCCAGCGTATGGGCATTAATTAAAAAGTGAATATCATGCATTATAACGGAGCAGGTTGCATTAGCACAGCATCAGATGCTCTGTTTGATACAGAGTAGATATTTCGGCCCCAAGTTTTGCTTCATGCGCCTTGGTGGCGTGTTTTGCTTTTGGATCTTTTGGTTTTGGGACAGTGACATTGTTCACACGGCTTTACAAATATTTTTTGTTGATTCCCGTTTTAGTCATTTACCCAAACTTATTGCTTATATATTTTTTGTAATCGTTTACTTTTAATGCTATTCTGAGTTTTACACCTGCAAAGACGCGTGTAGCATCAAGTGTGACTTGTTCGTTGATTTCTAATTGCCTTTTGCTGCGAACCCACCGAGGCACTTACAAAGGGCGTTCTGCCCGTTGTGTCCTCTGCTTTATATTAATATGCTGCATCGATTAAAGAACCATTTGAAGGATAATGCATTGCCGCGTCCGTTATTGAGAAGGCCCGTCGTCTGCGCTGCCATGCCATATATTACGTAAACTAACTAGCCCATCTTAGAACCCTGCTCAATCTAGCGTGAACATGTTCACTTAGAGAAGTGGCACATACGCTGTGGCACATAACTGGAGGCCCTAGTCATCGTGAAAACCGCATATATTGCATCTCGCCAACCATTCACTCAGGTTCTTCCAAAACAATATTTTGAACCTTTGTTCCTAAGCACAACAGCCCGATTCACAAGCCGTTTTACTGTGGACAGGGCAGTGACCCTAGTTAGCAGAGAAGAGGTTACCCGTAAACAGACAGGCATACCGCAAACTGAGGGAAATTTCAAATGAATGCTCAAGAAATAAATGTTTTGACAAAGGTTACAATTCCTGTTTTATGCCACCGATTGAAGTAGTCCTGCAGTCAGGTCTTTGCGCAGCTTGTGTTAAAATCACAGATCCCCACCACTCATTTGTGAAATGTGCCGTTTCCAGGCAAGGCTCTTATGACGTTATTCATTATTTGGATTTAAATGCGATTTCCATTGTTTGTCAACTTCAGTCCGTTTGCTGTCTGTGGGTCTGTCTGTCTCTGTCACTTTGTCCGTTCGTCCATGTCTAACGTTTCTTCCTCCCGTTACAGTACACGTCCTGCCTGCTCCTTTCTGTGTCCGTGTTTCACTTCGCGCTAGAAGCCAAAAATCATGTTTCTTCCTCCAACTTGGGCTACTGAATGGTTCATGGTCAATTGAGTTGAGCCCGAGCTTGCTGTTATGATATAATGAGGCTTGAAACAAAGCGTCCGGCCAACATGGCCTATTGCTTCTTTGACAGTAGTTATGTGCCGCTGGTCAGTGAACCTCTTTCACGCTAACATCATTCACTGAGTCAAGGGTACAGGCGCTCTGTTAACACTCGCCTTAAAACCCAGAGGCCTAAGGAAAAGACAAAATCCATGCGTTATGCAATTAGCTGTAAAACGGAAAAGAATAGGCGTAACACCAGAGGGCAAAAATACGGCGGTTTTCATCAGCTGGAAACAGGTGCAGCTGATTTTTCTTAGTTGAGGTTACGAATAAGACCTGCATTTGGCTGTTCCCGTCTTTGATAATAATGGCAAACGCAATATCAGTGTCGGTAAACTTACGGTTGTTTTGTCCTCTTGGTTGCTCTTAAAGAGGCACGGCTTAATAAGGGCAGCAGGAATAGACAGGCGTCATTGATGTCTCCGATGCTACTGATGCATTGCGACAGACTTGTTTTTACCGCATGGAACTAGCATGTATGAGACGCTGCACTGTTATGTTGTTGATGTGAGCAACTTCATCCATTATTGCCTTTCTTTTCAGGCTCATGTAAAAGAATGTCGTGCTCTGCGTAAAGGTGCCGCAGCATGTGTGAATTTTTGGTGATTTATATAGCGTATGGATATAATGTGTCCAGATATAATGTGGCGAAGAGTGGCGAACTTGTCATGCTATAACTTGTACTCCATGTTCTAACAAGTTGTTTCATCCAATCTCTATCAAGAAAATAGCCAGGAAACATCGAAAGACCAGTTTTCAGGTAGCCAAGCCAGAAAACACCAGCCGAAAGTGTGCCCTGCGTTTCCTCTTCGTGTTCGGTCGCATGTCTTCCCCTCTTACAGTAGACATTCGCTCAAATTTACGTTTAACTATTTTGTTGCGCACACCACCACCAAAGTACAACATTCCAGTCAAGGATACGTACAAAAAACAGCAATGGGGGACTCACAATACCGACTGCTATTAGTATTTTTTTCTGGATGTGAATATTTCCAAAAGCTTCCCCTAAACACATGTCGTACCACATCCTGCAGAAACTTGTAATGCCTGGTTTCGCAAAGGCATTTCCAAAGTATAATTATTCTGTTCTTCACTATTGGAACCTAGTGTAACTGTTTCAAGTATATTATGTATATTTTTGCGCAGTGCATTCACCTAAAATATTATCTTAGAACAGGAGGCCGAAATTCAATCTACACCTTTATTGCAACTCATCTGTTGACATCAATTGTCAAGCAGCTTCATGAAAATCATTTATCGCCTTGAAGAGAGCTGGTGTTCGTTGTTGCAGCTCCAGTTTATCCCGCTGTAAAAGTTAATTTGAATTATTTTCTGACATCAAAGGAAGGGGGCTCAAGAACACTGTTACGTTCAAACATTTCAAATCAGTGGTTTTGTACAAGGAATATACATCCTAAGTCAAATAGTATATAATAACATTTCCTGTTTCTATACGCCACTACTTACTCAGACGCAAAAGGAGTTCAGGCGTACTTACCTTATATATCTGCAGCAGTAAATCCCCTGCAAGATAGAAATTTAGGGTTACTTCTTCAAGTCAATATAGTGAAACTCCAAGGGCTTTCATCACCATCTTGTGTCGCGTAACTTACAAAAAAACGTCGAGTGTGAACAAATAAGTCTTTCCATTGCTTGAAGAAACTGTTGCGCGAAGAACGCCTACACTTATCACGTTATATTTCACTCGTAGACTTCCATTAAAATTTGTGAGATCGGTATCACTGAATTTTAGTTTAATAATTAATTGGTAGCAAAAATCTGGTTATCGCATTGTGTCTTCTGCAATACGTGTCATCGTGTCTGTAATATAGTGGAAAGAAAAAGAAGTGATAACGTCCTAATTATATTCACCTGTGGCTATGTATACGTTTCGTACTTCTCAGTCAACGAAAATGCTGTATTTAGTCAATGTTTCGTCTTGTGTGGTCAGCGTACATTTTAGAGCGCAGCTCTTAGGCACCCGTTCCGGCGGCAATGGCCGGTGTCGGCCTCCTACCTCGGAACCGAGTGAACGAGCACAGCCAAAGATGTACAGTGCACAGTGAAGAATAAAAAAATCTGCGAGAAATAGAGAGTGTGAGGAGGATAACTGAGGAGGAGAGTGTGCCGGAAGCGCGAGACGAAGAGCCTAGTGACGCGTACAAGAGGGTTTGCGGTGACGATGGCTGCGAGATGGCACCAGAGTAGCGCGCATCGTCTGTATGGAAACAAAGCGCTGCATGATCGGAAGTTTTCTGCGGGTGCTGGTATGAATCGAATTCACGCGTTACGCACGCGGTTCCTCTCCCGATCTCCCTAGTAGCGAGCCCGTAGCGTCACACTTCGTTCCGTTTTCACCGAGCAAAACCAGGTAGATTGTCGGTTCCACGCACTATATCGCGAAATAAAAAGACGTATACAGCTGCGCTCAGATTTCGCATTAGAAATATTCATCGGTGAATTTTTTCGTAGTTCTCAACATCGCTACACATGTGTGGCGTTAAACAGGAGGATTCGTCATTGTAGTCAATTATACACTTGGACTGCATAATATCAAGGTGTACTAATAAGGCCAGACAATCAAACAACGATGGCAGACCATGAATTCCTGTGTATTCAGAAGGTGAGCAAAACGTAAACAAGGTGAATGCATGAGCCAACGTTTCGACAAGTGGACTTGTCTTCTTCAAGGCGACGTACGCTTTCCTCGCCACTGTATATATAGGTGGGGTTCTTCTAAAGGGGACAGGGCGTGAGGCGGGAGGGTGCGGAAACGAGGGAAGGTGTGTTAGCGTGTCAAATTGAGAGTAAAGGAACGCGGTGCACAAGGTAGGGCCACCCCTGGCTTTGACCATGGGACATGGGATCGTTCGCCACCTGCGGCAAGTTGTTTTTTCCTCCGCTTTCCTTGCCATTATAGTCTGGTTCTTTTAATTGATTTCGCAAGTACAAGTCATTTCTCCTACGTTGTCTTTGGTGTCTTTGGTTGTTGGCTTCTAATGATATGAATAATGTATATATTACTCTACAGAAATAAACACGCTGTAGTTCGCGCACAATTCGTTTGTCAGCAGTATTTGTCGCAGTGTTTGCGTACTGCATAGTGTAACGAGGTATTAGGGGTGAAGGACGACGATACAAAGAAGACGATGGCGTGAGAACTGTAGAATACTCACGAACATATAGCGAAAGCATAATTTTTATAAAATTACGAAGGAATGCCGGCGATGGAATGACACAGACGGTTTGACGACAAAGATACAGCTTCCCCTAATCACACGCCTTTTGAGGGTATAATAAGTACTTTAGTAATAATTTATATTGCATTTGCGTTCCTAGAGTAGTTCACATACTTTCCGGGGGTAAACAATCTGTGTACACTAATATGTATCTATGATTTTATATAATCGTTTTGCCTCTGGAAAGGATCACTGCGTGGTTCGTGGCAGATGGGTAGCACATCGGACTGCGGGGCTAAGAGTACAGGTTTGAAACCCTCTGTCGGAAGAACATCGGTCACTGAGTATGCGGCAGTCTGTGTGGGTCGCTCTTCAACCAAACTATAGCATGCCAACATGGGTCAATATTGATATGAGACTGTGTAGGTACCGCTGTTCAGTGAAACTCTCACGCCACTTTAGAGCCCCAGGTACGTGCCACGCGGTGGGCGCTGGTCATTAATGAACGTCTTTGATGACTCCTTGTGTAACTACATACGTGTCACTGGTCATGTGCCGCTTTAATATGACTTATGGTTCCTTTCAATTTATATGATGCTTGGTGGAATTGAACACATGTCATAGAGGATTCTCAAAGACACCATACCAATGTTTAAGCAGGCTGGCCAACACATGCCCTGAGTATTTACTAATATTCAATTAACGTTTTTTCACGCCAACGCTTTAGTGAGCAGCGCCACGGATGCACCTCGTATGTGCCGCTCTTGAATTAACATCTCGCCAGCTTGGGCCACTGAGTGTGTACCACTTAGTTTGCCATTGGCGAGGGAACTACACTCAGCGTCCCCAGGCACTGGTAGGTCACGCTTGCTGTCTCAGTAGCCAAGGGTGGATTTTCCGGTGCACCAGACGGCGCTGAGTGTAGAGACAATAGCACAAGGGAGGAGCTGGTTGGAGAATTACACGTTCCAGACACCGGCACATGTGCATGTCAGAGGACACGGACAAGCTCTGTGCTGGCGGCGCTACATGGCGCCAAGATTTCTTAGAGAAGCGCGAAAAAAGAGTCCCCCTGCAGCATGCGCCTCATGCATAACTCCTTTCTTCGGTGTCATTGCGTTTTGTCGCTACATAATTCAATGGAGAACACATTTGTGTTGACAGACATCGTGAGTCAGTTTATGATCATTTTTACGTGTAGCCGAAGCACACGAGCAGCAACAAAACCGTTAAATAGTAACCACTAACAAGCACCGCGCTTTTCTTACATCCTAGTAGCCTTTAGCAACATTTCTATGTTTTACAAACTTGTACAAACTTTCTCCAAGCAAATACCCCTCTAAATTTTCTTTCAGCAACCAAAGCCCTTAAACTGTGGGCTCTGAGCAAGGGAAGTTATTTTTCGTAAAGTTTTATGCCACACGCTTAAAGTGCTCAAAACATCAAAATGTAAAAATTCGTCCAAAATTTCAGCAATACCCATGTCCCGATGACAGTCCACCTTAATGCATTTAGCATTGAATCAATGAAGCGACGCAACATATTGTCACCGTGGAAAACTGTTATTTATGAGGCACGTGCTGCAGCTGCAGTCCACTTTCGCGCTTCCTTGGAAACTCACATTACCATTTGTCGCGGCCGCCGGGAAGGCTGCGCATGGCCTCCGAAACCCATGACGGATAAGTGGGCGTGAATGCTTAAAAATGTGTCATGCGATAACTTGAGCACTTTTTTCGCGTCTCGATGCTGCTGCTGATGATGGTTTATTCACGGTTCCTTTAAAACGGGGCGCTAAAAAACAGTCAGCTTACCAGCTTTAGTTAATCAGGTATATTGTACACGCTTTTCGTTTTATCATTTTTTATGCGCCTCCTTACCATTTTTCTCTTCATCAAAACCTTTATGTGTACCTTGTACCGCTACGTATGCCGTTAACGGATCCTGTCGTATAAATTTCTACCCTGCTTTTCCACGAATACTCTAAACCTGTATTGCTTATCTCGACTGCTGACCGGTTGATGCGTCTTTCTCTGCATAACAGTTGAGGCACATTCAATCAAAGAGCTTCTGGAGGATGTAAACTACCTACGTGTCTCCACAGGGTGAATACCTTCGCACTGCATTAGTATCTGTTGAGTGGCTTCCAGCTTTTCTTGCAGCATAGCCATGCACAAACTTGTTACGAATATTTGCTCCAGTATTTCTTTCTGTTTAGGCAACCAACTCTAGCCTAAAATAGCAAGGCCCAGTCCTTTGTGTTATCGTACAGATATTCCTTTCTAATTTATTTCTTCTAATTTTTGTAAATCTTCATGTTCGCCTTAGTTCGCATTCTTTGCATCCAATTAGGCGTCTCTTTTTCTCACGTCTTCTTTTTACTGACTCGTGGTTGTCTGTTTAGACTTTCACGATCCTGACTATACTAACCAATATGTGCACTTGCAATGGTGCTAACGTCGTTTGTAGTGTTTTGATTCTCTAAGCAGTGCATTGAAAGGCTTGATTGGGTCAATCCTGATCAGATTATTACATTAGAGTCGCTCCCGTGTTGCGTGCAGAAATACCTTTTTTTCCCTATTTCTCTAAGTTTAGTGTCACTGCCTCATCAAGTGGACTTAGTGGTAGGGCTTTCGCACAGCTGAAGAAAAAGAAGGGAGAACGCGAAGACAGCTGCAATACATTTGAATTCAATGTCTTATCCATATTTTTGTGAAAGGTGGCTGCCCCCTTCAAGAGACAGGCAATGGGCAGTTCACAGAGTAAAGACAGAGTACATTAGAAAGACGTTACAGAAATGAATCAGATTTCTCGAACACACAACTGAGAGGCACACTTATATGAAATACCCGATTTTAATGGAATGAAAGAAATTATACAAAAATAGATACCGCGGCAATTTAATGTTAACATGAAGAAGTTCTGCAAATAAATGGACAAAACAAAAGAAGTTAGCAAGTTCTAAAATCGCGTAAAAATAAAAACGCGTGTGACAGGAACATGTCACGCACTTCATGCATTAAAATGTTGCGAAAACGACCCCATCTTGTTTTTGGAAGTTATTTAACAGCGAAGGTAACCGGTATCGAATTATTTGATATGCACAGTTTATACAAGAACGTGTTACATTACATACGATAACTCCTGATTACCAGCGTCATCTTGCACTGTGGTTCTTTTAAGATTGCCAAGACTTTGCAATGCAGGTTCTTTCTTCTTTGTGCGTAATATATTGTAGCGAGAAAGCCTACATCGGTAAAATGAAGGGAGTTTAACTGTGCGTAACTTTGGAAATAATTAAGCTGTCTGACATAAATAAGACACTGTGAAAATTAGTGTTATAATTCATTTTTGTCATACCGACACCTTCGTAATAATAACATTTGTAACTGTACCCCACGCAGAGCCCAATAATTACGATTCAGGAAATTAATGAGTTATATAGTGGTAGGCTGGGAACATTGCAAAATTCCTCTGCAAGAAGCCCATGGTGCGTGGAAGCTTGCCGATCAAGAAGTCAACATGTGCATCACATTGCAAAATTGCAGAAAAATAGATGCCGATAGTTTCTAAGGACTGAATCTCATCAAGTAAGGTTCGATTGTTCGATTGATAAATAGAGGTTACATGGGAAGCTCCTTGACGCCGATGTAAGGTTACTGCCTCAGTTTTGCTGACATTCATTTTTAGATGGTTTTGTGTATACCATAGCTGAAAAAATATCTAGAATATTGCTACACGCGTCTTGTATTTGATTGTTTGAACCAGGCGCGTGGGCGCCATCACTCGAGAAAAGCGAAGGAAGAATGCACTGGGCTCGCGCTGTGAATCTAACCGGTCAGCGCTGCATACGCTGTTGTAAATATAACCTGGAAACAGTTGCTCTACTTGCTGACTTGTCCTTCGCGTAACAATATTATTATGGTGATTTGCTAATAATCAGCGAAGCCACCAGAGAGAAAGCTTGCATCGTCAGCGTGAACGACGTACTTCACCGTCTCGTCAATGGTAAAGATATCGATGGTACACAAAAAAAAAAATGAAGCTGTCCTAAAAAACTACTATGTGTGTGTGTGTGTGCGTGTCGATTACGAAACGTAGTGAAAAATTTATGCGTGTTTTCTGTATTTCTTTTGTAAATAACGGAAAGGACAACGTTTATGAAAAGATCGTTTGTGTCACCTGTACCTTCTATTACAGTGGCTCTCGCAGTGGCTCTCGACGTAGATTCAAGATGTGTGTTCGCAAGAGTGCGGGATAATGCCTGGTTGTATGCCTGGCGTATCAACAGACTCGCCGGTATTTAGTTTGATAAAAGACGAAAATACTTCACTTGCACTAACTGAGGGAAAAAACTAGTATGGTGTGCTCATAATGAAATTTTATTGGCCGTATTACTTTATTCACAGAATTGGCATGAAAGAGAAAGGAAGAACGTAATAAATGCATTTGGCAGTTGGAAACCTTTTAAACTAGGCCCAATTCTTCAATAACTCAGCGAGCGATTCATGTATACGAAGAATTACTGATTGTAGTTCTTCTAGAATGCTTAAGATCTACCGTAAGACCGGAGCCGATTAGTGTAAAATATTTTTTTGCTAAGCGTATATCATTGTTCATATTGTTTCTAAGTGCTTCACAAGTGATCAGTTCAATGGTAGATCTTACTTGAAGAAATACTATTTGAAGCTGGTGACGTTTTTTTATTTTAATTCATCTGAGCAGCTGCTAATTTTCTGACCATATTAGCGAGGGTCAGTTTTTTGAAACACATGCGCAGTCGCACAGGTTTATATGTTCTAAATGGTGTTTGTACAATTTTATGTGACACTGAAAGATGCGTATTCACGGCTCGATTTGCCAGTTGGATTTAGATTTTATTTTCAAATGGCAAGCCTTACATTTTCTGCTTCTCAGTATCGACACGCATCTTCATGATCCTACGTGCGCTAACAAATTCATGATGTCATGTTAGCCGCGGTGCCATTGAAGCTTTGCAGGAGTGTTGCATCAACTAATTTCCACAGTGTATAGGACAAAATAATTGCAGATTGTAATACTCAGAAAGGAAGACGTTCTAGATGAATTCAAACGCTTTTCCTATAGAAGTGTCGCTTTACATAGTACGGCCACCTTCGCTATATCCATCACAGCAATTCACTACCTTCTTTTTATAAAAGCCGTCCTATCTCATGTCCTAATATTTATTTATTTATTTACTTGCTTATTCAGTTTACCCTACTGGCTCGGAAGAGCATTGGGTAGGGGGGTTACAGAAAAATTACAAATATTTAAGGCAAGAAAGGGAACTACATAGTAGGAGAAACAAGTAAGTTGGTACATTGAAAAAAAAAGGAACACTGATAAACATTGGAAGTATGCATACAAAGTCAAGGGAGTACAATACAAAACAAAGTCGAAATACGATACAAAGTCGTACAAGAAAGTCAAGCAACATGTGAAATTCCAAAAGTTCACGAAATTTGGCTGCATCTTTTAATGAAACGATATTATTTGGAAGGCTATTCCATAGTGCGATGGCGCGCGGTAATGCACAGTAATTGAATGATTTTGTGCGGCCAAAAATGCGCCTGAAACTGAGACGGTTATGAAGTCGAGTAGATGTGCGAGAATGAATTTCAAGCGACAAACGGCTGGACCATGAGTTATAGTACTATTTATTAAAGAGGCATAGAAGGGCAACAGAGCGGAGAGAATCCAAGTCCGGAAGGGGAACATCTCGTTTGATTTGGGTAATGCTAGATTGACGCTATGTTAATGCTAGATTATGTGTATTGTTTATTTATTACTACTCTTGCCTCTCGTGTGGAGTAATGAGTAATCACTAATCTGTAGTTGTTTCGGTGAAGTGTAGATTTCTTCATGAGCATAAAACAATGTGGATCGAAGTGGAGTCTGGCGTTTGTGGTAAAGTTATTCATGCCCCAGTGAGTCATTGCCAAAAAGAAATGACGATGCGCGGTAGCCTAAGTAGACGCGTGGCACTCAGCTCTTTCACAGCTCATACTGCAGACGATTTAGTGCGCTAGGATAATGATTAAAATAAAAAGAACAGAATTTCGAATAGTAGCCAGTCTAAATTTATATATTTCCGCTTCCGTTTGGAATTCATGCATTTGATTTCAGTTGCACGATACTACTATTGTACAAAAAATCATAGTAAAGCAGCTGCGCATTTCTGAACTGGTTCTAGGCCGCTAGAAAGCAATGATTGTCACTGTTTCTTGTTATTCCTTCCCTGCTTTCGAAAACTTGACGGTGTAAAGGGTAAAGGTACCAAATTTTCTCTTAAGGGTTCAGAAATTATCAAATTGAAAGCGCGATAATTTCTTAAAAATTACGGAAGTGCGCATATGCTTCATTGTCACTTTTATCTTAGTTTCGCAGTGACGCAGACAAACTACCATTTACAGGTAATCTGTAAACAAAATGAATATCACACACACCAATTCGTATTATACTCACCCGCAGTCTCTATAGCAGGATGTTCTTGTATAGAAAGAATTCTCCCCGGGAGATGGGTGAGAATTTCCGCATCTCTCGTACGGACTGCACATGCGCGACGTCATGTTGTAAAAGAATCTTTTCTTGCCTCTGGGATGTGTGCTGTTACAAGGGCTTGTGGGGCCACATGCACAATGTCGTGCTCCTTCCGCTAGAGTTGGAAAGTAAAGCGTTGAACATTTTAAATATTGTCATGACGTAGGGATGGGGAAGAAAGGAGCAAAACGGAATGGCAGAACTTGGGTTTAACTGGGCAAACCTGTGCCCTCAAAAACAAGCGACACTCAAAGAACAACGATAGCGACGAACACAGCCTACGAGTTTCGAAAATCTCATCTACGGGGCAAGCGCGTCGGTTCTTATACGCGAGCCATCAAAGGTTCCAGAAAATTGATGGTACCCCGCGTGTCTTCCGGAAAGTACTACACAATGCGCGTCGTGCATACAATCAGATTGTACAATGTTCGGTTGCAACAGACGGCGAACAGAAAAATCGGTTACATTCGAGAAACTTCCGACACATGCACGCGCGTCCTGCACTGAGAGAGAACATTTGTTACAGTGAAGCGCAGTCGCACGATAAACAAGTGCACGTGCCAATATCATCCGTAAATGGAAACATTTTCCTCGTTTTACAGTAAATTGTTTGCTTGCGAAATGCAACATTATCGAAGTGATGTAAAGTCATTATTTGTATTCTATAATTTTGCAAACGGTACAAAGATATACCGGGCATAAAAACACATTCTACGAGCTCTTAGCAATGAAAATGAATTGCTTCGAAAGAACGTTATTAGCGGATAGAACTGGGCAGTATTCATTGCGAAGTCCAAACACCACATAAAATAAAACTAAGGAAATCAAAATGAAATCATGCGCGAGACCATGTATTACACTTGAGTTATCATAATGGTAGTTGTTTTCAAGTAAAACATATCTCTTCCTTTATTGTACGTACTGCAGTCCTAAAACGGCTTTAGGAGGAGTGGGTATAATAGAGCATTTACAAAGAACGAACCCGAACGCGAATCTTAAAAAACGCTAGGTAAAAAGGCATAATAGAATCAACTGCAGAAATAAAATCGATTTGGGGAAGGGTGAGCACATTACCAGCTAACATTTTCCAAAGGTCAACTCTTCTGGGGTTGGTTTCAGATTAAGCTCGTCGTAGCTTACGGTAGAAGTATTCCTAACGAATATAAAGTGCGCACAGCTTCATAGCCCAGACGAAGAATTAATCATGTTATGCAGAAATTTTATGGAGTCCACATCACGACACACTGTGAGCGGCGTCAAGTTCAAGAAAGGAAGATCCATAGAGGATGGTAAATATCGGTCGTATCTGTGGCATATCAAGCGAAAAAAAAATTGTTTTGCACAGATTCAACTTTTCAAAGGGCACGTTGGCATGGCATGCTCATGCCGACGTCCGCAAACGTGTCGTTGTCCAAGGTCTCACCTATAGGGCATGTTTTTTAATGTGTGTGCCGTAGAGAAAAGTGCTGGCGCGAGATGTGGAGCGCTAGCTCAAACGGAGCACCACTCTCATAGACAGTCGGTGTTCCGCGAATTGTCGAATAATGCATATGGCAGCTGTGTGATCGAATTATTGATCATTTGTAGAGCTAACGCGATGAACAACACTACCAAAGCAGTAAATGTTTCTGCTTATTGAATTATCACGATGCATAATCTACGTGTCCTACGTGTGGGTTAGTTACACATGTGTGGTCGAAGATTCGAGCCAAATCACTGGTGAATGCGTACCATCCAGAGACTACCCCTTACAAAAATGGCTTTAGACTGTCTACAGAAAGTCTATAGACTTTTTATAGACGACCTTGCCTTTCTATAGATTTGGACTTGTTTTTATACAAAGTCTATAGACTGTCTATAGACGAAAGTCGATAAAGTTTCTATTCATTTTGGTCTATTCGCAGTCTATAGACGGTTTATAGAAAAACGTCGATAAGGTGTTCATTTCCTTTTTATCTACTTCCCCTCTATAGACTGCCTACAGACGAAAGTCGATGCCGCTTCTATTTATTTTTGGCTATTATTTGTCTATAGACTTTCTATAGACGAAAATCGATAGGATTTCTACTTCTTTTTGTCTATTAGCAGTCTATGACGGTCTATAGAAAAATGTCGATAAGGTGTTTGTTTCCTTTTTTGTCTACTTCCCCTCTATAGACTACCTATAGACAAAAGTCCAAACAGTCTCTATTTATTGTTCATTCTTCGTCTTCAGACTGTCTTTAGACGAACGTCGATAAGGTGTATATTTCTTGTCAATACCCACTCTACGTAGTTCGTGACACACACACGCGCGCACGCACACACACACACACACACACACACACACACACACACACACACACACACACACACACACACACACACACACACACACACACACACGCGCGCGCGCGCGCACACACACGCACACACACACACACACACACACACACACGGGCACACACACATATCTGCGCGACCGGCCGCTCGAGTCACATTGCGTATAATCGCGGGCTTCTTCACGCTCGGAAAAACACTTCTATGGAGCACGCGTTGAGCAACAGAAAGCTGTATCAGGAGTTTATACTGTTGTTCTTCAATTTGATCATTGAGAATTTACATTTATTCAATTTAATTGAGAAATCGATTACCACAAGTTATCTAATCAGGGGAATGCAAAAAAAATAATCTGAGCATCTTCAAGCGATGACAAACAGCCTTACGTTGGTTCTCTCCAGCTACGTAGCATTTCGATATGTTAAAGTCTGGCTCAAATTAGGTGAAACACACCGTCTACTTCTTTGCAATTCGAATTATTTTCCACGGTTTCCTATATCACCGCCGGTACCCGCCGCGGTTGCTCAGTGGCTATGGTGTTGGGCTTCTGAGCACGAGGTTGCGGGATTGAATCTCGGCCACGGCGGCTGCATTTCGGTGGGGGCGAAATGCGAAAACACGCGTGTACTTAGATTTCATTATCATCATCATCAGCCTAATTACGCCCACTACAGGGCAAAGGCCTCTCCCATACTTCTCCAACTACCCCGGTCATGTACTAAATGTGGCCATGTTGTCCCTGCAAACGTCTTAATGTCATCCGCCCACCTAACTTTCTGCCGCCCCCTACTACGCTTCCTTTCCCTTGGAATCCAGTCCGTAACCCTTAATGACCATCGGTTATCTTCCCTCCTCATTACATGTCCGGCCCATGCCCATTTCTTTTTCTTGATTTCAACTAAGATGTCATTTACCCGCGTTTGTTCCCTCACCCAATCTGCTCTTTTCTTATCCCTTAACGTTACACCTATCATTCTTCTTTCCATGGCGCGTTGCGTCGTCCTCAATTTCAGCAGAACCCTTTTCGTAAGTCTCCAGGTTTCTGCCCCGTAGGTGAGTACTGGTAAGACACAGCTGTTATACACTTTCCCCTTGAGGGATAGTGGAATCCTGCTGTTCATGATTTGAGAATGCCTGCCAAACGCATCCCAGCCTGTTCTTATTCTTCTGGTTATTTCAGTCTCATGATCCGGAACCGTGCTCAGTACCTGCCCTAAGTAGATGTATTCGCTTACCACTTCCAGTGCATCGCTGCCTATCGTAAACTGCTGTTCTCTTCCGAGACTGTTAAACATTACTTTAATTTTCTGCAGCCTAATTTTTAGACACACTCTTCTGCTTTGCCTCTCCAGGTCAGTGAGCATGCATTGCAATTGGTCCCCCGAGTTACTAAGCAAGTCAATATCATCAGCGAATTGCAAGTTGCTAAGGTATTCTCCATCAACTTTTATCCCCAATTCTTCCCACTCCAGGTCTCTGAATACCTCCTGTAAACATGCTGTGAATAGCATTGGAGATATCGTATCTCCCTGTCTGACGCCTTTATTTATTGGGATTTTGTTGCTTCCTTTGTGGAGGATTACGGTGGCTGTGGAACCGCTATAGATAGCTTCAAGTATCTTTACATATGGCTCATCTACACCCTGATTCCGTAGTGCCTTCATGACTGCTGAGGTTTCGACTGAATCAAATGCTTTTTCGTAATCAATGAAGGCTATATATAAGGGTTGGTTATATTCCGCACATTTCTCTATCACCTGATTGATAGTGTGAATATGGTCTATTGTTGAGTAGCCTTTACGGAATCCTGCCTGGTCCTTTGGTTGACAGAAGTCTAAGGTATTCCTCATTCTATTTGCGATTACCTTAGTAAATACTTTGTAGGCGACGAACAGTAAGCTGATCGGTCTATAATTTTTCAAGTCTTTGGCGTCCCCTTTCTTATTGGATTAGGATTATGTTAGCATTCTTCCAAGATACCGGTACGTTCGAGGTCATGAGGCATTGTGTATATAGGGCGGCCAACCTTTCTAGGACAGTGTTCCCACCATCCTTCAACAAATCTGCTGTTACCTGATCCTCCCCAGCTGCCTTCCCCCTTTGCATAGCTCCCAAGGCGTTCTTTACCTCTTCCGGTGTTACTTGTGGGATTTCAAGTTCCTCTGGACTATTCTCTCTCACCTTATCGTCGTGGGTGTTACTGGTACTGTATAAATCTCTATAAAACTCTTCAGCCACTTGAACTATCTCATCCATATTAGTAACGATATTGCCGGCTTTGTCTCTTAACGCACACATCTGATTTTTGCCTATTCCTAGTTTCTTCTTCACTGCTTTTAGGCTTCCCCCGTTCCTGAGAGCCTGTCCAATTCTATCCATATTATAGTTCCTTAAGTCGGCTGTCTTACGCTTGTTGAATAACTTAGAAAATTCTGCCAGTTCTATTCTAGCTGTAGGGTTAGAGGCTTTCATACATTGGCGTTTCTTGATCAGATTTTTCGTCTCCTGCGATAGCTTACTGGTTTCCTGTTTAACGGCGTTACCACCGACTTCTATTGCGCACTCCTTAATGATGCCCATAAGATTGTCGTTCATTGCTTCAACACTATGGTCCTCTTCCTGGGTTAAAGCCGAATACCTGTTCTGTAGCTTGATCCGGAATTCCTCTAGTTTCCCTCTTACCGCTAATCATTGATTGGTTTCTTATGTACCAGTTTCTTCCGTTCCCTCCTCAAGTCAAGGCTAATTCGAGTTCTTACCATCCTATGGTCACTGCAGTGCACCTTGCCGAGCACGTCTACATCTTGTATGATGCCAGGGTTAGCGCAGAGTATAAAGTCGATTTCATTTCTAGTCTCACCATTCGGGCTCCTCCACGTCCACTTTCGGCTAACCCGCTTGCGGAAAAAGGTATTCATTATCCGCATATTATTCTGTTCTGCAAACTCTACTAATAACTCTCCTCTGCTATTCCTAGAGCCTATGCCATATTCCCCCACTGACTTGTCTTCGGCCTACTTCTTGCCTACCCTGGCATTGAAGTCGCCCATCAGTATAGTGTGTTTTGTTTTGACTTTACCCATCGCCGATTCCACGTCTTCATAGAAGCTTTCGACTTCCTGGTCATCATTACTAGATGTAGGGGCGTAGACCTGTACAACCTTCATTTTGTACCTCTTATTAAGTTTCACAACAAGACATGCCACCCTGTCGTTAATGGCTTAGAATTCCTGTATGTCACCAGCTATGTTCTTATTAATCAGGAATCCGACTCCTAGTTCTCGTCTCTCTGCTAAGCCCCGGTAGCACAGGACGTGCCCGCTTTTTAGCACTGTATATGCTTCTTTTGGCCTCCTAACTTCACTGAGCCCTATTATATCCCATTTACTGCCCTCTAATTCCTCCAATAGCACTGCTAGACTCGCCTCACTAGATAACGTTCTAGCGTTAAACGTTGCCACGTTCATATTCCAATGGCGGCCTGTCCGGAGCCAGGGATTCTTAGCACCCTCTGCAGCGTCGCAGGTCTGACCGCCGCCGTGGTCAGTTGCTTCGCAGCTGCTGGGGACTGAGGGCCGGGGTTTGATTGTTGTGTTCATATAGGAGGTTGTGGCCAAGTACTGCACTAGGGTGGCCAATGCTGCTCTGGTGAGAGAGTGCGTTACCGGTTCTGGTCACCGGGATCAGGCCGCACTCCAGGCCTGTTTGTGCAATTTTCTCAACACACGGTTGTTTTTTTTTTCTGGTATTTTCCGGTGGAGAATTGTGCGGCCCGGGATTTGAATCACGGTCCTCTTGCACGGGAGGCGGATACTCTACCGTCCCCGCAGGAGTTAAATTTAAAAATTTAATTGTGGGATTTTACGTGACAAAACCACTTTCTGACTATGAGGCACGCCGTAGTGGAGGACTCCGGAAATTTCGACCACCTGGGGTTCTTTAACGTGCACTAAATTTAAGTACACGGGTGTTTTCGCATTTCGCCCCCATCGAAATGCGGCCGCCGTGGCCGGGATCCGATCCCGCGACCTCGTGCTCAGCAGTCTAACACCATAGCCACTGAGTAACCACGGAATACTTAGATTTAGGCGCACGTTAAAGAACCCCAGGTGGTCGAAATTTCGGGAGTCTCCCACTACGGCGTTGCTCATAATCAGGAAGTGGTTTTAGCACATAAAACCCAATATTCTAATTTATACCACCGCCAGTGAAGGCCATATGGTGGGACGTCACCAAAGGTCATGTCTACTTGTGCGAACAGCCCTTATGCCGATTATGGTAAGGCGTGAGATGAAGTAGAAAACAGCCGATAGTGTAAAATTTTCATTGATGCAGGTTTATATGCCGCCTATAGATTGGCAATAGACAAAAATCGTTAATCTGGGCTGTACGCTGTAACCAAGCGCACGTACCGGTGTATAATACGGAGCTGCGTTTGATATAAGCCACTGAAGTTGTATACTTCTGAGATTGCTGTAGAGCCTTTTGTAAACATTAGTATACACATAGTGTACACCTCCGCATTTGTTGACCACATGATATCATCTACGTAGTCGCACTCGGCAACCCCAAGACCGCCTTCACAGCTGTCATAGCATGACTTTTGCGGCAGTAGAATAAAGAAAGCAAAACGCCTATCCAATTGTGATAATAGATGTTATGAACGCCAACTTTAGCTACAAGTGGATTCCAAACAGGCATCAAGCTAACAGCACAAAGACTTGTAATGTTTGTAGCTGACAACGCGGACTTAGTGAGTGTGCGATGAACCGATGTCGCGCACGTGATGTGCGCGTTGTGTGTCGTCCGATTCTCAGATACTTTTCACATTGTCTTCATATCTCGGCTGCATCACTAACATCGGGCGGTTTTTCGTTGACTGATATCCTGCACTATGAACTCCTCAAACTGTGTCATTCACTTAAAATATGTGCCAAATTCTCTGAGCCCACCCAGTATTTCGCAGGTGGTATGCGTGCGTGGCCACGCATGTGAGTACATCATTGCTGTACTGATTGCTTTGACCTATCATCGGTTACGTGCGGCAATCACATTTGGCGGTACGCTGGAAGATATGCTAAAAATGGGCTGTATTAGTAATCGTGGCTGGCGATAATGCAAGCGCATGAAGGGCCCTGTTACGGCTTTCACATACAGCGCATTCATCCATGTGTGCGTTGCGGTCTCATACGATAGCCCACACCATTTGTAATAGAACCTGCCAGCACATTTCCTTCGTTCGTGAAAAAAGGATGAAAAACGGAAATGAAAAGCAACCCGTTCCGGCGCGCATGGAGCGCAGAGAGAGAGAGAAAGAGACAAAAAAGAAAGAAAGAGGCGCACAGACTTCTCGGAGCGCGCGCGCCCTGGCGCGCGGAGCTCCTGCGCCTGCTCAATGAGCGCCATCTGTCCGCGTCAATTTGAATTCTCAACGAATGCGCCAGGCACGTAAACGCTTGTAGCGTTGTGCGGCGTCTGCCTGAACGTTGGTGTCTGTGTATGCGTGTCTTCTTTGTGGCAGCACACGCCAACTAGACTGAACGGTAAGCTTTAGCAAAGATGTTTTGCGGCAATAGCTCATGATTAGGTGAGGGCATTTTGTAGCGCGAACAGGCTGCATGGAGCGCAGGCGACTCGGTCATAGTATTGGTTTCACCTTTTCATGATTTGATAACGCGCTCTTCTTCTCACCTCCCCCCCCCCCCCCCCCCCCCCCACTATACGGAATTTATTACGGCAAGCGATCGCTCACGCTTGTTTATTTTAGCGTCATAGTTGATGTGCGTAACAAAGGAAGTACACGATGTTTTAGTTGATACTGAGCTGCCACTAAGCGGATTGTGTGTGTTGAGCAGCCAGTGTGGCAAATCTCATTTCGTGGCACTCGATCCGGCCGCGATGAATGCTGCGTCGCATGTGCAGTGAAATTCTTATGACACCCTTTACATATATATCTCAAAATTGTATTAGCATGAATAATTTTCAAACAGAGACGTATAGTTGAATAACTGCTAGCGTACCCGGATGAAAGGGCATGTTTGCGGGGCATGCATCAGCAGTGTGTGCGCTGCCGTTGTCGAATAGTTTAAAAGTAACAGTATTTTTAAGGTGCCTGGCAACCAATCTAAATGATTTAGGGTACTTAGCGCAAACAATATACCGGACTTCAAGAAATATCTAGATTCACCCAATCTAAATATGTGCAACCACAAACGCCTTTGGAGCATAAAACCTGCGATAAGCTCAGGCACTCGCAGCTTCGCCACATAGGCGAACAGATTAGAGAACAATGAATTAGTCGCTCCGGGAAGCACCGTTTCAAACTGAAGGCATTGCGTTTGACGCTAGTTGGAAGCTTTTTTTTGGTCTCTTTCATAAACACTTTAGCAGCAGAGGTTATCTTTCGGGCTATTTGTAAAGCGTTAAGCACCTTTCGATGCTACGGCGTTATGCAGTTTACGTGCTGTTAGTCACTAGGTAGCTGCTGGCGTAGATTCGCATTGTGCCAATCCTGCATGGTATGAAGCCCTTGTCGCGCGTAAGAAGTGTTCCGGTTTTCATTACTGTTGCATTTAGTGCCGTCTTCTTGGACAGAATATATATTATGCGCTGTACAAAAAAAAAGAGCCAGATTATCCATTTGGTGGCCTTTTCTTAGCAGATAACGCGCAGGTTATTCAAATAATTGAGTGGACAATACACTTGTTCTACCCTTGTCAACACACCTAAGTGATCGTGACGTGTTTTAGTTGGTAAGTAACCTGATCAATACGCCCCCATTCATGTGCGTTCTACTGAAAGTGTGGCAAATGTATTCATATTGAAGTATGAGAAAAAAGAGATTGCAGACTGTTCTAAGCAGAAATAAATTGCAATTCTTAACGTAATTGTTCAAAACTGAAGTTACTACGCTGAGCATGTTCGTTCGGCACGGACATATTGCATTAAAACCTGAAGAATGTGCACAGTCCAGCCGGGTATCTTTGTTTCAGCAATTATTATTATAGGAATCGTTTGAGATTGTCGCATTTCTTTTATTTTTATAAGTACATTTTGTGTCACATGAACCTGCCATGAAACGAAACGCATCGTTGCTGGCAACGGCGACCATTACGGTCGTCTAACTGCTAATCATACTGTAACATAACAAAAGATCATAATGGCACTGATTCATATTGCGATGTAGTTTTTAGTCAGAGGTAAACAAAGTTAACTAGAGGCATAAGTGATAAGAGCGAATTATATAGAAAACTACTATTTAACCCTAAAAATAACTAATTGAATAATTTTCCCTCACACTGTTGGATTTGCTTTACGTGTGTGTCTCTGTGTCCTTGTCTTCCCTGGTGTACTCGTGTGGCCATCAATTACGATCTTGCCCGAACCCTCGTCAGGTTTATTAAACAAGGGATTCAAGTCAGTTGAATCTTATAGTGCATGTCAACTGACTGACGTGTTCTTCGTTTTATCTAAATATTATGGACTGGCAGTACTTGGCAAGCATTAAACCACAATATTTTTGTTGCACTTAAGATGCGGATGTAATAGACTGCCAGAAAAGTTTCATGAAAACAGCAAAAGATCGGGGAATTTTGAAATGACCACATAGGTATGCTGTCTTGTTATATGTCAAACAAAGTTTCCAGAGAATCTCTCTGTTAAAGATATTTTTAAAACGTGTCAGCTCATAAAAAGTTGAGGGAAAGTGGTCCCATTTATTGAAAAAAGAAAGTCCAGCATACTGACACAGCATTTCTTACTCAATGTTTTTTTGCGTTAACTAAAGGTCTTGAACCTCGAAGCCCTACAAAAAATTTTCAACTTTGAGAGCACCTTAAATAAGTTACTGTGATAGCATTCATTGGAACTATAGTATCAATTTTGTTTCCTAGGAGGTGCATATCTGTCGTCCCATGACAAAAAGTGCTCGCGTGGTATTTCGACTGCTCATGTGGTATCCCTAACTTGGAAACCTGTTAGCATGCCCAAGAGGCCTCATTACCTGTAAACAACTAAGTGACTATATTGTCACGTGGTGGTGACGTTCAATAACACAGTAGCAATACTGTGAACGACAAAACTAACTTTTATTGGGCGAACCTGTGCCCACAAAACAGGCTACACTTATAGCACAACGATAGTGGTGAACACGCTCGGCGATCGTCGAAAATCTGATCAGCGGGTCAAGAGCGTCGGCTTTTATAGAGCAGTCGTCGAATGTTCCAGACTAATCGTTCGGACCCGCGTGCCTTCCACAAAGTTCTACACCATTCGCGTCAGGCGATGAAATCAGATAACACAAGGTTCGGCGACAACAGAGAGCGGATAGAAGCACCGATAACTTTCCAGAAACTTCGGATACATGCAGGTGCGTCCCGCGCTGTGCGATAACATTTGTTAGGCGGCGAAACGTGGTGGCCCGATAAATATAAGTACACGTGTCAATATCAATACAATCAATCCATCTGCCTTCTGTTGATGTTATGGCCAATGACCCATTCAATTAAGAGTATGAGAAAGACATTTTAATGTGTACTAAGCAAAATAAATTACAATCTTTAGCATGATACTGTGAATACTCCAGTCACGTCTTCTGACCATATCCGTTGGCACGGGCATATTTAACTACCAGCCAGAAAATGTACAGACAATTTGGGATAAGTACATTAATGCATCATATATGTACTTGTCGTAGAAGGGAACACACTGTTGCTGGGACGAGCAGCAATTGTGACTGTTTAACTGTTCACCATACCATAAAATAAAACATTGTATAATGGTACTCATTTGTATTGACGAGCAGCCATTAGTCATGGATAAACCGCTTTAAGTATTGACTTAGATGGTTTAAGCAAATATACTAAGCTGCTTAATGAACATACAAAGAATACACACATGTTATTTTTGCCTCATATTGCTGCATCTACTTATTTGCAGCATACACCTGCACTACTTTTGGGTATAATGAAACAAAGGTCAAGGCCAGCCTGGCGACCATGCTTGCCTAGGGTAACTAGTGTAAATATTTAGTCTCTGTCCATAATAGCATAAGACATGTATTTTCAGAAATTCGTTTATTATATCGTGCAATAAGAACAGGTAATTCATTGCCGGTGCATTATTTTTTGCACTGCATGATTCAGCACTTCAATTCTTTCTGTTTATGCAACATATATGAGAGTACAGCTGGTTCAGCAGCATTATTAATCTACTAACACTAATGCATAAGTGCAGATGAAAAGCAACATGAGCACATGCATAAATACATATAAAATTGTTTGCTACCACATGTAAAGAAAAATGTAAACTAACTTGTAGATAGCAGATAGCTATGGACTTATGGCCTTATACACTCTTTGTAGACTGGTCTATAATATGTCTGTGTCTATAGAATGTCTATCGATTAATGAAAATTCATGTTTGTTGACAAATGTCTGCAGATGTCATAGAAAAAAGTGTATATGAATATATACTTCTGTTTTTGTAGACTGAAGTCTATAGAATGTCTACGAACAAATGTCTATAGGTAGTCTATAGACATTTGTTTATAGACATTTTATAGACTTCAGTCTATAAAAGCAGAACAGTACATAGTTATATTTCTGTAGACTGAACCTTATGGAATGTCTATAGACAAATGTCTATAGACTATCTATAAACATTTTTCTATAGACATCTTATAGGCAATGCATGCTCACTGACCTGGAGAGGCAAACCGAAGGGTGGGTCTAAAAGTTAATCTGCAGAAAACTAAACTAATGTTTAACAGTCTCGGAAGAGAACAGCAGTTTACGATAGCTAGTGAGGCACTGGAAGTGGTAAGGGAATACATCTACTTAGGACAGGTAGCGACTGCGGATCCGGATATTGGGACTGAAATAATCCGAAGAATAAGAATGGGCTGGGGTGCGTTTTGCAGGCGTTCTCAGATCATGAACAGCAGGTTGCCATTATCCCTCAACAGAAAAGCTTATAACAGCTGTGTCTTACCAGTACTCACGTGCGGGGCAGCAACTTGGAGGCTTACGAGAAGGGTTCTACTTAAATTGAGGACGACGCAACGAGCTATGGAAAGAAGAATGATAGGTGTAACGTTAATGGATAAGAAAAGAGCAGATTGGGTGAGGGAACAAACGCGAGTTAATGATATCTTAGTGGAAATCAAGAAAAAAGAAATGCGCATGGGCAGGACACGTAATGAGGAGGGAAGATAAGCGATGGTCATTAAGAGTTACTGAATTGATTCCAAGGGAAGGGAAGCGTAGCAGAGGGCGGCAGAACGTTAGGTGGGCGGATGAGATTAAGAAGTTTGCAGGGACAACATGGCCACAATTAGTACTTGGCCGGGGTAGTTGGAGGAGTATGGGAGAGGCATTTGCCCTGCAGTGGGCGTAACCAGGCTGATGATGATGATGATGATGATGATGATGATGATGATGATTTTATACACTTCAGTCTACAAAAGTGGAACTTATAGACTTATGGTCTTAGACTTATGACTTATAGACTTATGGCCATAAATCTATAGAATGTCTATAGACTGGTCTATAGGAATAGTCTATAGATTGTCTATAGACATTCTATAGACTTCATTGTACAAATGTAGAGCTACAAGCCTATACACTTGTCTATAGATATTGTGTAGACAATTGTCTACAAATATGAATTTTCATTACTCTACACACAGTCTATAGAAAGTATATAAACACTCAAAAAGTGTACAGCCATAAGTCTATAGACTGTCTATAGACAGTCTATAGGAAGTCTATAGGCTTGTAATCTTTATAGACTAGTCTATAAAAAGTCTAAGGCTATAAGTCTATGGACTGTCTGGACTACTCTATGGACTAGTCTAAATAAATGCCTATAGACTTAATAGACAATTGTGTATAGACTGTCTATAGACGTTCTATAAACAATTTTGCACGGGACGACAGTATTCACGTCGCGCGCATGGTTGTCTACACAATGTTCGTTGACAACATAGGCAACTGATATAATTGGCCACAATATCCATGGATGCTGTTGCACACACGCCTATCTGGCGCCGAATGATAACTTCTAACATTTGTTAGCCGGTGACAGGAAAACGCATAGACGCGTCTCAATATTTCCTTCTGAGATAACGGTGTTAAATTTATTGACAGCGTCAAATTTTTGCCGGTGGGTTCAACTCAGTTAATATATGTGCTTAAAAATCAGGCTTTATTATTATGATGACGCCACCGGCGCCGGCAAGATAATACAACACAACAATTGGTTTTCCAGAACACTTCTGAGGGGGTCTGAGATGTCTATCACGAAATTTGTAATGAGTCTACTCACTTCGTTTTCTATTTCAAACCACATTGTGTTGTGGACACAGCGTCGTTTTTACCCAAACAGACAGCTGACGCTGTGATAAGCAGTTACCAGGCAGACGAACAGGAAGTAGTCAGTTGCACCTGCGCATAGTGCCGCAGGTGCAAGCGCAACTCTCCAATCGAGTCAGTTTGCGCGCCACGGGCGTTTGCCCAAATGGACTACGATGATGATGACAGCGGGCTCAGTGCACTCCGCAAGGTATCCATAGTCCTGTGAGTTGAATATTTGGCAGGGGTTAATTGTGGCCATGTCGTCCCTGCAAACTTTTTAATCTCATCCACCCACCTAACTTTCTGTCGCCCCTTGCTACGCTTCCCTTCCCTCGGAACCCAGTCCGTAACACTTAATGACCATCGGTTAGCTTCCCTCCTCATTACATGTCCTGCCAATGCCCATTTCTTTTTCTTGATTTCAACTAAGATGTCATTAACTCGCGTTTGTTCCCTCACCCAATCTGTTCTTTTCTTATCCCTTAACGTTACACCCATCATTCTTCTTTCCATAGTTCGTTGCGTCGTCCTAAATTTAAGTAGAACCCTCTTCGTAAGCCTCCAGGTTTCTGCCCCGTAGGTGAGTACTTGTAGGACACAGCTATTATTCACTTTTCTCTTGGGGGATAATGGCAACCTGCTGTTCATGATCTGAGAATGCCTGCCAAACGCACCCCAGCCCATTCAACTTCTTCTGATTATTTCCGTTTGATGATCCGAATCCGCCGTTACTACGTGCCATAAGTAGATGTATTCCCTTACCACTTCCAGTGCCTCGCTACTTATCGTAAATTGCTGTTCTCTTCCGAGACTGTTAAACATTACTTTAATTTTCTGCTGCCTAATTTTTACACCCACTCTTCTGCTTTGCCTCTCCAGCTCAGTGAGCATGCATTGCAATTGGTCCCCCGAGTTACTAAGCAAGTCAATATCATCAGCGAATCGCAAATTACTAAGGTATTCTGCATTAACTTTTATCCCCAATTCTTCCCAATCCAGGTCTCTGAATACCTCCTGTAACCACGCTGTGAATAGCATTGGAGAGATCGTATCTCCCTGCCTGACGCCTTTCTTTATGGGGATTTTGTTGCTTTCTTTATGGAGGACTACGGTGGCTGTGGAGTCGCTATAGATATCTTTCAGTATTATTACATACGGCTCGTCTACACCCTGATTAAGTAATGCCCCCATGACTACTGAGGTTTCGACAGAATCAAACGCTTTCTCGTAATCAATGAAAGCTATATATAAGGGTTGCTTATATTCCGCATATTTCTCTATCACCTGATTGATAGTGTGAATATGGTTTATCGTTGAATAGCCTTTACGGAATACTGCCTGGTCCTTTCTTGACAGAAGTCTAAGGTGTTCCTGATTCTAGTTGCGATTACCTTAGTAAATAGTTTGTAGGCAACTGACAGTAGGCTGATCGGTCTATAATTTTTCAAGTCTTTGGTGTCCCCTTTCTTATGGTTTAGGATTATGTTAGCGTTCCCCCAAGATTCCGGTACGCTCGAGGTCATGAGGCATTGCGTATACTGGGTAGGCAGTTTCTCTAGAAAAAACTGCCCACCATCCTTCAACAAATCTGCTGTTACCTGATCCTCCCCAGCTGCCTTCCCCCTTTGCATAGCTGCCAAGGCTTCCTTTAGTTCTTCCGGCGTTACCTGTGGGATTTCGAATTCCTCTAGACTATTCTCTCTTCCATTATCGTCGTGGGTGGCACTGGTACTGTGTAAA
Source organism: Dermacentor andersoni (assembly GCF_023375885.2). Classification (NCBI taxonomy): domain Eukaryota; kingdom Metazoa; phylum Arthropoda; class Arachnida; order Ixodida; family Ixodidae; genus Dermacentor; species Dermacentor andersoni. Next base: position 54,590,997 of record NC_092820.1, read on the forward strand.
TCTCTATAGAACTCCTCAGCCACTTGAGCTATCTCATCCATATTAGTAATGATATTGCCGGCTTTGTCTCTTAGCGCATATATCTGATTCTTGCCAATGCCTAGTTTCTTCTTCAATGCTTTTAGGCTTCCTCCGTTCCTGAGAGCATGTTCAATTTTTTCCATATTCTACTTCTTTATGTCAGCTGTCTTACGCTTCTTGATTACCTTCGAAAATTCTGTCAGTTCTATTCTAGCTGTAGGGTTAGAGGCTTTCATACATTGGCGCTTCTTGATCAGATCTTTCGTCTCCTGCGATAGCTTACTGGTATCCTGTCTAACGGAGTTATCACCGACTTCTATGGCACACTCCTTAATGATGCCCACAATATTGTCGTTCAGTGCTTCAACACTAAGGTCCTATTCCTGAGTTAAAGCCTACCTGCTCTCTAGCTTGATCTGGAATTCCTCTATTTTCCCTCTTACCGCTAACTCTTTCACAGCTTCTTATGTACTAGTTTCTTGCGTTCCCTCCTCAGTTCTAGGGTAATTCGAGTTCTTACCATCCTATGGTCACTGTAGCGCACCTTGCTAAGCACGTCCACATCTTGTATGATGCCAGGGTTAGCGCAGAGTATGAAGTCTATTTCATTTCTAGTCTCGCCGTTCGGGCTCCTCCACGTCCACTTTCGGCTATCCCGCTTGCGGAAGAAGGTATTCATTATCCGCATATTATTCTGTTCCGGAAACTCTGCTAATAACTCTCCCCTGCTATTCCTACTGCCTATGCCATATTCCACCACTGCACTGTCTCCAGCCTGCTTCTTGCCTACCTTAGCATTGAAGTCGCCCATCAGTATAGTAAATTTTGTTTGCACTCTACCCATCGCTGATTCCACGCCTTCATAGGAGCTTTCGACTTCCTGGTCATTATGACTGGATGTAGGGGCGTAGACCTGTACAACCTTCATTTTGTACCTCTTATTAAGTTTCATGACAAGACCTGCCACACTCTCGTTAATGCTATAGAGTTCCTGTATGTTACCAGCTATATTCTTATTAATCAAAAATCCGACTACTACTTCTCATCTCTCCGCTAAGCCCCGGTAGCACAGGACGTGTCCGCTTTTTAGCACTGTATATGCTTCTTTTGGCCTCCTAACTTCACTGAGCTCTATTATATCCCATTTACTGCTCTCTAATTCCTCCAATAGCACTGCTAGACTCGCCTCACTAGATAATGTTCTAGCATGAAACGTTGCCAGGTTCATATTCCAACCCCGGCCTGACCGGGGTTATTGGAGAAGTATGGGAGAGGCCTCTGCACTGCAGTGGGCGTAACCAGGCTGATGATGATGATGATGACGACGGCGACGACGTCTGGCTAATTAGACTGGGAAAGAACATCGTCCTAAAAGGCTCTCTGCCGCTCGCATTTCAATGCTGATTCTGCTGTAAGATAAACCGCCGATATTGAATACATTGCAGTCAACTAGATGCTATAAATGCCTTGTTGATGACAGAGACACAGTATGAAACAGGTGACGACGTATTAAGGCTGCAAGATTGAATAATTTTAGAGCGAAGCTTTTTTTGTGAAACTGCCTGCGCCTCTCTTGCTGACCGTGCCTTCCGCATGCTGCTGCTACTGCTGCTCGCGCGTTCTCGCCGAGTGACTCACATCCGGCTACGGGTGGTGGCTCCATCCTTGAGCGATGGCTCACGCTACTTCACCCTGCAGCAGTGGAAGGTGGAAGGGCGAAGTAGGCCTGCGCACGCGCGTCACTGACCGCATCTGGAAAGGGTGATGGAAAGCATGACGCGGACAGGTGCGATTAGGCGGGAATAAGGGCACGGGAGGAGATGGCCTCAAGTGGTGCAAGCTGCCCCTTCCGCATCTGCCCCTTCAAAGGAGGTCGGCTACCCTGAACAGATAGAGCAGAAAGACAGCTTGCGCCTTTCAACCCGTACAAAGCTGATTGCGTTCAAAGTTGGCTGGTATTCTTCGACAACATCTATAAAAAGCGTTCGGTTTCACTGTGCACACGCGTTGAATGAACACAAACACGTGTTTCAGCACTCCTTATGCATTTAGAGAAGGATTCGCTGTATTTACGTTCGAACGGGGCACGTTTGATCGGCTGCAATATCTGCAAGAAGGCTGTTCAGCCTCAATGGGGTTTCTGTTTGTTATAGTATAAAGCTAACATTGTGAAGTAATACACGAGTATTTATGTTACAATTTCTACAAATACTTCGGAATTACTTATTTAACTGTGTTACCGCGCTCCTGAAGGCGGTGTTGCCGACATTTTATTTTTTCTTTCATCGATGATTATTTGCTCATCTAAATGCAAATATATTCCGGTTGTTGGACTCTATACTTACACCAACCTCCTGCAGGAGAGTAGCACAATGCTAGAGATTTTCTCGTGTTAATCGAACCAAATCGGTGGATTTATTCTCTTACTTTGCTTACTAGAGTTACTAACGCTACAGAGCCCTCAATTGATCTGTTAATTACCAGAACCACTGCCACGCCAGTGTTCTAAAAGATAAATGGCCTTAGGGGCTATGTTTCATTATTATCACAAATACGCCGTAGAGAAAAAGTGGAATTGCCCCCTTATTTACCAAGCGATTACTGAAGCTAGCTTTGCGTTTTTGCAATTGGAACTTGCGAGTACTAGTTGCGCTAATGTTGTTTGCCTCACGGACATAAACAGCTCGCAGTATACATTTTTTATAAATGAGAACATTTCATTCCAAGTGCTTCCAATATGACATCCCTTTATGCTCGGATGGTGCAAGCAATAGATGACGCCACTTTTGCTTCGCAAAATCCAGCACAGAGAATAATTGTACCGCATGCTTATCATGACATTTACTTTTGTGCTTCTATGACATACATATTGTCACGAGGTGGTGACGTTCAAGAACACAGAAGCCATACTGTGTAAGACAAACTAACTTTTATTGGGCGAAGCTGTGCCCACAAAAACAGGCTACACTTATAGCACAACGATAGCGGCGAACACGGTCGGCGATCGTCGAAAATCTGATCAGCAGGCCAAGCGCGTCGGCTTTTATAGAGCAGTCGTCGAATGCTCCAGACTAATCGTTGGGACCCGCGTGCCTTCCACAAAGTTCTACACCATTCGCGTCACGCGATGAAATCTGATAACACAAGGTTCGGCGACAACAGACAGCCGGATAGAAGCATCGATAACTTTCCAGAAACTTCGGATACATGCAGGCGCGTCCCGCACTGTGCGATAACATATTTTAGGCGGCGAAACGTGGTCGCCCGATAAAGATAAGTACACGTGTCAATATCTTATGTGGACAAATTACCTGGACAAATTATGTGGCATATTATTTCTTTTATGCCAACACTTTGAATATTGTCGTGATAGAAATTGTGGGTCAGATTCGAAACTACCGCACAGTCAACACACCAAAGTGACACTCCAGATAAGGTCAGGCTAATGGCGCAAATCTATTAGGAGCATCGCTTTCAGACGCTTTTATTGCACATTTTCTGAGAAGAAATATTGAGAGCACTGATCAGCCGGCTGTGATTCGTCCCTTTCTTTAGCAATCTGAACTTAGTATCCACGAATGTAGTAACACGGTTCTGAGGTGCTCGCGGTATTTGCGAACTTAAAAAATGAGCAAGAGATGTGACGCGCATATATTGCAATATAGGCCAATAGAATAAATATGCAGACCCTATGTACTGCAGGAATTGATGCAAGCGAAGCTGCGTGTGCTGTTTGCGTTCACTTACTATATTCGGTGATGATCTTGACGGCTTACGACAGTGGGTATGTGATACTAAATGTTACCATATGTGCGCCATATGTGTTTGTCTACGTACTACAGAGAACCCACATCGAGGCGATGTTGCGCACCATTGTTCGTAGTCTACAAGAAAGTGATTTGTGTCGTTCCTTCACACGGGCGCACTTCGTCGTGGTTGAAGCGTTGAGTTTCTTGTGCTGTCGTATTGACGCTGCTGTGGTTTAGTCCAGCTCAGCCTCCGCCCATCCTGCGTTAGTCGTTCGCATGTACCAAGGTGCACGGTGCCTATTTTTCAGAAAGAGCGGAAACATGCCATGTCATTTCTAGGATTAAAATTGTTAGCTTGTCTGTACCTGTTGCCTTGTCTAGTGGTAGCTTTTCTTCTATCGAAGAGACCTCAAACGAAGCATGCTTTATGGAGGCAAATTTTCCTTCGCCCGCCATCATCCAATGTATGCAAACTGCCACTGGCTAAGACTGGCATTATTCACCCGTTTCTCTAGGGTACTGACTTAATGCATTTTCTCTTTGCTATTTCTACCGCACTGAAGCTTCTTCAATGCTTTCGCGGCAGGCTAACGTGTAATTATAGCCGTCAAGAGGACATTGCGTGGATGGGCAAGGAGTTGCAGAGCGCATAGTGGCAACCTCCGCGAAGTTCTTGCTCGAAAGGGCTCATAGACGCGCCTCCCCCACACGTAACATGTGTCTTATAGTCGTTCTAAAGCCTCCTAAATGCTGCGTGCAACACAGCAACAGCCGCAGCAGCACTGAAAAAAATCAAGGAAAAAGTCACAGAAAGCTGAGTTTAATATCATTGGGCACAATGTCATGGATGGCATACATCTTTAATGTAAGCCTTGAGTCGGTATTGCTCCCTCGCTGCATGCAAATCGCTAGAGTTTCTACCCTGTATGAATATGGTAATAAGAAATATGTGTCAAATACAAACCAGCTTTGGTGCAACGTATAAGTTCTAAAGATTTAGGAAATGTAACTAGTCCTTGCAGGAATAAAGTTTGCGAAACGCACAACATAATTTTCGAAGTACGGTTTGGCTTCACAAAAATAAAATCGACAGAAATTGCGTTACCTGTGTTAAGAAACCAGTATACTTTGTTTTGTCCTTAGGAAAGCATATATGAGGATACTGACAGACTTGTGCCAATTTGTTTACTATATCAATCGCAAATCGTGTTTGCTAAAACTTGACAGACATTGTTGTCGGGTTCCTGTGCATTTACCTCTCTCGTCATGCCTTGAACGCCGCCTACCGAATGCCTATGTAAACTATAAATCATCCGTTGAACATATAATAGCTATTGTTCTACAGGGAGGTATTTCTGACATTTGTTTCTTCAACATTTATGTAATTGAATAATTTATGCAACATTTATGCAACATGTCTACGAGCGCAAACTATCTTAGCCATGCAGATTGCGTATCTTTTCTGTTTCCCTCATATGCACTAGGCAACATGATTGAACTTACAATTTATGCGCGCAATGTTTTGAAGTGCTGAAAATAGGCAGAAAGAATATGTGTCCAAAAACAAAGCAATAGTAATCGCCGCTAAAAGTAAACAAGTTACAATGTTGTCTAATTTATATTCTGTATTCGAAAGAAAAAAAGTCGGGAGATCCCACGCCCTGTGGGAATCGATGCTATACGAAGCAATGTGCGGGGAGCCTACCAACCTAACGGAACGACAGTTAGAGTACCAAGACCTAGGCGGCTATTTCATGACGAACATGACACGCATGTCATCACATTCATGTCAAAGACCTACCCTTTATATTTTTCATAGATTCTTATCATACTATGCCAATTTGAGTACATACTCAGATGTAGGCGGCTGTTTCATGACCTGCATGACATGCATGTCGTGAGACACATGTCATGACCTATCATTTAAATTTGCCATACATTTTTGTCATATTGTGCCACTTGTGGTACATACCAAGGTAACGAAACGACCACGAGAGCACCAAAATGTAGTCGGCTGTTTCATGACCTGCATGGCACACATCTCATGATATTCATGTCACAACCTATCGTTTACATTCGTAATACCCTCTCGTCATACTATGCCAATTTTGTTACATACCAAGTTAACAAAGCAACTATGAAAGCACCAAGACCTAGGCGGCTAGATAGTTAGATACTGCTAAAGTAGCAAAGTGTGTAATGTGTAATTTTTTTTAATTACTTTCGTTGGGATAACCACAGGGGCCGACAATGGGATGCTCCGGCGCCCGGGCCCCTTCCGAAGTATTCCGGGGGGGGGGGGGGGGGTCCCGCCCCCTCCGCAGATGCCCAATTCAATCCACTCTTCGCTACCCACACCTTAGGCGTCGTTACCACAGTTCTGTGTTAATTTATTTATTTTATTTTATTTTTATTTATTGATACTGCAATCACCACCGGGATTTCAGCAGGGTGGGTTACAATACACGAGGGAAATTACAACATAATGGCAAACAAAATATATGTCCATGCCTAGGTCACAGTCAAGAAAGAACAAAAACAAATTAAGCAACAGGTTTGTCAAATGTGCAAATGAAACAGAGGAACACTCAACGCATATATCATATAGACAGTCACTATAAAATAACCAATTATATTTCAGCCATCAAGAAGGGATGCGAAAGCTGACAAAGAGTCTACTTGAACGATACAGCTGCTGAGGCTATTCCAGTCTCTGACTGTTCATGGAAAAAATGAATACTTGAAAAAGTCATTATGAGAACAAAAAGGTGTTCTTGTTAGTTCATGTCTTTGACGTGTTGAATAACCGGAAGAAAATGTAATCCGTTCACTAACGTGGACTTTATAGTGCCTCTTAACTAATTGATATAAAAATTTTAGTCGTGATGAGCGGTTTCTATCGGATAACGGGATTAGGTTAGCCCGAGCTTGTAGTTCAGTGACTCAGCTGCGTCGAAAGTTGTTATAAATGAACTGTACGGCTTTTTTTTTTGACATTCTCTAGTTTCGGAATATTACCTTTTGTATAGGGGTCCCATATTATAGCAGCATAGTCTAAGACTGGGAGGACAATAGATGTGTATGCTAATCTTCGTACAGCAGGGATAGCCAAAGTTAACGTTCTTCTTAAAAAGAATAACTTTTTATAAGCATTCGCTGTAACGTAGTGAATATGTTTGTTCAACCTAAGATTGTTTGTAATCCATAGCCAAAGATACTTCTATTCAGACACTTCAGACAAAAGCACATTGTTAAAATTATACGGAAACGATAAGGGCCTCTTCTTTCGAGTGATCCGCATGAAAACGGTCTTTTCGATATTTATACACATTTGCCACCGCTTGAATCAAGAAGCAGCACGCTGAAAATCATTGTTTAACAATGCCTGATCAGATTGATCATTAACCTCCGTGTATAGAACACAGTAGTCCGCGTACAATTTTATTTTAAGAGAGAGGTCTTCTACCATGTCGTTTATATACATAAGAAAAAGGAGGGGCCCTAGGACCGAGCCCTGCGGGACACCTGTTTTCACTGGTAACTGGTTAGATTGAGGGCCTTTGAATGCAACAAACTGGTGGCGATTGTTCAAATACGCTGATATCCAATTGACAAGTTGAGCATTTTTAAGCAGACTATTTAATTTAAATAACTACTTACTGTGTGATATTTTATCTAAAGCTTTTGAGAAGTGCATAAAAATTGCATCAATTTGTTTTACGTTATTTACAGATACGGCAAAATCATGGATGGTAGCAACTAGCTGTGTACAAGTTGAGTACCCGTTCCGAAATTCATGCTGGCATTTTGTTAAGATGTTATGTGTACCTAAGAAATCCACAATATGTTTATGTATTATGTGCTCTAATAATTTGCAAGTGTTAGAGGTTAAAGAAACCGGACGGTAATTCTTTACAGGCAGGCGCCGTGTTTATGAAGTGGCATTACTCGGGTTGGTCTCCAGTCATTCGGGAGTTGACCTTCTTCTAAGGAACGTAAAAACGCAATGTACAATTATTTAGAAAACCATTCGGCATGCCTTTTTAGGAAAGTGTTGGGTATATTGTCTGGGCCTGAACTTTTCTTTTCATGAAGTTTAAAAAGCATGTGGAATCTACCCTGTTCGCTTATTGATACATCAGAAATAGGGGCAAACAATTCTCAGACATAGGAACGACACCATCATCACAAGTAAAAATGGAGTGGAAATGCTCATTAAATATGTTAATATGTTAGCAATTCTTTCTTCATCATTCAAGTGAATATCATCAACTTCAAGTACATCGCATTGGTAATGTTTCGGTGACACCTCCCGCCAAAATCTATCTGGAGACGCTGTGATGACACCTACGCCCCTGCTACCTCTGTCTTTTCTGAATGCGCTATACCCAAGTGAAATGAACTCGCTATCATATATTTTTTCATTTAACCATGTCTCCGTCAAGACAACGGTATCTGGGTTATACGACAAAAGAATTCCCTCTAACTCTGTACGCTTGTTTGTAATGCTCCTACAATTTACGTTAAGTATTCCTAAAGAGCCACGCTTGTTCTTAGTCTGTCAATTTTGAGGACTTGGTTTCTTCAGCTTATAACGGCATTTTTTTTCAGCATCCCAACCAAACAAAGTCCCGTTGATGCTCAACTTATCGTAATGCAGCTTTACTTTCATGCTTTTCTGCCTTTATTCCTTAGGACTCTCCCATAAAAGCCTCCGAGTGTCACGTACTCGCTTAGAACAGCCTTCAGATAGTGACAGTTCACTACCCTTTAGTTTAAGCGATGCTCTAAGCAGGGCATTCTTTTCTCGGTAGTCAAGAAATTTTAGAATCACTGGACGGGTTTTATTTTCGCCTTTTCTTCCGAGTCTGTGACACCTTTCGATGCCTGTTACGTTAATGCCTAGTTTTTTATTAAAGACTTCATCTCTTACATATCGTTCTAAGTCTTCTGAAGTTTCATCTCTAGGTTCATGTAAGCCATAAATTATTAAGTTATTTCTCCTGCTTCTGTTTTCTAGATCATCAACTTGTTCACTAATGTTGGCGAGTTGTTCCTCGAGGTTCGTTATTGTTGTTTCGATACTTTCTACATTAGAGTTCAGTGCACTTAAACCACCCAATCGCCGCTCGATGTCATCAGTTCTTTCTGTTGATTTTGAGAGGTTCCTTTGCCATGAATACTTTGTTTAGCGCAAAACAACAGACACAAGAAAGACAACAGGACAAGGCGCTACTCTCAATTGACATCATTTTATTGCGTCACTCCTTGCATTAGGGTGCCTTCCTTAACCTTGTACAGCGCTGAATTTGGTTTTTTTTTTATTCTGTCGCATGAGTGCACTCTTGGGATCGGATGTTGGTGGTTCCACCGCATGGTGCTCACTGCGCATGTTCCTCTAATTTGAGCTGTCTATAAAAGAGTGACGCAATAAAATGATGTCACTTGAGAGTAGCGCCTTGTCCTGTAGTCTTTCTTGTGTCTGTTGTCTTGCGCTAAAACAAAGTATTCATGGATTCGCACCAACTAGCCCGCCAGCGCATTGTGCTGACCTAGGTTCCTTTGCATTTCATTCTGTGTTGCTTGCAAGTCCTGTATAGTAGAAAGAATTTTACTTTGCCCATTTAACAGTTCTAGCAAGAGATCTTTTTCTGTTGGACCTGGATTTTCTTCTACGTCTCCACAAACTAGAAGATCTGTAATTAACGGGCTAATTACACTAGACAAAATATAACTAACATAATATCACTCCATCCACATCATTTTAGGTTACCATTGAGTTGCCTCTACCATTTCACTTAAAAGTATGTTGTGATAAAAAGCTTACTGCATCATTGTTTGTACGGACGTGCACCTGTTTAAATTCGTAATATTGCTTTCATTGTGCAAATACTCACAATAGAAGGACGAGCCCATTAGAAGCACCAGCGCTCGCTACATCATCCATAATTTTTCAGTTAAGTATCTTTTTTTGTACTTTTGACTGTGAACACCACGCACATACAGAATAGATTTAAATATATACAAAGATCAAAGTTCATTATATTTTTTAAAAGGGAAAGGGGTAGACAACTAACAATTATTTTTTTAATGTATGGACAGCCTATGCCTAGAAAATGAGTATGTTGCTGTATATTCCTGTGGCTTCAAATTGCTTTCCTTGCTTTTATGACCATGAAAAAAAAAAGCTGCAGACATCATCGAACCCTTCGGCAGTGTCTTTTATCAAAGACGTGTGAAATGCACGTGAATGATATGTGTCTTAGTATTACTTCTCTTTTCAGTAGGCAATGCTAGAGACTCATAAGAAAGAATGAAAAAGAAATCTTCTCATATTATACAATATTTATTAGGGATGAAAACATTGGAACGTGCATGCACATGTCATAAATATAGATAATTCACTCAGTAACCGAACTGAGGCCAAGCTGGATTCACTCGAAATCAGAATCAATAACAGTCATGCGCAGGAATGGTTATAGTCGGAGTTATAGGGGGGAAAAGCGTATAGTTTTGCTGGGAAAGGCGAAGCGGTATTATTGATTAGCCAAGTATAAGACAATTGCACAAAGGAAGATTCTTACAATATAAATCCATGTAAGAAAAAAATTGGAGGCTTATCAAGGTTAATCCCAGTGGATGCTTCGCATCCACTGGGCTTAATCTTAGCGTATCCTTAGCGTTTGGAGGCATCTTGACCGCATACACGCCCGGCGCAAAGACGCTGGCGCGGTTGCGGGCACAGAGACTGACGCGACGGCGGGCGCGCGCCGCTTCATCCCTGGCGTGACGTCACATATCACGTGATGCAGCGATGGTGGCGCCGCCGCCGCGTCGCGCGCGACGGCGCGAACCGAAGCGTGGAGGCCTCCGCCGGGCGACGTCCGACGGCGCGATATGAGGCCCCATCTGCAGCCGGTGTGACGTCATCACGTGATGTCACATCAGGTGATCTCACTTCAGGGTCAATGGTGGCCACCGCCGGGAGGCGACCGATGGCGCGATATGAGGCCCCATCTGCAGCCGGTGTGACGTCATCACGTGACGTCATGTCACGTGACCCCACTTCAGGGTCAACGGTGGCCACCGCCGGGCGTCGCGCGAAGGCCCGAAACCTACGTTAATATGCTTCGCATAAAACGCCCAACTTCACAGCAATTAGTTTTGAAAACATGCAGCCGAGAAGCAATCGCGCTTCGTGCACGGATGGACGTCGCGCTCGACAAGGAATTTGCAGGCACAGCGTACTTTCGCGAGTCGCTACGGGACGGAAAGAGGAGGCGATCGCGGAGGCTTACGGCGGATTTCAAACTCCTAGTATGAAATGCGCGTTGGAATTCCTCGAGTCGACGGGGCTGTCGGCGAGACTTCAGTGTTGATTAACCAATTGGTTCACCGCACCCTCCCCAGGCCTTAAAAACTATGCGGTCCTCCCTTGGCTGCCCCCGACTGATCTGCCACCGGCTGACAAGGCCTTCCACCCGGCCGGCCCCACTCAGCTCCAGTCTACCGGTATGCTTCGCCCCCGCCTTAGTGACCACTTCCACTGCCCCTCCCAGTTAGCGCTGAATGGTCCTCCATCATGGGCTCCTGAAGGCAATGATAACTTTTCCTTATTTATAAAGAACCAATTCTTTGTGTCATACTCGTATTGGAAAAACCAGACCAGTTGGCCCGCTACCATACAAGTCTTGTCAAAATCGCCACAGAAACTGCAGCCTTTAGCAAGTCCATACGTTAGTTATAGGCTATGCATGTTCCAGTAAACATCACTTACTAATTGAAATAACAAGCATAGCGTCATGCACGGACCATGTAAACATGTAAATATATCACTGGATGACCGGGAGCACTCACTATAACAACGCTGGTATTATGAAGAACGCCGGCAGCGGGGGCAAAGGTTTGTGCATTCACGTGATTCACCGCGACTCCGAAAATTAGATTCATCATCATGTGCCTATTCTTATGTCCATCATAGGACGGCCTCTGTCCGGGATCCCCAATCACATTTGTCTCTTAAGTTACTGCGCGATTTGCAACTCTAGACATGCGGAAAGACGGCCCGGGAAGGAAGACAGAGCGCACGAAGTTAACAGCCATCCCTGTTCGCCCTTTATATTTCTGCCCACCAATGATTACTAACAATTAGATAAGGCACGCGGACCGCGAAAGCATCCGCCTCGCACCATCATTCGCAGCAACGGCCGGACTAGAGGGGGAGACACGCGCTATCCTTCCGATGCGGGCGTTGGATCATGTTACCTCTAACTAACATGAATATTGAGCGCGAGGGAGGATAATGTCTATCAATACGTCATGCTTTCCGGCTCATTGTTACGTGCTTTTTCTCCCAGCTACAGTTTATGGGCTGGTAATTCACAGGGCTTTTGGACTTTACACGAAACATCATGTCGACGACAACAGCGGAAATTTGCTAGGGCACGCTGCCGGGCTAGTTGGTTCGGATTCATAATAGAGACGGAGAAGTGAAATACGACAGGGGCCAAGAATAAGAAGCCAGATAAACAGCGCTAACTTTCAACTAGACGATTTATTTCGTTGCACGTGTTACGTGTGCAATGACAGCCAGTCGATAATAAAATCAAAGAGAAAAACGTATAATGATACAGCGCAGAACCCTGACGAGGCATCAATGTAATCAGACCGCATCTGGAGCGCTATAATGCAAAAGTATTCCAATCTTTTCTATCCAAATTCTGGAATCAGGCATCTACGCTTCGTCAAAAACTTATTTCAAACAACCCCATTTTGCCTGTCTGTCGTGCGACGTCACGAAAACCGCGATAGCTCCCCATCTGATATGGCGCGTGCACACTGATTATGCATGATTGGACCGAACAAAAAAAATTATTTCAGATTCGAAGTCTTTTCGCCGTTAGACTTCGGCCATTGGTCAAATGTTTTAGGGTTGGACCCACTTTTCGAGCCTGTCATGCGACGTCACAAAACCGCGAAAACTCACCGCATCAAAGGGACATATACGTGTTAAAGATGCATTAATATGCTGAACAAAACTGAATTTCCTTCTGAATACCCGCAGGCTGTCCCTTTCCAAAAGGAATAAAAGATGGCTGCCGCCAATCGTTCAAGCTCTAGATACTCGCACCTGCGGAGAGCATGAATTTTATTTTGCGTATAATAAAGCTTCTTGCGTGGCCATGTAACGTTTTCGAGCAATTCCGGCACGTTTACGACCTCTTTCTGCCAACTATTCTTTGATTAGGATCCGTTTTAGCGTCATTCGTAAGCTTCCGTTGCATGGCGCCGCAATTTTCGACCAGCGACCGCAAGCTAAGTAAGAGAAAGCGGACCAATCGCAGACGCCGACACCACCCTCTTGATCCGCTTATCGATTTTTAGTGCAGTGGCTCGGCCCCGTCGAATTTCTCTCCACTTGAGCGTGCTCCTCACCTCTTGTCAGGCAATTAGATAAGACAAGCCGCTCAGTGTAGGCAATGTTATTCGTTTTTCAAGGAAACAAAAGTGAGCTCCTTTGAACGAGGAGTGCGTTTGATTGGTCTACTCAGAGAACCCTGCAGGTGACCGCCCGACGCTTGCGTCGGCGGTTACGCAAATATTGACGAAAAGAGAATGCAATAAAATATATTGGGATAGTTTTACGTTATAGGGCCCCTGGTCATTTAAAGGCGATGATTCTTGAAACATCTGTTCTTTCTCCATAAGGCCCAAAACGGAAAGCTGATGCCTTTTTTTCATTTTCTCGATTTCATATGCTTTAATTATTTCTCGTGTCGTTCTGCCTTCGGCCCTACCTGGTGTTCTTTAGATCTCTAGTTAAGGCACCTGCTTGCTTGACCTATATGCAGTTGCTTACATGAAAAGATATAGAATATAAAACACCATGAATGCACTTAACGCATTTTTCACAGTCATTTGTGACACAATCGGGCTTCACTCACTTACCTGCAATAATGTTTTTGTGAAGCTCTCGAGAATTTTTAGGAGCAGGAATAACTACGCCCACGGTAGTCTTCCTTGCTATCCTTCGCAAATTATGCGAAATGGTGTGCATGTCATGAAGTACGTATATCTTGTTTGCTTTAGTAATGTTGGTTCGGTCACTGATGTTTGACGCTACACTTCCTACTCATAAGTGCAGCTACGGCAGTCAACAGACTTACAAGATGTGCCTTGAGTGTCGACATAGTGCAACTGTCTCCTGGTATGACGTCTTGTAAATATGCATGTAAGGCGGTCACTTCAGCGAATAAATCTAGGACATCACACGACGTATCAAGTGAAGCAGCTATTAAAGAATATATATATATATATATATATATATATATATATATATATATATAGAAAACGTTCTTTAGGTCCAGTGCATAGTTATATGAAGAAACAAAGAAGCACACTTACGAAAATGGCATTTTTATTGTTTTAACGTTTCGGCCGTGGCACGAAGGCCGCGCAATGACCGAAACCTGTTACACCGTGTTATTATGTTAAAATCTTCATAACATCAGTTGTCAATTCAATCGTTCCATGCCTCGTTTAAAGCTTTTGACATAGGCGCTCATCTTTTGTATCATTATTATCGTACTGTGTGATTATTCTGTTTGATTGCTAATATATTGAACACTTTAGTGCCTTACTCGTTTTGCTACATACTTCACAATCAAACCTTAAATACTACAATGTTGTTAATTCTGTTCATTCCTGTGTTATTGGGGCAATATCTAGATTATTTCTGTTTGTGTTTCATCAGGTACACTGTGTGCCGACTGCGGCCACGCACCGTAAGGTGTCGAAGAGTTTCCTTTCCTTGGCTCTGCCAAGGAAAGTGTTTGGGGAAATAAACAAAATTAATTCAATTAAATGCAAAATCGGAAGTCGTATTACAAGTTGGGGCGCAAACGCCATTCCATCACTCCGATCCCCTGGTGTGCCCATACCATCAGATGCCCGCAATTCATCTTTCTGCGCACAACCCGGAACTGGAGCAGCTTTCTGGACAAAAAGCACGCACTGAAGCTCGCCCGGCCTTAAATACTGGTATGAAGGAAGCAAACTCTCCTGTGCTGTAAATATGACCGCCATCCACTCCACTCTCTTTATCCCCATCCTTTTTCTTCAATAAGCAGCGTTACCAAGTGCGTCAGATTTTTTTTTCGAGACCAGCGCTTGAGAATCGATAGTCAGAGGGATATGTGTGAACCTTCAACATAGGCAACAAAAGCGCTGCAACAACGTGGTGACGTCTTCAAGGAATATTACCTACAAGTTTCTAATTAAAGCATACATTAGCGTATATTTTTACCAAATAGGGAATTATTTTTAGCTATGAGATTGCGTTTTCTATAAATTAGTAAAAGGATCATCCGTTGTAGATACTACTGCTTACATAACGCAGATATTTCATTCATTGAATTGATGCGCACCTATTGGGAGCCCCACCTACGTGACAAGTGTCTTGAAATCTCCTATCCAGTTAGCATTAGAGCATCGCTGATATGCAAGGATAACAACACAAGTTTCCCACTTTTATAGGCTATGGTAGTAGCATTTTCTATGGCAATGAATTTACCGCAATGAAATTTGCACAAAAGTACAGTTTCTTCATGTTTCCACATGCACTTTTGAATGTTGTAAGGTTTCAAGTGCAACAATGAAGTTATGACAAAGGAAGTATTTTAGGGGGCAGGGCATGATTGCGAGCAATGGCTTTTACATTGAGAAGATAATAATACTTTTTCGTACATACTCGAGTTGCACCCGGTGACGCAGTCCTTGCGCGTAGAATACAGCGTTTGATTGCCGCAAGCAGTGTCTGTAAATTCAACACAACCTTTTCTTGTGTCGTTGAAGAAGTAGCCAGCGTCGGTGCCATTGCAGTCTTTCCAGTAAGTAAAGTTAGGAGTTTTGCACATTTCCTTTGTATAGGCCGCATTGTTGTCGCCTGCAGATATGTGAGATAGGCGGGGAGAAATATAAAAGTAACGTCTTACACCATCAGCACTGTAAGACAGAAGCCTCTCCCGGTGATCTCCATTACATCTGCAACTACTTGGCAGCTGTTTTAGTCTAATTTTATGTTTAGATATAGCAGCCTGATGCACTACTGGACAACAATGTGTTAAATATGATTATTTATATTTGAATAATATGATTAAGGAATTACTTCACTGATTAAGATGGCAACACTCCCCGTCAGTTAATACAAAGAACTTATATATAACTGCCGAACTCATAAAAACTATCATAACTGCACTTGAAAGCAGGCGCACTCGAGTAGCCCCGTTGCAGGACCTAACATGCACAGAGCTGTTGCGTCAATGGGCGAAAATCCTTGCTTATGTCGCTGTGGGACGTTTATTGCCGCACATTTTTCCAGGAGACCCGCAGTGGTTGCTTAGTGGTTATGGCGTTGGGCTGTTGAGCACGAGGTCGCGGGATCAAATCCCGGCTACGTCGGCCACATTTCGATGGCGGCGAAAGGCGAAAACGCCCGTGTACTTAAATTTAGGAGCACGTCACAGAACCCCAGGTGGTCTAAATTTCCGTAGTCCCCCACTACGGCGTGCTTCATAATCAGAAAGCGGTTTCGGTACGTAAAACCCCACATTTGAAAAACATATATTTCTCTAGGAGAACACAGTCTTTAACTTAGGACTCGATAAAATAGCGGAAATCGGCATGTCTGGCGTGGCCATCAGCCTGGCGCTATTGCGTTTGCATTTGTTCTTACGTGTGAGGAAGAGGTCCCCCACTCAGTCATGTATACAGCGCGTGTGCCCCGTAACTTGAGCCAAACATTAAAAATATGCAAATACACGCAGCTGGACAGAACCAAGGTAATGTTGTTTGCCGTCACATGGAGGCACTCGGATTATTTTATTTTCATTCCACTAATTTAGATAATTATTCTCAATTAATTTATCAGCTCCTCAAATATTATGATTAGATGAAAAGTGTCAACGAGAGAATTGTAGAGCAACATGAAAAACTCCCGATACAGCTTTCTCTTGCTCCATAAGATCCCAGTATTCCCGCGAATACACGCAAAGTGCGTCGAGCGGCCAGTCGCACGGCCATATTGCGTGTATTCGGAGGCTTCTTTCACGCTCGCAAAACCACTTTTATTTAGCTCGTGTTGAGCAAAAGAAAGGTGCATTGGGAGTTTTTTATGTCACTCTAGAATTTTTCCATTGACACCTTTAATATAATTATAATACTTGAGAGGTTGATTCAATACTTAAAACTAATTAGTTAACTAGGTGGAATGAAAAAAAATTGAGTATCTCCACGCGACGGCAAACAACACTACGTTTGTTCTGTCCAGCTACGTGGCATTCGCATATCTTTAAACTCATGCTATAGTAAGCAATGACACCATGAATAGTACCATCGAACGAGAGGTTTCCAATTGATTTCCCTGGAATCAATCCTGTATTGGATTGGTGCGCTGTTGGTGCGCTGATTTTAGTCTCAAATCGTTTGCTTGAAAGTATCGTAAAATGAAAGCACATATCAAAGTGCGCTCAATTTTGGCATTAGGGATTATCGTACCTGTCGGACACTTTTTGTCTTGGCAAGCAAATTCTGTTTTAGGGGACCGTCTTCTACGGCTTTTAGCTGTTGTGGTTTCATTTAGGTATCGCGTACGATTTATTCCCAACGGCACAAGAAACACATTTTTACATAAACAGCGAAAATAGCGGGCAGTGCAAGTT
This sequence comes from Dermacentor andersoni, assembly GCF_023375885.2. Classification (NCBI taxonomy): domain Eukaryota; kingdom Metazoa; phylum Arthropoda; class Arachnida; order Ixodida; family Ixodidae; genus Dermacentor; species Dermacentor andersoni. The sequence goes on from NC_092820.1 coordinate 54,608,485, forward strand.
GTCTTCTGTCGTGTAAACGCTGAACAGGTGCATACATTAAGGACAAATGTCAACAATATTAGAGCGTGACATTTAAGGCGTAATGCCTAAATTTTTCAAGAACCCCTCACGAAGATTAGCCGTTTTATACGTACAAGCGCTGCGCGTGCATCACGCGCTGATGAACGGGACTGCAATATTGCTGCGTGCCCGCGAAAACGGCAGAAAATTCTAGGCGAACCCAGCCTGCCCTCCCTCTCGAGAGTGAAATGCGCAACTGCCGCTACGTAAAACGCACTCCTGAAGCGTCGCTTGGCTTGACAACTGACTTCGGTAATCCGATCCTGTGCAAAATACGAAATGTGGCCGCGGCAAGTGATCCGAGTAGCAAGAAAGGAAGAGTAGGGAAAGGATACGGGACTTGTCACGTGAACCCGACGCGTAAACTTGGCTACAGGAAGGCCAGGAAGCAACGTCGCTTGCGTACACCAGTCGAGGCAAAGGGGAAGGGTGACTCTGTTGGCAGTCGCGCACGTCTGTTGCCGCTATGGTACCAGGCTGATTGAATTACTCATACCTATTTCCAAATATTGAATCGATTCGAAATATTTCGTGACAAGGCTGCATAAACGCCGTTCAAGAGCTGCCAGTAATAAAAGGAATTGCAAATGAGCCAAGCGAAACGTATTTTAATAGATACCATCGTGCGGAGCTCATTATGTAAGTAGCAACATTTTATCAAGCCTCCGTTTACCTATAAGTACTCTATCGAAGACTGCAAAT